>NC_140990.1:179894076-180208086 GCF_052327205.1 Somniosus microcephalus
CCCCTCCCTCCCTCCCTCTCCTCTCCCCCTCCCTCCCCTCTCTCCTCTCCTCCCCCTCCTCTCCTCTCCCCTCTCCTCTCCCTCCTCCCCTCTCCTCTCCCCTCTCCTCCTCCTCCCTCTCGTCCCTCCCTCCCCCCTCTCCTCTCCCCCTCTTCCCTCTCCCCTCTCCTCCCCCCTCTCCTCCTCCTCCTCTCCTCCCCTCTCCCTCTCCCCCTCTCCCTCTCCTCCTCCCTCTCCTCTCCTCCCTCCCCTCTCCTCCTCTCCTCTCCCTCCTTCTCCTCTCCCCTCCCTCCCTCCCTTCCTCTCCTCTCCTCTCCTCTCCTCTCCCCTCTCTCCCTCCCCCTCTTCCTCTCCCCCCTCTCCTCTTCCCTTCTCTCCTCTCCTCTCCTCTCCTCCCTCCCCCCGTGGATCAGCGCCTTAGGTCCGGCCGGTGCGCGGCCTAGCACGTGAGACCCAGCCGGACTCGCCTTAGCGCAGGTTGCGCTCCAGGCCGACGTTGACGCGCGCGCTGACTCCTGCCCCCGCCAGCCTTTACTAAGATGGTGGCGATGGCTACGCTAGGCTCAGTCCCGCGCCGCCAGCCTTTATCAAGATGGCGGCGATCGTGGGGCGGGACGTGCGGTGCCTAGCTCGGGCGTGGCTGTTGAGGAGAGGCCGAGGCTTCGAGGCCTGCAGGTGGGGTAACCCTCCAAGGTTGCGGCGCCCGGTGGAGGTAGCGAGTCAAGAGGGAAAAAAAGAGGGTGAAAGGTAGGAAAATTAATCAGCTTAGGAAAAAATATTTACAAATTAATTTACTTTTTTTAAAAAACAATTTCCCCTCCACACACACAGTGGGAAAAATAAATCGTTAGGAATCAAGATGGCGGCCACTCGCCTCAGCTCAGAAGGATTAGGCCCGCCCACACACGCAATGAAACGCTCCCCGTGACGCACCGATTGGTCAACCATCAGGTTAATCCCCTGTACGATTGGTCAACCATCACGTCACTCGACGCTAATGAGCGGAATGTTGCCATTTTTTGAACCTTTTTTGTATACTGTCGGAACAATTTTTGTCTGACCAAAAAGTAAATACGCCTATTAGAGTCCCCTAATGATAAGCTTTCTCTGACCAAAAAGTAAATACGCCTATTAGAGTCCCCTAATAAGCTTTCTTTTGATATAACATATGTGTAGGTACACTCTATAACTTTCGATTGTATAGCCAGACAGACGGACGGACCAGTTTATAGATAGATAGATAGATTAAGGGCAAGAGGATAACCAGGAAAAGAGTAGGGCCCATTAGGGACCAAAGTGGCAATCTGTGTAGAGCCGGAAGATATGGGTGAGGTTTTAAATTAATATTTTGCCTCTGTGTTCACTATAGAGAAGAACGATGTAGGCATAGAAATCAGGCAGGGGAATTGTAATATACTGGAACAAATTAGTATTGAGAGGGAGGAGGTTTTAGCGGACTTAAAAGTGGATAAATCCCTAGGCCCAGACGAGATGTATCCCAGGCTGCTGTGTGGGGCAAGGGAAGAGATTGCAGGGGCTCTGACACAAATTTTCAGAACCTCTCTGGCCACAGGGGAGGTACTAGAGGACTGGAGAACAGCTAACGTAGTACCGTTATTCAAGAAGGGCAGTAGGGATAAACCAGGGTATTACAGGCCAATGAGCCTAATATCAGTGGTAGGGAAATTATTGGAAAAAATTCTGAGGAACAGAATTAGTCTCCACTTGGAGAGGCAAGGATTAATCAAGGATAGTCCGCATGGCTTTGTCAGGGGGAGATCATGTCTAACCAATTTGATTGAATTTTTCGAGGGGGTGACTAGGTGTGTGGATGAGGGTAGTGTAGTTGATGTAGTCTACATAGACTTCAGTAAGGCTTTTGACAAAGTCCCACATGGGAGACTGGTCAAGAAGGTAAGAGCCTATGGGATCCAGGGCAATTTGGCACATTGGATCCAAAACTGGCTTAGTGGCAGGAGGCAGAGGGTGATGGTCGAAGGTTATTTTTGTGACTGGAAGCCTGTGTCCAGTGGTGTACTGCAGGGATCGGTGCTGGGTCCCTTGCTGTTTGTAGTGTACATTAATGATTTACATATGAATGTAGGAGGTATGATCCGTAAGTTCACCGATGACACGAAAATTGGTGTAGTGGTAAATAGCGAGGAGGGAAGCCTCAGGCTACAGGACGATATAGAGGGGTTGGTCAGATGGGCAGAACAGTGGCAAATGGAATTTAACCCTGAAAAGTGTGAGGTGATGCATTTTGGGAGGACTAACAAGGCATGGGAATACACAATGAATGGTAGGACCCTAGGAAGGACAGAGGATCAGAGGGACCTTTGTGTGTATGTACATCGATCCCTGAAGGCAGCAGGAATGGTAGCTAAGGTGGTTAAAAAGGCATATGGGATACTTGCCTTCATTAGCCGAGGCATAGAATATAAGAGCAGGGTGGTTATGATGGAGCTGTACAAAATGCTAGTTAGGCCACAGCTGGAATACTGTGTGCAGTTCTGGTCGCCACACTATAGGAAGGATGTGATTGCATTGGCGAGGGTGCAGAAGAGATTCACCAGGATCTTACCTGGGCTGGAGCGTTTCAGCTTTGAAGAGAGACTGGACAGGCTGGGGTTGTTTTCCTTAGAGCAGAGAAGGCTGAGGGGGGACCCGATTGAGGTGTACAAAATTCTGAGGGGCATAGCGTAGATAGAAAGGAACTTTTCCCCTTAGTAGAGGGGTCAATAACCAGGGGGCATAGTTTCAAGGTAAGGGGCAGGAGGTTTAGAGGGGATTTGAGGAAAAACGTTTTCACTCAGGGTGGTCGGAATCTGGAACTCACTGCCTGAAAGGGTGGTAGAGGCAGGAACCCTCACAACATTCAAGAAGCATTTAGATGAGCACTTGAAACGCCATAGCATACAAGGCTATGGACCAAGTGCTGGAAAATGGGATTAGAATAGATAGGATTTGATGGCCGGCGCGGACACGATGGGCCGAAGGGCCTCTTTCTGTACTGTATAACTCTATGACCTAGCTTTGTATCATCAGCAAATTTGGAAATGTTGCATTTAGTCCCCTCATCCAAATCATTGATATAGATTGTGAATAGCTGGGGCCCAAGCACCGATCCTTGTGGTACCCCACTAGTCACAGCCTGCCATCCTGAAAAAGACCCGTTTATCCCTACTCTTTGTTTTCTGTCTGTTAACCAATTCTCAATCCATGCTAGTGTATTACACCCAATTCCATGTGCCCTAATTTTGTTTACCAACTTCGTGTGGGACCTTATTGAAGGCCTTCTGAAAATCCAGATATACCACATCTACCGGTTCCCCTTTGTCTACTTCACTAGTCACCTCTTCAAAGAACTCCAATAGGTTTGTCAAACACAACTAACTTCTTCATAAGGTTACACAATGAGGCTATAATCGGTAATAACAGAAAATGCTGGAAATACTCAGTAGGCCAGGCAGCATCCGTGGAGAGAGAAACAGAGTTAACGTTTCAGGTCTGGGACCCTTCATTTTCTGTTATTTCAGATTTCCAGCATCCGGAGTATTTTGCTATTATATCTGTATCTTATATCTTATATATTATAAAATAAAGCGGTCTGTCTGTACACTCAAGTTATAGAGCGTACCAACACGCATGTTATATCAAAAGAAAGCTTATCATTAGGGGAGTCTAATAGGCATATTTACTTTTTGGTCAGACAAAAATTGTTCGGACACTATACAAAAAACGTTCAAAAATCCACTCATTAGCGGTTGACCAATCCTACCGCTCATTAGCGTTGAGTGACGTGATGGTTGACCAATCCTACAGTTCAGTGACCTGATGGTTGACCAATCCGCCGTCTGTGGGCGGGCCTAATCCTGCAGCCTCCCGAAACTTCGCCGCCATTTTTATCATCCCCACAGCGACAGCACTAGCCAAGCAAACACCCACATTGCGGCTCCGGGAGCGGGAGGTGAGTTGGAGTCACTCGGGCCGGGCCTCTCAACCGCTCGGCCCGAGACACCGGGCGGGGGAGCGTCAGCGGCCGTCCATAAACCGCGCTACCCGCGGCGCGGCGAACGGGCGCACCGGCTAATCAGCTGGGGTCCGTCTCGGCCCTAGAGCCCGGCCGGGCCTCAACCGCTAGGTCCCGCACGGCCACCGCGGCCTGGCTCAATTTTCAAAGCCCTTCCCCGGGTGCCGAAAGAAGGGGAGGGAGGGAGATGAGAGGCGGAGAGGGAGAGAGAGGGGACATACATGGGCAGGGAGAGAGGGGCAGTGAGAGAGAGGGGGACGGACAGAGAGAGGGTCAGGTAGGGAAAGAGTGACACAGAGCGCAGGAGCGGCAGTGCCCAGCCGTAAACCGCGCGGCCCAAAAAAGCCCTGGCAACGCCGGGCACCCCCAGCTAGTAGGCTATAATCGGTGTTTATATTGAGCAGCAAGGTAACCATTGACACTGTTACAATTGGTAAGCGTTAAATTGTTGAAGGGATTTAGGTACATTAACCATATTGTAATATCTCAGCTGTGGGTGGGTTTCCTTGGTTATAATAGCAAAGTGCTTTATAGCCCCAAGTTATCTTGCGGCTAAGCAAGGTTAGATCGACAGTTTGTATTGAATGTTGCGGACAAGTTAATAGCGTATTTATGTTCTTCTTCAGGAAGATCAACTTTGTTGACTTGCTCTTGGAAGCTTATGATGCATATTGTCTTCCTTCGGTTGTGTTCTTCTGCTTCTGGCTCCGCTAACTTAAAATTTTAATGACTTGGATGAAGGGACGGAGTGTACTGTAGCCAAATTTGCTGCTGATACAAAGATAGGTGGGTTAGCAAGTTGTGAGGAGGACAGTCTGCAAAGGGATATAGATTGGTTAAGTGAGTGGGCAAAAATTTGGCAGGTGGAGTATAATGTGGGAAAATGTGAGGTTATCCACTTTGGAAGGAAGAATAAAAAAGCAAATGATTATTTAAATGGAGTGAGACTACAAAATGCTGCGGTACAAAGGGATCTGGGGGTCCTAGTACATGAAACACAAACAGTTAGCATGCAGGTACTGCAAGTAATTAGGAAGGCTAATGGAATGTTGGCCTTTATTGCAAGGGGTATGGAGTATAAAAGTAGGGAAGTTTTGATGCAACTTTACAGGGCACTGGTGAGACTGCACCTGGAGTACTCCGTACAGTTTTGGCCTCCATATTTAAGGAAGGATATACTTGCATTGGAGGCGGTACAGAGAAGGTTCACTAGGTTGATTCCTGGGATGAAGGGGTTGATGTATGATGAAAGGTTGAGCAGGCTGGGCTTATACTCATTGGAGTTTAGAAGAATGAGAGGTGATCTTATTGAAACATATAAGATTCTGAGGGGGATTGACAGAGTGGGTGCTGAGAGGATGTTTCCCCTAGTGGGGGTATCTAGAACTAGGGGGCATAGTTTCAGAATAAGGGGTCGCCCACTTAAGACGGAGATGAGGAGGAATTTCTTCTCTGGGGGTTGTGAATCATTGGACTTCTCTACCCCAGAGAGCTGTGGAGGCGGAGTCATTGAATATATTCAAGGCAGAGATTGACAGACATTTGAACTACAGGGGAGTCCAGGGGTGTGAGGAGAGAGCGGGAAAGTGGTGTTGAGGCCAAGATTGGATCAGCCATGATCTTACTGAATGGCGGAGCAGGCTTGAGGGGCCGATTGGCCTACTCCTGCTCCTGTTTCTTATGTGCGCTGTGCTATATGTAAGCTTTTATGCTATTCTGGGGGATGCGAGTCATTCACCACAGTGGCAATACACTTTACCTTGGTTGATAAAACACTGAACCTCTTTTTACCTCAAAGTTGCGATTCTTAAAACTCTTTGGGCCAACTGGGTCATGAGTCTCTTCCAATGTGTAAATCAATTGTGACACATGTCAGAAATTATGATAACTTTATGTTTGATGAGAGCCAGGACTTTCTGCCAGTGAACATTCCATAGCAACTAGCTACTACTGAGAGCAATTCTGACATTGATGTCTCCTTAAAAGATCCTTTTGATTATTGAATGGTCAGGTTATCAAACACACTGCCCCCAGCCATTGACTTTCCAGACTGACCACTGGACAGTTCGATAATCTTTGTCGCCTCTGGCTCCCTCAATTGTGTGTTTATTATTTGTGTGTGTATCTTTTTGACTTGCGTCTCTGAGAATCTGAGCTACTCAGAATTCCAGTCTGAAGCCATTGAGCTTTCATGGAATTCAGTCTTGTGTTTCAGTAGTCTACGATCCTACAGGATGAAGGGTTTTATTACAGTTATTTATTGTGTTTATGTTTAACATGGTGTGAGAAAAATGTCTGTGAACTTTGTATGCTTCGATATTGATAAACACATAAATGTTGAGAAATATTGCTGTAGGATGGGTGGAGTTTTAAACCCTGCATTTTCCATGTTCCGCAGTGCGTTGGTAAACACAGTTACAGCCCTCCAGGTAGAAATGACCTAACCAACTCTGACTCTTCAGATAAAAAGAAAAACAGACCCTTATTTTAATTTTGTTTATATACTAGTTGATCTCCCTTTGGCATTTCACATAAGGAGTTTACACTGTTAGTTTTTAGGTTTAGTGGGGATAATTGGAGAAGAGCGAGGGCAGGGCAAGGAGTGGAGAGAGGATAGAATGTTTCTCATTGGGGTGCGAGAGATGCTCAATAGGCGGGGTGGGGGAGGGAAAGAGTGCTAGATTTAGAGGGTGAAAGACCTGAATCATGTTTATTGAGCGGGGGGGCGGCGCGCGTGGTCGAAGGAGGCTGGAATATCGAGGTGGTGGAGGTTCCACGGAATTGTTTTCTACTTTGATTGGAGGAGAAATTGCTGTTAGGTTTTTAGGGGATAGGTGAAGATAACTACCAGCTGCTTTGTGGGTGATGGGGATTTCATAGAATCATAGAAATTTATGGCACAGGAGTCCATTCGGCGCACTGTCGGTGCCAGCCGAAAAAGCGCTATCCAGCCTAATTGCACTTTCCAGCTCTTGGTCCGCAGCCTTGTAGGTTACAGCACTTCAAGTGCATCTCCAAGTACTTTTAAAATGTGATGAGGGTTTCTGCCTCTACCACTCTTTCAGGCAGTGAGTTTTAGCCCCCCCACCCTGGGTCAACTCCCCACTAATCCTTCTACCAATTATGTTAAATCTATGCCCTCTGGTTATTGACGTCTCTGCTAAGGGAAATAGGTCCTTTCTATCCACTCTATCTAGGCCCCTCATAATTTTATACACCTCAATCAAGTCTCCCCTCAGCCTCCTCTGTTCCAAAGAAAACAACCCCAGCTTATCCAATCTTTCCTCATAGCTAAAATTTTCCAGTCCTGGCAATATCCTCGTAAATCTCCTCTGTACCCTCTCTAGTGCACTCACATCTTTCCTATAATGTGACCAGAACTGTGCACAGTACTCTAGCTGTGGCTGAACTTGTGTTTTGTACAGTTCAAGCATAACCTCCCTGCTCTTTATATTCTGTTCCTCAGCTAATAAAGGAAAGTATCCCGCATGCCTACCTAACCACCTTATCTACCTGTCCTGCTACCTACCTTCAGGGATCTGTGGACATGCACTCCAAGGTCCCTCTGTTCTTCTACATTTCTCAGTATCCTACCATTTATTGTGTTTTCCCTTGCCTTGTTAGCCCTCCCCAAATGCATTACTTCTCAAGATTGAATTCCATTTGCCACTTTTCTGCCCACCTGACTAGTCCATTGATACCTTCCTGCAGTCTACAGCTATCTTCCTCATGATCATGGCCAATTTTTGTATCATCTGCAAACTTCTTAAACATGCCCCCTGCATTAAAGTCTAAATCATTGATATATACTGCAAAAAGCAAGGGACCTTGTACTGAGCCATGTGGAAACCCACTTGAAACAGCCTTCCAGTCACAAAAACATCCGTCGACCATTACCCTTTGCTTCCTGCCACTGAGCCAATTTTGGATCCAACTTGCCACTTTCCCTCTGATCCCATGGGCTTTTACTTTTCTGACCAATCTGCCATGTGGGACCTTATCAAAAGCCTTGCTAAAATCCATGTAGTCTACATCAAACACGCTACCCTCATTGACCCTCCTTGTTACCGCCTTGATTAATCCCTGCCTTTCTAAATGATGATTAATAGTGTCCCTCAGAATTTTTTTCCAATAGTTTGCCCACCACCGAGGTTAGGCTGACTGGCCTATAATTACTCGGTCTATCTCTTTCTCCCTTTTTAAACAATGGTATAATGTTAGCAATCCTCCGGCACCACGCCTGTAGCCAGTGAGGATTGGAAAATGATGGGTAGAGCCTCTGCTATTTCCTTCCTTGCTTCTCTTAACGGTCTGGGATACATTTCATCTGGGCCTGGCAATTTATCTACTTTCAAAAATGCTAAACCCCTTAATATTTCCTCTCACTATGTTTAATCCTCTAATATTTCACATTCCTCCTCAACTGCAATGTCTGCATCTTCCCTCTTGTGAAAATTTGGCAGAGGATGAATAACTGCCTGAGATATAAAGTGTTGCTTAAGAGGGTTATGTTGGGAAAGATGAAAGTTTGCCAGGTGCATGTTTTAAGATACAAAAAGAAAATACTGCAAATGCTGGAAATCTGAAATAAAAACAGAAAATGCTGGAGAAACTCAACAGGTCCGGCAGCATCTGTGAAGAGAGAAAGAGAGTTAACGTTTCAGGTCGATGACCTTTCGCATGTTTTAAGATGTTGCCTCGTGCGGAATTCCAAGGTTTTTCTCATTTCTGTCTGGGCGGGGGTGGTGGGGGCAACTTGTGCGGATGTCTTAACGTGTAATAGAAAAGAAAATGACCTTACTCTTGGGGGAAGGGTTCATTAGAGAAGTCAGTGTTTGCACGTCCTGTTTGGCAGTACTTCATTACTGGCATGCTCACTACCGACTGTTCAGCGGTTCTTGCTGGCAAAGATGAACTTATGTACTCTGGTGATACTGGGATTTTCTTGCGTTTAATAACCAGCTCGGATTTCGTAAGCACCTGTTCAGCTGAGGGTAGGGTTTATTAAACTGGAAATTTGCAATGTCAGTTATTCTTCCATTCAGTTACTAAATTGGCCATTTAAATGTGCACACATTGCTGAAGAGTCTTTGCTTAGCCCTTTCTGATTCGTAGAAACAAATTGACTTTAGGCACATGGTGGAATTTCTTTTAGTTTCTTGCTGATTTAACAGTATTTAAGCTAGTTAGAGAGTCTCTGCCATAATTTGTTGAAATTGTATTGTCAGTAAAAAGGAAACCTGATCCTGCTGGTTTTCTGAAGGGGTGGAAGAGTACAACAGTCTGTCATATAATAGATGGAGTTCCACTTTGTTAAATGGGTCATGTAACATTACATTTACAGTCGAACTCCAAACCATCGTCAACACCTTCACCGAAGTGTACGAGAGCATGGGCCTTACACTAAACATCCGTAAGACAAAGGTCCTCTAACAACCTGCCCCCGCCACACAGTACTGCGCCCCCCCACCCCCCCCCCCCCCCCCCCCCGATTATCAAAATCCACGACAAGGCCTTGGACAACGTGGACCATTTTCCATACCTCGGGAGCCTACTGTCAACAAGGGCAGACGTCGACAACGAAGTCCAACACCGCCTTCAGTGTGCCAGTGCAGCCTTCGGTCGCCTGAGGAAGAGAGTGTTTGAAGACCAGGACCTCCAACCCGGCACTAAGCTCATGGTCTACAGAGCAGCAGTGATACCCACCCTGCTGTATGCCTCAGAGACATGGACCATGTACAGCAGGCACCTCAAAGCACTGGAGAGGTACCACCATCACTGCCTTTGCAAGATCCTGCAAATCCATTGGCAGGATAGGCGCACCAACGTCAGTGTTCTTGCTCAGGCCAACATCCCCAGCATCGAAGCTTTGACCACGCTCGATCAGTTCCGATGGACGGGTCACATTGTCCGCATGCCCGATACGAGACTCCCAAAACAAGCGCTCTATTCGGAGCTCCGGCAAGGCAAGAGAGCCCCAGGTGGGCAGAGGAAACGCTTCAAGGACACCCTCAAAGCCTCCTTGGAAAAAGTGTAACATCCCCACCGACACCTGGGAATCCCTGGCCCAAGACCGCACAAAGTGGAGGAGAAGCATCCGGGAAGGCGCCGAACACTTCGAGTCTCTTCGCCAGGAGCAAGCGGAAGCCAAGCGCAAGGAGCGCACGTCAACCCAAGCACCCCACCCACCGTCTGCCCTACTTGTGACGGAGACTGTAGGTCCCGCATTGGACTCGTCAGTCACCCGAGAACTCATTTTTTAATGTGGAAGCAAGTCATCCTCTGTTCCGAGGGACTGCCTAAGAGAGGAGAGTGCCACCTATATGCGTAATATTGTTGAGTGTGATTAGAGCACAATTTTTTTGTATAGTGTATATAAAGCATTCAATACAATTTAAATGTAGTGGAATGCTCTTAAAACCAGTTTACCCTCTTCCAATAGTTAATCAAGAACTCCTCGGTTCTGGTTCTTGCTTGCACAGAGCGCTGAACTTTTATCAGCTCTGCCTTCGCCAAGCTCAACTCACTCCCTGTCCCCGAGTTCATTGTCCTCGTCCTCATTTTCAAATCCCTTCAAGGCTATTGTTTGCCTTTTAAATAAGAGCCATCTTTCCCAGTTTAACATCCATCATGCTAACTCTGGCCTATGGATCCTCCAGAGGCCTTTGCTTCAGTCACTACCCCATGTTCTTTGAGACACACTTATTAACTACTTTGCTTTACCGCTGTTCTCACTTTCTTCAAAAGCCTCTTTAAAAACAAAATATCTTGGACAGTACTTTTGGGTGTCTTCCCCTCTTTTCCCCTCCCCCCACCCCCCCCTTGATTTTTCTTGCTTTCTTCTTGGTGTTCCCTTCTGAAGTGCTCGAAGACTTTCACGTTGGTGTTAGGACTTTAATCCGCTCTGATTATGCCAGAGATGGAAGGGTAACTCGATGATTCAAGTCCTATAGGAAAGATATTCTCTCTAGTGGACCTCCAAAATAAACTTCTCACTGCGCACAAATGATCAGAATACTGAACCTGTGAAAATATTTTTGGTATTTCACACGTGTCTCTTGTGTAGCGAGGTACAAAAATAACTTCACAAAAAGAGTGATATTTTCCAGAAAGTGTTAACATGGTTCAGACTTGTAACATCTGCTTTCTTTAAATGGAATTAGATTGACAACGAATGGAGAGTAATCAGCTGAGCATTACTAATCATTCTTGAATGGAGATTATGTATTTTTCTGTTCTGCTTGCAAAGGGATTTGATGGTACTGTACTATAATTCTAGGCTTGGACCAGAGGTGTGTTTGTAATCCATTCGACTGTAGATAATCACAATCTGGATTTATATTTTCATTTTTATATTTAGAGATCTCGAGGTGGGAACAGTTCTTTTGATGGTACAGTAGTTGTCAGAGATGGAACCTATAGTTGATTTTGTTTGATACTAATAGAATGTGGGGGCTGGCTGCTCACGTGACTCATTCTCAACCAGCTATAAATAGCAGACAGTATGCCCAGGACCCTCTTGGGTACAAATTAAATCCTTGCTGCGAATGTTTCCTTGCATTCATCTGGTCTGATCCTCCAAACCATTTCTGACATATGAAAATTTAATCAGCGCCACAGTGTTATTTATTGTAAAACCATTAGTCAGATTTCAGAAATAACCCTTTGAAGACTGGGATTCCTATTTGCCTTGATGAGCACAAATCATAGTGTTCATACATGCACAGTTGTTAAGTGAGAGCTGTTGAACAGAAAATATTAAACCCTTCTGAACTGGTTCAAACTAGTCATTTTTAATGCTTTTAACATTGCTGTATGTAAATTGGCTCCCACATTTCCTACATTGCAACAGTGACTATACTAAAGTACTTCATTGGCTGAAAAGCACTTTGGGACATCCTGAGATTGTTAAAGTTGCTATATAAATGCAAGCCTTTTTCTTTTTTATGATTGTGTAGGTTAGATATACGGTTTGATTTCCAAAATGTTATACCAATCCCCTGTAAGATATTAGTTTAAGAACTTTTGCTTTTATTACCAACTACCATGATACACTCATGCTTGTGCCTTGAGTTCTTCCTCTCCTCCTCCCCTCCGCCCCCCCCCCCCCACCCAGTTTACTCAGTTTTCTTTCTCCAGTAGTGGCATCACAATCCAATCTAATTCTGTTTCGACTTAACGTCCACACGTGCAAACTATCCAGCAGTGGGCAGCGGGGAGGGAGGGGGGCAGTCACTAAATAGCAATCAGGCCACTTGTAGTATTGCCTTGGCTGAGATTGGGAACTTAACACAGACCAGCACTAGGTACAGCAATGTTAGAATGTCACCCTTGCCCTCATCCTTTTGTTATGTGCAGAATATGGGAAGTACATGCTTCTGAATCATGGCTTTGCTTAAAGGGGAACTATATTCACTGAATTATGACATTTCTGAACATTACAAAAAGGATTTTTTTTTTGTCCATTTGTTAGTATCTCTTAGTCACTCCTTGGTACTGTGTTTTATCTTGTTGAAATTGCTGGTTAGAGGAAGCCTGGGGCTAAAACATGTTGCAGTCCTGCAACATGAATCGGGATGGATTTACATATCTGACCGGCCACTTTCATCGGCCACTATCACATCGGTTTGCAAGAAAGCATGTTGGTTATAATGATCAATTGGGAGCACAGTGTCTTCGACCTGAAACGTTAACTCTGTTTCTCGCTCCACGGATGCTGCCTGGCCTGCTGAGTTTTTCCAGCGTTTTCTGTTATTTCAGATTTCCAGCATCTGCAGTATTTTGCTATTGTATTGAATGAGGGTAATGTGCTAAATATTTATTTTTCAATTTCCATAAAGCTTTTGCTAAGAGCCCTTGTCTGAAATGTTGAAGTTAAAGTGAAAGTTTAGGGATTTGAAGATGAAGAGGTAAAATTGATCACCATTGATGTAATTTATTATCCATGATAATGGCTCGAATTTAAAAGATACATATGGGGGGAAAAAAATTCTCCTTGTCCAGCCCCAGAAGCTGTCTGCCAATCTATGCTGCAACAGGCACGCCAAGTCTGCCACAACAATTTTATTCCCCTTTTTTTCCCGTGCCGCTGCCTCCAATATTTTAGTAGGTGTTCCAATAGAGTCAAAAATCCTGCTGGAAGCCAGCTGAAAAAACTGAAATTAGTGAGACCCTGGAAAATTGGCCTGGGTCAGGAGCACAGCCACAGGGCAGCCGAAAATCATGACCCACCAACTTTGTATCGAGATTCCGATGAAGTGGAAAATCCCAGCTAGACTGTCCAATTTTGAAGGTGACACCAGATTGTTTAGAAAAGCAGCATTCCCACAGGAGAGGGGTACCTTGCAACCCGCTCCACGGGGGATATCTCCAAACAACAGCTCTACAGTCACTTCAGGACAGGTGTATAAGATCAAAATAACCAGCTTAACTACAGATGAGCATTACATTATTAAAGTGGAGCAGGAGTAATATTTGGTTGCAGTTGTTGAACAGATGTTGTTGAAAGTATCAGCACATTGTGTGGCAGCAGTCACTTAATGCACATTAAATGGTGGGTGTGTTATTCGGTTCAGAAGAGTTTGTAATTCTAAGGAGGTAATGGTGTCCTTGCTCAGATTGAACCTTTTGACTTGCATTTGAGCATTAACATCAGTAATGGGAAGTGTCCCTTTGTTTTAGGGCAGAAGGGGATGTCTTCACAGAGAAAGTAACATCTCTCTTTCTCTCCACGGATGCTGTCTGGCCTGCTGAGTATTTCCAGCATTTTCTGTTTCAGATTTCCAGCATCCGCAGTATTTTGCTATTATATCCCTAGAAGAATGTTCCCTTTTAACGCAGTGCTTCAACAAGCTTGTCTTTTCAACCAGATGTTAGTTAGTTCTGCTCACTATCTCCTCTAAGCTAGCTCCCTAATGATGCCATCAGTGTCTAAAAAAAATTATATTTCCTTATTATTCTTTCTCCCAATTTTAAAGTTAGTTTTAATCCTTTAAACTTAATGTTGAGAGCACCTATCGAAGGCCTTAAACTACATTCTCCAAAGATTTTATATTCCTCCCTGCAGCCCAGCAACATGGTTGTGTCAATATATCTTGTGGTGTTGATGCTTTCCTACTTTGTATTAAACACTACTTAAGTAGAATTCTGATGCAATAATTGTGGGGTTCAGTCAAATTCAGTCCTGTTTGCATTGGCTGCTTACTTCCAACTTCAGCTAAGACCTCACAGTATTCTCCACTGACTGCAATGGGATAGCCTCGGGGTGTTGAACATATCTTTACATTCTGACAAGGAGAATCCATCTCCTTTCAAACAAGAGTTGAGGATGTTGTAACTTTATTTTTTGCACTCTCCGTCGCACCCTCTGGGCTGTTGCAATATGACTCTGTAAATATTATAATACAATTTATGCACTATTATGCTTTTGACCTTGTGGCATCGCTATTGGTGTTGTATTTCCAATTCAGGAGCTCCGGTGCTAAGTGCTGTAAGGCAGGATTTAGAGACTCACTTCCTCTGTGTAAATGTACCTTTTAATGTTAGTGCCTTTGGAGGGGGATATTGAATGAGATGCAGGATTGGAGGTGGTCAGATAAGCTTCTCGTCACTGAAGATGTGTATTGCTATATTTTAGTGATGATACAGTCGAGGTGTTAGGATTTTCTCTTTGCAGAAACATTGAACTCCTTCACTGCCCACAATGCCTGTCCCTGAAGGTTACCACTGGGAGAACTTTAGACGTTTTCACAATATTCATTTTTGACATTTATTCTGGTAGAATTCAGAAAAAAAAGCTAGTTTAAAAAAAAAACTGCTTTGGTTATGAAATTTAACATATTTATAGCAGTTTAGTGATAGATTGGCCATCAAAGCGGAAAGGTATGGGAAGAAATCCGACACACCCAATGTTAATGTTGAGATGGGCAGGTGGAGAATGAGTTGGGTATAATACTGTGCCTTCAGCTCTGCAATCTGGTCATCGGGTGTTGGAAAACCGTCATTGATTGAAATCCTAAACCACAGCAGTATTTTTAACTTGGAAAAATGGTAATTAATTGCTGTTATTCCAAATTGTTGCAGTGCTTACTGTATGTTAATGGGGTGTTGATTATTGTAATTGGAGGAAAGTTTAATTGGTAAATTGATAAAAGAGCATTTATTTTTTCCAGTTTCACAATTATCCTAATTAACCACTCCTAGTTCTGGGTCTTGGTAAATAAAGATTTATTCACTGTCATTGCCTGATGCCCCTAGTTATACACAACTGCAAAACCTGTGCTCTCAGTAATACAGCGCCTGGTGTTGTCAGCCACTGAGGCAGTAAAGGAGCATTACTGCGGAGTCTTGCGCATGAATTAATTGAGTTAAGTTTTAACTTTGTCATTTATTATTTGCAAGCATCAGAACTGACGAGTCTGGGCGGGCGGGGTGGGGGGTGGAAAAAAGGCCCACCATAAATTATTATAGATGCAAATGTGATCGGATTCTGTTTTACAACTCCACGTAAAAGTTATAGGTGATCCTGTTCAGCAACGCCAGTGGGAGTTGGGGGCAATCAACTGTGTATCTCTGGATGGATTGTAGTGCAGATAACTGGGTATGGAAGGGTGATATTCCTGATGGTTATGCATTGCTCTACAGACAGTACTGGTTAGCGGTGCTACAATTTAAGCTCTCCTGATGCTATTCATAATTACAGCCAAATAGAGTTCCTATAGGCAGACCCATGTCAGTTGTCATCCAAAATTTACACACTTGTACATGCCATGAATGGGAGTAGTGTGCGATAGGATTAACAGTTACCCTTTTACTGAGTTATGTCATGCCAGAGGTTGCATGGCCTATCCACTGTGCAGTGAAAGGCAGAAAATACGATGCTATTGGGCTACAACTAGTAGTCAACTTTATTAACAAGATTTGTAATTAGCAAGAGACAAAAGAAATGCAACAAATTATCAGCTTCCCTTGCACGTTACCTTAAACTGTCTCAAAAATAATCACGTCTGAAATCTTAGAAACTTTTCCGAATCTTTGAACTGAGTCTTTGGACGTAAAGTGAACACTTGTTACCTCCAATAGTTAAAGCAAGGCAATTACAGAACAGGGAACGCTGTCAGAGCATATACCACTCCACGCTGCTTTTTGACACCCCAGATCGCAGCAGTCCTTTCACACTTGTTGCAAGCTTGGTATTAGTGAATGTTTCGAGGACAATTTTTAATGCAGTTAGCATATAATGACTTCCCTCGGAGAGAGGCTGGGCTAAATAACTATAGGGAAACCTATGTACTTCTGGACGTGTTTATATATTGCTTTAACTCTGACAACCGGAGAAAGAACCTCTTCAAAAATAAATAAAAATAGCCAATTCTTTAATTCTCACTATCTTGGACTATCTAAAGTTCTGTATCAAAAAAGATTTAACCCAGAAGTCAAATCATAGAATGATACAGCACAGGACGAGGTCATTCAGCCCACTGTGCCTGTGCCGGCTCTTTGAAAGAGCTGTCCAGTTAGTCCCACTCCCCTGCCCTTTCCCCATAGTCCTGCAATTGTTTTCCTTATTAAGTATTTATCCAATTCCCTTATGAAAGTTACTATTGAACCTGCTTCCACCACCCTTTCAGGCAGTGCATTCCAGATCATCATAACTCACTGCATTAAAAAAAATTCTCATTTTCTCCCTGGATTTTTTGCTAATTATCTTAATCTGTGTCCTCCTGCTATCGACCCTCCTGCCAGTGGAAACAGTTTCTCCCTCTCTGCTCTTTCAAAACCCTTCATAATTTTGAACACGTTATAAAATGAAACATTATGAAATGTTTCAAATGAAGCAGTTTGGGCCCTTCTAACACAGATGGAATTACTGTCGCGTTTTAAAAGCACCGCAGGATATAAATGGTTCTTTCTGATTCTCCTGAATCTATTGTATCCATAAAGTGCAGTCTGAGAGTGTGTGTCACAAGTAATTGTACGATGAGAAAAGATTTCTTAATCCATTTCCCAATTTCACTCCCGTTTTGTCCTGATTTGATTCCTTTGCAGAATGACTATACACTGTCCGTAGGCTTAGTAGAGACAATGTCAAGAAATGGGGGAAATGCTATGAAATGTTCTGCCTGGGCAAAGATGTTTCTGATTGAGAAATTCTGTATAATGAGACTAAGTAAGGCATGATTTGATTAAAATGGGGTCTCCTTTGTGCATTTAAGTCGTGACTGGAGTGAGTAATTTGGTGGTCGAGTGGAATGAGTTGTGTTTTTATAGGTAGATTTGGACAGCCTTAAATGTGATGATTGCCCCTCTCAGCAGAAATGAATGGTGATTCAGCCCATCTTCAGGTGCTGCAGATCCAGCTCCCGCTAGCCAATCACACCATGCTATGGTGGTCTTATCCCTAAGTGAAATTGAATTTGTGTTCACCACGTAGCAAAATAAGACACTTAACATGATCAGCTACATAATTATCTGGCGTAATTAAATATCTTTCCACTCCTGCCACTCCCCATATTTTACATAGAATTTACAGCACAGAAACTATGGCACAGTGACAGGCCATTCAGCCCAACTGGTCTATGCTGGTGTCTATGCTCCACACCAGCCTTCTCCCACTCTACTTCATCGAACCCTATTGGCATTTTCTTCCTTCACTACTAATAACACTGACTCATTGAGGTGCATGGGTCCTGGAAGCTCCCCAGCCCTTTGACCAAGTACCAATTCTTCAGGTTTGAGCCTAGATTGAGGCTTGGCGAGGATTTGACTGTGAAGCATTAGGGCTGAGGCCGATCTTGTCCCCTTTTGTGTGTGCTTTATAGCATTGGGTGATTAAGAGTGGGAACTCTGGCTAATGTTTTTTCTCCACCCAAGCTTGGGTGCTGAGGCTGATTCCAATTTCCTCCCTGCCAGCTCTGCTAATTGAGCACAGCCCAGGGACCATACCTGGGACTCTGCTAGTCTGATTGGATTAATACCTGACTGGGTAACTTATTATTGTTAGGGAAGCTCATAAGCAAATCCTTAAGCAGAATTAATTCCAGAAAAGAATGAAGTTCCTCTTGTTAATGCTGTCAACACAAATACTATCTTTTTGGCACAAGTCTTGTCATTAGGATCCCTTTTAGAAAAATAATAGTACAAGTCCCCTTTTTGTGTACATCATTATCGCATGATGTGGGAGAGAGAAATTGATGTGGAAATATAGTATCAGGACTTGTACTGACAATTTTATTTTAGGTAAGTAGCTAAATATATACATTTTGGAGTGGTTTAAGTAATACCTTTTTTATAAGATTCATGCTTTGTATTAGCTTATTTCAGTGGTTTGTCCCCAGGACATGTTATCGGAATGAATCTGCTTCGAGACTGATTGTGAGTAATGGTTCCACCCACCCAAACTCAAGCGACTGGGGCCACTAAGTCGGACAGTGTGAGGAATTGAATTAACTTTTAAGATATCAACAGTTTTCATCAGCACTCATTGTTCAGGAAAAGGATGTTGAAGTCAATTACTTTTTTCTTTTGTAATATTATTCCTTACAGACTTCCCCATAGCTTGCCTGCACCACATTTTTTTTCTAACTGAGTGAGGCTGGAGATCTCCTGCACTTTGATCCGATTTAACAAGTGTCTAGCATTTGCTCAGCAACTTCCCACCGTAGCATGATCCAAATCGGGATCTCCTCATGGGGGGAAATAGCAGGCATAAACGCCTGTAGTACCAGTTTATGGTGCAGTGTGTAGGAGCTGTAACACATTGTGCTACTGAACTGCTTATGGAGTTCGAGATTTTACAAGAGAACACTAATTTGTAAGGGTCAGTGTATTTACAAGTTTGTTATGCCGATTCTATTAAAATCTACAAAGCATTTATATCGCTAAGCAATCTCTGCAGTGGATTGAGTCTCAAGACCTTCTCAAATCCCATCCCTTCAATCAAGTTTTGCATCACCTCTCCTAACCTCTTCCTGGCTTGTTGTCTTATTTCCTTACACCCATCTTTAAAGTGCCTTGGGACATTCCTTGCATTAAAAATGCTGTACAAATTGAAGTGTCTTGCTGGTTTGGAGCTGTCTGATTAGCTGTATCATAGTTTGTCAGCAAACCTAAAATGGTCAACAGTAATTATGGGTCAATAAAAAATATTCTTATTATCCTTGGACCCCAGAAACTAGTTACTTCTATTAGAATACCGGTTGCTACAGTCAGTAGTTTTTCACATTAGTGCACAAGCCAAAACATAGTTAAATAAACAAAATGAGAAGGAAAAGCATTTGTTTGAATGAAACATTGGCACATTGTGCTTTTTTAATTTTTTTTGTTTGATTTACATGGCCATAACTGCTATTTTGTAAAATTACAAATGGCAGATGTGGAATGCCACGTTATTTAGACCATGGTATAGGAGTTGCTCAAGCCACTGTGTAGTGACATGGTAAATGTGTTGGTGAAAGTTTCTGCAGTTCATCAGTTCAAATAAAATCTCAAGTGCCTGATGGAATGTATTTATGAGTTGGATAGAAATTGAACAGAAGAAATGTTCATGACTGCATTTATGATCAAGAAATTCTTGTGGATTGCACGCCACATCAAAAATCTAGCATGACTGATGTGCAACAGAATGACCAAATGTTCTGTTTTGAAGTATTGGGTTTATGTTCTTTACAAAAGAGAAAGCTCACTTGGATGTTGCACACAGTGTCAAAGATCTTTAATACTGGTGTAAAATGACACTTGGGTGTGGGGAAAATGACCCATCAGATTTCCACAAATTTCATCAACAAATCTCTGCAGATTACACTAGAACATCAGGGCAAAATTACTGAAATTCTGTGCAAGCTTCAATTGAGACTGCTGGCAGCAAGACTCCACTTTCAAAATGGTATCGTAGTCTTGATAGCCATGCAGCCTCCTCTTCAGGTGACTGGTAGTCATTTAGTTCTTCTGCCAAGATCTTTCCACTGTGGCTTGATGAAGTGATCCATAAGCACAAAACCGTTTGCTCTTTTGATTCACCCCGAAACTACACACCAAAGATAGTATTTCATTAATTGATTAAAGCTGAGCGCTAACTTGTAACGTGTATATGGATGAAGAAGCCCTCCATTGATTCCCACCATTGTCCTGTCTCTCTTTCTCTCTCTTTCAAACAAATGTCTTTGTCCCCAAAGACTTGGCAGACTGGCAGAAATCTATTGGCTGTGTACAAAATAAATACAGCTGTAGATCATGTTATTCCATATGGAATATAGCGTATGATAACATAGGATATTAGATAGCTATCAGATGAGCCTTTGCTGAAACTCACACTGAATTGTTTGTCTCTCCTGATGTGATTTGTGTAGCTGAGCAAAAGAAGCTGTTAGAGATACGAAAAGGGAGATAGCACGGCATCCTATTTTCAGATCGATGAAAATGCAACCTTTTATTACACTAAACGTTTATATCCCCATTGAGGACTAAAGCTGCATTGTGCACGGTTTCTCAGAAATGAGCCTGTTTGCAGTCTTTGTACAGAGCTGATCGTCTGCAAAATGCGGCCTTTGTACATTTTCCCCACGGTTGATTTGTTTTACTTCAGTGGCTCATTCCTTTCTTTACCATTTTCTTGGCCTTTCAACAGGTGATTTATTTTCATATAACAATGCTAAGGAAGGGGATTTTTTTATAGCAACAACAAAGGATAAAAAGTTAGCTTAACTGGTAATTTTTTTGGGTATTACTGAGCCGTATAGACAAGAATGTCCAGATTTGATGCTAGGTCTGTGCTGTTAGACGATCTCCAGTGGCAGCAATTAGCTTCCAGGTCCCAGAGTGGAGAAAGTCTGACAGGATTCTCACTCTTGATCATTATCTAGTGACTGCTCTGGAAACCTGCATGTGTGTTAATATTGGGTGAAAACCGGATTGGGCTTGGCTGTGATGCTCTGCAGAATGGAATGAAGGCACAAGGTAGCAACTGGGGGGTAACGGGCCTGCTGCTTTATCATCTTCTGTGAGGAAGCTGCTGGTTTCTGGTCATTAGATCACCTCTGTGATGTGGCTGAAGTTGATAACTGAATATAGATCCTTAGAACAGTTGAAGTTTACAGCAAAGAACGAGGTTCATTCAACGTACCATGTCTACGCAGCTCTTTGTGAGATATAAATATAAGATATCACTAATAAATCCAATGGGGAATTCAGGAGAAACTTCTTTACCCAGAGAGTGATAAGAATATAAGGAAAGGTCATCGACCTGAAATGTTAATCTCTTTCTCTCCACAGATGGTGCCTGACCTGCTGAGTATTTCCAGCATTTTCTGTTTATTTGCTTTTGGATATGAATATGGAACTCGCTACTACAACACTGCATCAGTAGTTTTCCTCGGCATGTTTTTCAAATTCACATAATTGTTACCTATTCATTTTGTTTCAACAACAAACAACTACTTACATTTATATAGCGCCTTTAACGTAGTAAATCATCCCAGTCTCAAAATTCCACAATGTTAAATGTCTTTTGACTCGCCTACCCCCTTTCCTATCCTTTGTGGGTCACCTTTCATGGAGTGAGAACTCCGGATTAATTCCTTTTCGATTGCTTTCTAAACTATATTCCTGGGCTTGAACATCGGCTTTATCCCTTTTAGCACAATGCATTGTAGCTTGTGTAACTAGCTGAACCAGGCCCAGCACCCAGTGGTCAATTAGACACTCCGATTAAAGCTTTATGTCCAAAACAAGTGAGGGTTATTCACCCACGGCAGTTGTGTCTTTAAATACAGAGCTGAATAAAACAGTAACGGAGATTACCTTCCAGCAATTAAAAACAGAAAATGTTGGAAATACTCAGCAGGTCAGGCAGTATCTGTGGAGAGGGAAACAGTTAGGGCTTCAGATTGATGACCTTGCATCTCTAACTTTTTCCAGTTATAATTTAACAGGTTTTAAGCAAGTACAGAGGCAGTAAGGGGGAAAGGGAGTAAAGAACAAAAGGGAAGGTCTGTGATAGGGTGGCAGGCAGGAGAGATTAAATGATGAAAGGGATGATGGTGCGAGGCAAAAGGAGATGGTAATGTGACAACAAAAGATGGGTCTAGAGGAGCTGTAATTTAGAAAAGAATCAATACCAGTAACTGTTGTCTGGAAAAATGGGAGCAGTAGTTATGATCTGAAATTGTTGAACTCTATGTTGTGCCCGGAAAGCTGTAAAGTGGCTTATGGAAAGATGAGGTGCTGTTCCTCGAGCTTCCGCTGCGCTTCATTAGAACGGTGTAGGAGGCCAAGGACGGAGAGGTCAGTGGGCGTGGGACAGAGAATTAAAATGACAAGCAACCAGAAGCTCGGGGTTACGCTTGTGGACTGAACGTAGGTGTTCCGCAAAGCGATCACCCAATCTGCGTTTGGTCTCCCCAATGTAGAGGAGACCGCATCGTGAGCAGCGAATACAGTATACTAAATTGAAAGAAGTACAAGTAAATCGGTGTTTCACCTGGAAGGAGTGTTTGGGCCCCTGGATGGTGGGATGGGAGGAGGTAAAAGGGCAGGTGTTGCATCTCCTGCACTTGCATAGGAAGCTGCCATGGGATGGGGAGTGGATGTTGGGGGTGATTGGAGAATGGACAAGGGTGTCATGGAGGGGACGTTCCCTTCGGAATGTTGAGAGGGGAAGGAAGGGGAAGATGTGTTTGGTGGTGGCGCCACACCGGAGATGGCGGAGGATGATCCATTGAATGTGGAGGCTGGTGGGGTGGAAGGTGAGGACATGGGGAACCCTATTGTGGTTCTGGGAGGGAGGGGCAGGGATGAGAGCAGAACTAGGATTGGCACGCGGTCGAGGGCCCTGTCGTCCACAGTGGAGAGGGATCCTCGGTTGAGGTAAAAGGAAGACGTATTGGCTGCACGAGGATGGAAGGTGGCATCATTAGAACGGAGGCGCACTTCCCTTTCTTTTATCCTTCCAGGCTGGCGTTGTTCCTGATTGAGCTTTATTGCCTTTAAAGGCCTGCTTTTACCAGCGTAAGAGTTTAAATGAATATTTTAAAAAAATTCACTTATTTAAACATTAAAACACCTGTAAAATAAGTTACTTTTTTAGCCCCTTTAAAACATTTGTTTATTTTTCAAAAAATTAAATTTTTGTTTTAAATGTTTAATTAAATTGTATTTTAATTTTAAATATAATTTTTATTATTGGTTTGTAAATGTGTGTTTTATGTGATCCCTATTCATGCTTATGGGGTTTCTGTACATAAGCATGAATGGGGATCCCCCTTCTTTCATTGGTTGGGCCGGTCCATGTGATCGCAGGGGTGCTTGCGAACTGCCTGGGCTATGTGGGCCTCGACACATATTTACACAGAGGCCCACGAGCGCGAGTCTCGGTGGATCCTGAGGCAGAAGGTAGGCGCGGATTTTATTTGCGAATCGGCGGCATTTCCCCGTGGGAAGCCTCCGACTGCAAATTCAGGCCCAATATATTTAAACTGGAATTTCCATCATTCAAATCTCTTTTCCAATGCACTAAATGTAATTCAAACCAAATTCTTAACCAGTGACTTGTCAGCAGCTGCTCAGGGCTTCCTTTGTTTCCACATGAGACTCTTGAGCAAGAACAGCAGGTTGTTGCATGGAGATGTGCATTTGTAACCATTGAAATTAGGGATGTTCAACAACAACTTGTATTTATATAGTGCCTTTAACATAGTGAAACATCCCAAAGCACTTCACAGGAGCGATATCAAGCAAACTTTGACACCATAACATGAGATTACATAGAAACATAGAAGATAGGAGCAGGAGTAGGTCATTGGGCCCCTCGAGCCTGCTCCGCCATTCAATGCGATCATGGCTGATCATCCAAATTCAGTACCCGGTCCCTGTTTTCTCCCCATACCCCTTGATCCCTTTAGCCTTAAGAAATATATCCAACTCCTTCTTGAATATATTTAATGTATTGGCCTCTACTGCCTTCTGTGGTGGAGAATTCGACAGGTTCACCACTCTCTGGTTGAAGAAATTCCTCCTCATTTCTGTCCTAAATGGCCTACCCCGTATCCTTAGACTGTGAACCCTGATTCTGGACTCCCCGACTATCGGGAACATCTTACTGCATCTAGTCTGTCCAGTCGTGTCAGAATTTTATAAGTTTCAATGAGATCCCCTCCAGCGAGTACAAGCCCAATCGTCCCAATCTCTCCTCATTAGGATAGGTGACTAACAGCTTAGTCAAAGAGTTAGATTTTAAGGAGCGGCTTAACGGAGGGTAGATAGGACGAGAGGTTTATAAAAGGAATTCCATCGCTTAGGACCTAGACGGCTGAAGGCACCGCCGTCAATGGTGGAGTGATGATAAATCAGGGATGTGCAAAACGCCATAATTGGAAGAGTGAGAGATCTCGTAGGGCTGGAGGAGGTTACAGAGATAGGGTGCGGCGAGGTCATGGAGGGATTTGAAACCAAGGATGATTAGTTTTGACATTTCTTGATGTTGATCTTGTGATGTTGGTGAGATCTTCATGGAATAACAGAGCAACCCTTTTCAGGGACAGCACTGCTCTCCTCAGCTGAGGAAAGGGGAAGAAAAAGATCCTTAAAAATTGCTTGCTCCATTTTACAGTCTGCTGACCAGCCGTGGCCAGCTGGCCATCCAATTATGTCTCAAAAAACCCACAATGCAGTTCACTAAAATGCTCTATAAAACTTGCCTCCTGGAATGTTTGCACTCTACTTGACAATGTCAATGGGATCAACAGGTGCACGGCTATACTCGGTATAGCCAGATATAATGACATTAACTTGCATTTATATAGTGCTTTTAATGTTGTAAAAGTTCCCAAGGTACTTCACAGGAGCATAATCGGACAAAAATTGACACCGAGCCATAGAAGGAGACATTAGGACAGGTTGGTCATAGTGGTAGGTTTTAAGGAGCATCTTAAAGGAGGAAGGAGAGGTGTGGAAAGGGGATTCCAGAGCTCCGGGCCTAGATGGCTGAAGGGAAGGCCACCAATGGTGGGATGAAGGAAGTGGGGAATGTACTTGAGAGGGCAGATGGCCTCATTCAGAAGGCGGCACCTCGGACAATGCAGCACTCCCACAGTGGGCTTGATGCAACCTTTTGACTCTGAGACGAGAGTGCTATGACTGAGCTAAGGAGTGTAATGAAATCCAGTGCTCAAAACCTACAGCCTTAATCCTTTTGTGTTCAGTGTCCAAGAGGATACTGAGGATTGTCATTGGTTCAGTGATGAAAGCATACTGGAGTGGTAATAGAGGGCATAAAATTAGAAGATGTAATGCTACTGGCCACCACTGAGGATGTAGGGATGAAATGTGCTACACTTTTTTACACATGTTTTTTTAAAACAAAGACACACAGTATGTTATTGTCTTTACATCCAGGCTACATTTAACTGCTCCACATTATTTAAAATATTGGGATTAGAGCCTACAGGCAATATTCGTTCAGTGAGGCTATAATCATTTCCTGCTGGCTGTAAGTAATCCCATAAGTGTCTGCGTGGATCGAAATTATTCACTGACGTCTACTATTTATAATCTATTCTGTATTTTGGGGGGATTTTGTGTTTTTTGTATCTGCAGTGGTTGTTGTCCGAACACAGAGACTACGTGCACTTGTTCTTGATACATAATGTTCACATGAAGAATAACAATCGTGAGATCATCAGTATAGGTTTATACAGTCTCCATTGGATTTCTCTCCAATTCTTTGCAGTGTATAATCTATGGGGTTTAACAATCATTTTTTTGTCTACAAGCTATTTGCTGTTCAGTAGTGTGTCTTTAAGCTTTTTAGTAAAGCGGGAATCTTTTAAAGATCAATAACTGTTATCGCTAAGTTTTGTAACCTGTTGCAAGCCTATGCTGGAGCAATTTGAAATGAGGAAGGTGTTTTTGGAAATGGCTCTTAATTGAATAATTCTGTGTAATCTGTTTTGTTTCTTTCACTTGAATGTTGATGCTTGTCTGGTTTTAATTGGATTCAGATGTAATGAAGTAAAGCTGCATCACAGAATAAACAGAAAGGAACCCGTTTGGATAAAAAGGCACAATCATAACACTGGTAACTAGGTATTTTTTTCGCATTTTAAAGGAGCAGGTCATGGATAAATACTGCGACTGTGTCCCTGAAATTCCTCCATGACCTCAAACAACTTAATTTCCCCCAAGAAAATCATTTACACAGCTCCTCCACGGCATCTTGCTAGCTCCCAAATCTGTAGTCTGTTTGTGCCACAGGCAGTGTTCTTGTATGAGCCAGTTATGATTGAGTTTCTTTTGTCTTTTCAGACATTTTAAATAATGAGCTTCTCATCACCATTCACAAAATGCAGTAGGAGTCAGATTTTGGAAATGGAGTTGAGCAAAAATGTTACGAGCTCTGATGGAACACTGAGTATTATTAAGAAATTGAAGGGCTGTTCTGACTGAAATTATCCAGAGTTTTGGTTCTTTGGAAGCGGGGCTGTTGCCGGAAGACTGGAAGAAAGCAAGTGAGATTTCATGCTGCAAGAAGTTGTACAGATCTGGGAATCGCAGGCCAGTTAACTAATGACACTCGAAATTAGAGTCTGTTTGAAAAAGAAGTTCGCAATTGTCCTGTGCGATCAAAGATAATAAAGTAAAGCTGGCATAAGTTCATGAAATAAAACTTGTGGTGAGCAGCTGGTTTTTGGTGAGACAAATGAATTACATATGGCACAGAAACAGACCATTCGGCCCAACCAGTCCGTGCCGACGTTTATGCTCCACTCGAGCCTCTTCCCATCTTTCCTCATCTAAATCTATCAGCATAACCCTCTATTCCCTTCTCCCTTATATGCTTGTCTAGCCTTCCCTTAAATGCATCTATACTATTCGCTTCAACCACTCCCTGTGGCAGCGAGTTCCACATTGTCACCACTCTTTGGGTAAAGAAGTTTCTTCTGAATTCCCTATTTGATTTCTTGGTGACTATCTTATACTGATGGCCTCTAGTTTTGCTCTTCCCCACAAGTGGAAACATTCTCTCTGTATCCACTCTATCAAAACCTTTCATAATTTTATAGACCTCTATTAGGTCACCCCTCAGCCATTTTTCAAGAGAAAAGAGACCCAGCCTGTTCATCCTTTCCTGATATGTATAGCCTCACATTTCTGGTATCATCCTTGTAAATCTTCGCTGCACCCTCTCCAGTGCTTCTATATCCTTTTTATAATATGACGACCAGAACTGCATGCAGTACTCTTAAGTGTGGTCTAACCAAGGTTCAATACAGGTTTAGCATAATTTCCTTACTTTTCAATTCTATCCCTCTTGAAATAAACCCTAGTGCTTGGTTTGCTTTTTTTTATGGCCCTGCTAACCTGTGTCGAAACTTTTAATGATTTGTGTATTTGTACTCCTAGATCCCTTTGTTCCTCTACCCCACCTAGACTCGCACCCTCCAAGTGATGTCTCTTCTTCCTACCAAAATGTAATACCTCACATTTGTCTCTGTTGAACTTCATTTGCCAATTATTTGCCCATTCTGCAAGTTTATTAATGTCCTCCTGTAATTTGTTGCAGTCCTCCTCAGTATTGACTGTTTCCATGTCTCCCCACCACCACCCCCCCCCCGCCCCAAATTTGGTATCATCCACAAATTAGAATTATTGGATGAAGATGTGACTGTCAAATATCTGTTTTCAAAAAGCATGCGAGATCTGTCCCAAAAGTGAACTGTCAAAAGTGAATTGTTAAATTGGATAGGGAGCTGGCTTGATAATAGAAAGTAGTGAGGTCGTCCTCAGTAGTAATTGTTCAAAGTGTTCAATTATTACTCTTGGAATGTTGTTGTTTTTAATCATGTCTTATTTACAGATGAGGGTATTGTGAGCACAATGGCTGTTTTTTGTCAATACAAAACTTGTGGAAAACAGCTTTGTGGTATCGAAGATTATTCAGTGGGATTTACACAGATAACTGACAAATAACATTCAGTATTTATAAATAACATGTGTATATTGGTGCTAAAATCTTTGTAGTAAACCATACTTATTATCATAATCATGGAAACAAAACAGAAGAAGCTTTAAAACGTGTTCAGTGTGAGGCAGTGATTACCAGGGCAACTGAAATATTATGTTGCACGGCTAGAAGCAGAGTCCAAGGAAGTAATATTCACCCTGTATAAAATAGTTTTGCCGCTCGGACTTCATACCTTCAAAAAAAAACAGAGAATTCATATTGATACAAAGAAGGTTAACTGGGCTAGTTCTGAAGGGTGCTTTAAAGAGGATCAAGGAACCTGTGATTATAATCATGAGCTTACCAGGTGTTTGAAGGTGTGACTGCATCTGCAGTGGGCTCTGGTGGGAAGTCTCCTTCATAGAAAGGCTGGTCCAGGTTACAAATTTCAAAACCAAATGCAAGAACTCAACTATAATATAAAATACAATGAAGCCAATCCGTTAAAAATATTTTGCTTCTGTTAAACCGAGGATTTTTAAGAAGTAGCTTTTGCTGATGCCCAATAATACGGACATCGTTGCCACAGTTGGTAACTCCTCGCAAAACACCATCTGACTATTGGAGCTGTGGATTCACTTCCTTGTACAGTATTATATAGAATTTTACAGCACAGAAACAGGCCATTCGACCCAACAGGTTTATGCTCCACATGAGCCTCCTCCCACCTGACTTCATCTAACCCTATCAGCATATCCTTCTATTCCTTAAATGCATCTCTGCTATTTGCCTCAACTACTCCCTGTGGTAGCAAGTTCCATATTCTCACACCACTCTGGGTAAAGACGTTTCCCCTGAATTCCTTACTCGATTTATTAGTGACTCCTGTATTTATGGCCTCTAGTTTTGGGCTCTGCCACAATTGGAAACATCTTCTCTACATCTACCCTATCAAACCCTGTCATAATTTTCAAGACCTCTCCTGGATCACCTCTCGGTCTTTTTTCGAGAGGAAAGAGCCCCAGCCTGTTAAGTCTTTTCTGATAGTTGTACCCTTTCAGTTCTGGTATCGTCCTTGTAAATCTTTTTTGCATCTTCTCCAGTGTACTGGATGTTAAATGTGTTTTGTGTATTATGTAGTAGAATTAATTTGAGCAGAGTTCAACTCCTGAATCAAGTCCAACCGTCAAACTTTGGAAGATGCAAGGACTTTACTTTCGAATGTTTGCAAAGTTTAGTCTCGTGAGTCCCGAGATGCTGTCACCTGGGTTATAACATACAACCATCTTTGCACACGACTAGTTGTCAGATCAAGGCATTTAAGCAACTACCAAAATGATGCATTCTAATCCTCCCAAGATGAGAAGGACCAGGCATCAGCAACTGCTTGGTACAACACCATGTGGGTTCTCTGAATACTGCTGCTGCCAAGCATGGAGGATGGGCCCCATTGTGAGGGGACATGTACTTGGGTAAACGTTGAGAGATTGCTGGAAGTGTCCTTGATATCAATGCATTCAAAATATTAAATCAGTGACAATCTCTGAGAGGAAGACTCTTTAATTTTATCCCTTGAAAAGAATTTCCTAACACTCCTACAAAATTGTTTAAGAACCAGTAATCTAAAAGCCTACTCATCTGTAGTTTTACAGTAATATGAATTGGTAATCTGCCCAACCTTGTCATGGTCTGTGGTCTGGAACTTGTTAACTCTAATGCAGTAACATAAACTCAATGTTTGTGATGTTGATGATGATAGATGAAGAAGGTGGGTGGAGGCTCGTGTGGAGCATAAACACCGGCATGGACCTGTTGGGCTGAATGGCCTGTTTCTATGCTGTAAATACTTAGTAATATTGTGCATATACTACTGTCCTTATTAGAATCAACACACATTTTATAATGTCATTCTAATGTACTAGATTAGACTTTCAACTCTATCTCCACTTTCCACTCTCTAAGTCCCTTACAGGGTATCCCCTCTGGTCTTGCAGATTGTCCCAACTATGCTGCTTTGGGCATAAACAACTGAAATCCACGGGTGGAAACAAAATATCTGAGGAAGATTCATCCTTGGGCTGTGGTCACACCAGTTTTTTCATGGTTGACTTGGAGCAGCATTGGCAGGCGCTGGAGAGAAGGTCGCATAATTCCTCAATTGTCCAAGGGTGGTGTGAACCACGAGAGAAAATGGAAAGAGTTTTCCTGATTCTTGTTAAAGCCCCCACTTGTGGGGAGAACACTATATAATGTTATCCTTTTAAAAGCTTGTTGCACAGAGAGAAGCAGGCGGAGCATGCATGTGGCTTTGCAAGGATTGCGGGCTTCCTCGTTGCAGGGCGTCATCAACTGCATGCATGTGGCTTTGTGGGCACCGATCTAAAATGTGCCACAACCGCCAAGGTTATCACTAGCTGAATGTGCAGTTGGTATGTGACCCTGCTCGGCACATCATGATGGTGAATGCCCAGTATCTTGGCGGCAGCAGCCATGAAGCTTTCATTCTATGCCAGTCTGCTGTTCCCTCAGTCTTTGAGTCACGACAAACCAGAGGGGGGTTATTGGGTGACGAGGGCTATCTGATGACCACCTGGTACATGACTCCTCTCCGCGCACCAACCACACGTGGGCAGCATGCGAACAATGAGAGCCATGCTGCCATATGGAATCTGATAGAGCAGACCATTGACGTCTTTAAACAACGCTTCTGCTTGGACCGCTCTGGAGGACCCTGCAGTACTCACCAGAACACATCTCCAGATTCTTCGTGGTCTGTTACATGCTCCTCAACCTTGCCATCATGAGGGCACAGCCCTTGCCACCAGTCATATGGCGACCAGCGGACGAGGAGGCAACCCAGACAGCTCCTTTCTGTCTGGGCTGTCCGTGATTGACTCATCCGACTGAGGGAGTTGCATTCACTTGTACAATTCCCCATTCAACAATAACCCCACACCTTGCCTTTCCTCTGTTGCTGACCATCACAGCATCCTCTTGGCCACCAATATTCCCTGTAAGCTGTGCGGCCGCGCAGCACTCCAGGGGTCCTGCGCAGCCGGCTTTTCAATAGAAAAACCATGCATGTGCAGTATTTTGAATGGGCTGGGTGGCCTCTTCAAAATTACAGGGAACATTGTTAGCCACGATGCTGAAATAAAAGCCACCACAAGAAACATTTCAATCCAACTTTATCCATCAATATAACCTAACAAAGTCAACTAATCACCCTTGTGCATTCCCTTAATGCCAGTCTTCAGTGTGCCTTTGCCTGTCTTAGTTCGCCTACAAAGTGGTACCCCAGTGGCTGCAGCATACTGATGGAAGGCTGCTGACTTTCAGTGAGGGAGACTACAGATGACTTTGCAGGACGACCTCGAGCAGCTCTGGGCCTTGAAGGCCTGGCTGCGGACTGCACCACCTCTGCAGTCTGGGCTGGCTGACCCGCAATAGCAATGATATGGTGGGAGGGCGAATGCTGTCCTCCTGAGAGAGGACAGCAGATTCGTTCTTCACGGAGCCACTCCCCCGGAGCGGTGCCTCAGCATTCCTAGCCATCGATTGGAGGACAGATTTCTGTAATGCTGTGACACCCTGTTTACCACACTGGTAAACAGCCACGATAGCAGCAGTCTGAACTTGTGTGGCAGCAAGCTGCGTTTGCTTTACTTCAATCTGAGCTTCTATCGCAGCACTCAAAAGTTGGGTGGCTTCTGCTTGTGCTGCAATGGATGCTGAGACTTCGGCTATCGGGTGTGGCGTGATGGTTGGGTATACAAGTGCATTAATGGATCTGCCCAGCCCTTCCACGCTGGAAAGGATGGGCTCCTGCACAAAGCCCTGTGCAAGGCTGGAGCTGGACTCCTCCATGCTCTTTGACATTGCACTCTGGCTTTCTGGCAGGCTTGACCGTGCACCAAACATTTTGTTGTGCATACCCATCAGCCTTCTTCTGTAGGCCACCCCATTGAAGTCTTCACCTGAGTCCTCTGCAGCAGAACTCGTGTGCGACCTCGCCCTCCGGGGAGCTGGCACCTGCAGTACTCTTTCCCCCAGCTGGCTGTAGCCCACTTGTGCCCGGTGATTCACCACGTGCAGATCCTGCCTCTAAGCTACCCTCTAAACTCCATGCAGTGCCAGTATCTGAGCTGGTGGCTGCGTGTGTCAGATCGAGTGAAGATGTTTTTTTTTTCATTACTCTTCTCTCCCTCCTCTTCTACAACCACTGGCTGGGCAGGTTGAATTTTTTGGGGTATCTGAAATGAGAGAGGCACAAGGTAGGGTTGTGGGGAGAGGGGGGGCAGCAAGAGGTGCATGCTTACACCATGTGCAGATTGTAAATCAGAAGAGATTGTGGGATGAGTAATGTGGGAAGGAGGATAATGTATGAGGATACCGGCATCGTGTACTCCTTCAGCCCTACCACTGGCAACGGGCTCAGCCATGCCCCTCCCGCGAATGGCCAGCACCGTCTCCTCTAAGGGAGTGAGGTGATGCAGGCGAGCCTGTCCCTCGCTGGTTAGGTTCTGCTGGTGCTGGTTATACGTCACCTTTTCCTGCAAGAGAAAGGGAAGCGTGTCAGTGTAATGTGTTTGGGTGATGTGCCTGTCATGGTTGAATAGCAGACAGTGTGCATAAGCTGTTGAGATGTGGGTGCAGGGCTTGCAGCAGTGGTAAGTTTGTGAGGGTGAGGTGAAGCTATGACCGTGCGGTATGAGTCGTGATTGATGGCGATTGTTAGGTGAGTGGGGGTGTGGTGCATTGAGCAGTGTGTGAGGCTAGTGGTGCAGATGGTGGGTTTATGGTATTTGAAGATGAATTTACTGACCTTGACAACTCGTGAGGTCATTAAACTTCTTGCCGCACTGAGTCTAGGCCCTCGGCTACATTGCTGGCATTCAACACAGTGGCTATCTGCTCCCACTGCCTGGAGGGCCTCCTGGGCCCCTGTGAAAGAGGACTTCTCTTCTCCTATTGACCACCTGCACCAAGGCTTCCAGTGTTACAATGGAGAAACTTGGTGCATGCTCACTCCCCTGTTGTGCCATCATTCATTGATTTTTTTTTTGCATTGTCTTCCTCAGCCAGTTAAATGACCTGCAAGCAGAATGCACCTCCCCTTGTAAAGGCATTCTGTCCCTCTTAAGTAGTGCAAGCTAGCTTGAATTGGTGCCAACCTCACACGAACTTGAGCCCCCCGTTGAGCGTTCAGCCACTCGGCAGTGCATTCAGCGCTGGCCTGAATGCCACAATCATACAAATGAGCAGGCAGCGGCCATCACAGAATCACAGAAACCCCACAGTGCAGATAGAGGCCATTTTGGCCCATCGAGCCTGCACCGACACATATCCCACCCAATCCCCGTAACCCCTACACCAACACATATCCCACTCTATCCCCGTAACCCCACGTATTTAATCCCCCTAACACGAAGGGTCAATTTATCATAGCCAATCAACCTAACCCGCACATCTTTGGACTGTGGGAGGAAACCGGAGCACCCGGAGAAAACCCACGCAAACACGGGGAGAATGTGCAAACTCCACACAGACAGTCACCCGAAGCTGGATTCGAACCCGGGTCCCTGGCGCTGTGAGGCAACAGTGCTAACCACTATGCCACCGTGCTGCCATGGGTTGCTAGCGCATCGCAATCCCAGCACTCATTTTCAGGAGCAAATTAATTTCTAGGCTAGTGTTTGCAGAATTGACTTGTTAATAGATATTGCTGGTCAGGGGTAATAACACAAACTGCTGCTCATGAGGTAGGTAGTCGTTACCTTTCACAAGGTTCTCCTCAGGTAGATACAAGTTAGGTAACGGGTAAAGGAACATTGCATCCCATAAGTAGCAGGTCTTTGTCGCATTTCAGGGTCAACTTGGAGAGTTAAGCCGCTTCATGTTCATGAAATGGATCCATCTTAAAAATTTTGATGCTTGGTTTTTCATATATTTAAAAAAAAACACAAACCTGAAGTGGCAGATGCTGTATAATGTGGATATATGCGAGGTTATCCACTTTGGTGGCAAAAACAGGAAGGCAGATTATTATCTGAACGGCAATAGATTGGGAGAAGGGGAAGTGCAATGAGACCTGGGTGTCCTTGTGCACCAGTCGCTGAAGGTAAGCATTCAGGTGCAGCAGGCGGTTAAGAAGGCAAATGGAATGTTGGCCTTCATAGCGAGAGGGTTCGAGTACAGCAACAAGGATGTCTTGCTGCAGTTGTACAGGGCCTTGGTGAGACCACACCTTGACTATTGTGTGCAGTTTTGGTCGCCTTATCTGAGGAAGGATGTTCTTGCCATGGAGGGAGTGCAGCGAAGATTCACCAGGCTGTTACCTGGGATGGCAGGAATGACGTATGAAGAGAAATTGGGTCGATTAGGCTTATACTTGCTGGAGTTTAGAAGAATGAGAGGGGATCTCATTGAAACTTATAAAATTCTAACAGGACTAGACAGACTAGATGCAGGAAGGATGTTCCCGATGGCCGGGGAGTCCAGAACCAGGGGTCACAGTCTAAGGATAAGGGGTAAGCCATTTAGGACTGAGATGAGGAGGAATTTCTTCACCCAGAGAGTGGTGAGCCTGTGGAATTCTCTACCACAGAAGGCAGTGGAGGCCAATTCATTAAATATATTCAAGAAGGAGTTGGACATATTTCTTACGGCTAAAGGGATCAAGGGATATGGGGAGAAAGCAGGGACAGGGTACTGAATTTGGATGATCAGCCATGATTGCATTGAATGGCGGAGCAGGCTCGAGGGGCCGAATGGCCTATTCCTGCTTCTATCTTTTATGTTTCTATATCTTGGTTCCGTTTATTTTTGGAGAATGTGGTGCTGAGGTTTTGCCTTCAGCTTCACGGCTCTCACTTGGAAAGAGAATACAATTTTCTGGATCATAAAGCTTCCGAGTATTTCATGTTTAAGACAAATATATTTGTCTGTTATGGCAGTTGTTGGTAATAAGACCTTACGCAAAGTAATCTCAAATATAAATGAGCTAACCAGGCATCACCTGGGATAGTTGAGACTTGTTTTCCTAATGGTGTGGCCCACATGGGATGGTGTGCAAAGAACCTCCTGCACCACTTGAAGTAACTAACATGCTTTTAATGAGCCTTTTCTTGGCCTCAATGGGTGAGCACTGTAACGCTGGCACCAAAATTTGGACATGGTTTCTTAACTCCATATTTTTCTTTTGTATTGCATTTTGCTGTGTTACTTGTACATGGGGGGTCAAATGTGCAAAAACTATTAATTTCTGCTGTACATATGGACGACTTTTATACCCACATGTAAAATATATTTTCTTGCCCCTTGGCTCTCTGTTTGACTTGAAGCACCTCTGAGCTTGCCATGATTCTGTGTGTTTAACCTTTGTTGTCATTCCATCAGTGGGACTGTTCCTCCTCCAGTCAGAATTGAATTATGATTCAGAACCTGGCCCTTTCAGTCAGGGTGGGAAGATCATCTGACAACAATGGGGTCCTGAATGTGCCAAGCTCTTAATAAATCATTTGCCCCCAGAGGTTTTCTCCTATTGAATGGGGTTAATATTCGTATGTGAGCTTGAACTGTATTCAAAAAATGAAGAATACCATACCAAAGGTAGGTAATTTAATAGTTTTAAAGTTTTACTCAATAACAATTGTTCTCGCTGCCATTTTGTGACTTACATTTGCACTTGCAAAAGCATCAAGACTATTGAAGGACTGAAGCTGTTCCAAACCATGTAGTGACTTAGTAACAGTCTCTGGAGTTTGTTCTTTGCTGCAGAGCTAGAGGTCAGGCTTTCAAACTGGATTATAGTACACAGCCGTAATGTTGGTATGAAGCTAAAAGTGCTTGGTTTCCTGGTTCAGTGGTGCAGCAGCTAAAATTCTCATCCTTGTACTCAAATCCCTCCATGACCTCGCCCCTCCCTTCTGTAACCTTCTCCAGCCCTACAATCACCTGAGAACTCTGTATTCCTCCAATTCAGGCCTCTTGCCCAGCCCCAAATTCATTTGCCCCACAATTAGCGGCCGTACCTTCAGCTGTTTAGGACCAAGCTCTGGCATTCCCTCCCTAAACCTCTCCACCTCGGTCACCTCCTTTAAGAGGCTCCTTAAAACCTACCTCTTTGAGCAAACTTTTGGTCACCTGTCCTGATATCTCTTTGCAGCTCAGTGTCAATTTTTGTCCAATAGCGCTCCTGTGAAGTGCCTTGGGACATTTTACTACATTAGAGGCGCTATATAAATGCAGTTGTTGCACCATTTCCTATTGTCTCCCTTTGTTGACCAGCGTGAGCCCTGTGGTGGTTTGTGTGCACTCTTTGCTTCACATTGTATTTCTGTAATGGGGAGTTGACTTGCTCTGCATTGTATCTGCTAATATAATAGCGGGACCGAGAAGTGTTTTGATTTGGCCCGGATTGCTGTATTTTAAACACATGTACTTCTTTAATCTCTTTGAAGGCAGACTGGGTGAACACTAGCTGAGGCATAGTTTGGTTTGGTTTGTAAGTTGATTAGTTCCACACTAGGTAAAACCGACGGAACACTGAGTTATGATGACAAGTCAGTTGGCACAATTAGTTAAACTTCTGTTTGTGTACTGTTAGGAAAAACCAAGAACACGTCTATGGAAAAGTGTGAACTCTTCCTGAACAGGACAGAGGTTCCTTCCACATGTAGCCTGCTGCCAGATTCACTTCAGATGGTGTTGATTTCTTAAAGACTTTATTTATAGAATCGTACAGCACAGAGGGAGGCCATTCAGCCCATCGTGCTTGTGCTGGCTCTTTGAAAGAGCTATCCAATTACAGGAAACTCTTTCATATCTGGCACCGACGGGACCGGGATGGTGCCGGTTGATTAAAAATTCCGGATAACGGAGAGGTATACCTACCGAGGCTATTTTTAACAAACAAAAATTTTAAAAATCAAGGAATGTGCAGTATAATTGGGTACTCGCCTACAGAGCCTTCCGACAGCGCCAAGAAGCCAAGCAGTGGCAGTTTGGAGAACTACCCCCACTGACTAACTCGGCCACCGTGGGAGACTCGGACTCGGCAACATTTCCGGTTATTGAGGTGTTGTTTTCGGAGTATGAATTTTGCTGGTTATTAGAGAATTCTGGATATTTAGGTGCCGTTTAAACGAGAGTTTCCTGTAGTCCCACTCCTCTGCTCTTTCCCCATAGTCCTGAAAATGTTTCCTTTCCAAGTATATTTCCAATTCCCTTTTGAAAGTTACTATTGAATCTGCTTCCACCACCCTTTCAGGCAGTTCATTCCAGAGCATAACGACTCGCTGTGTAAAATATTTCTCCTCCTCCTTTCTACCTGGTTCTTTTGCCAATTATCTTAAATCTGTGCGCTCTTATTATTGACCAACCTGCCAGTGGAACCAGTTTCTCCTTATTTACTCAAACACTAGATAATTTTGAACACCTCTCTTAACTCTCCTCCTAACCTCTGCTCTAAGAACAGTCCCAGCTTCTCTAGTCTCTCCACACTTACTTGTTCGTTTGAATATGTTGCCAATCCCTTGACCTTACTGTGGTTCGTTGGGTGACTGTATTCTTTGCTGGGCTACAAGATGGACACAACATTGCTTGACCTGTCAAATGATTCAACCTGCCAGCTGATCATAGGGTAGCATTTGAAAAGTTCAAAACTGATCTTAGGATAAGGGTATTAAAGGATATAGAACCAAGGCGGGTAGATGGAGTTAAGATACAGAGCAGCCACGATCTAACTGAATGGTGGAAGAGGCTCGAGGAGCTGAATGGTCTACTCCTGTTTCTATGTTCCTATTTATGGTAGTCTAGCTTTCAATTGACAAAAGTTAAATCTAAGGGAAAAAAATCATAAATGTTCTGTACATTAATTCTGTTTTCTGCTTTTAAAACAATACTTTGAAGCTCATTTATTAACTTTCAACTTGCAGTGTCTGCACAGATAGGAAAGTTAGATGAAGAGCTCAGGTTTTTAGGAATTTATTTTACTATATAAAGGCAGCCCACATTTAAGAAAATAACCTAATACTAATAAAGTTTCTGGGTTCCTGAAATCTTTCAGAAAGCCATTACTGATTGGTTTGTGAACATTAGATTGCAATAACCCACCTTCTGACCTCCAGCACCCAAATAATTAAAGTTGCATCAGGCAGGAAGAATTTATAGCATGCCTGGAATCTGTGAATAGTAAATACTGTACATGTCTGAAAACATTACCATCTGGTCCAGATAGGATCAGCTACTGCTTTTTATTTTTTAAGTTAACTCTGCTGAACCAGAAGATTGCTGTTGCACCAGTAATTGTGAAATTTTAAAAATGTATATGTACATCAAAACATTTTAATATTTACACCTTAAATTATGTATTAATTTTCTCTCCTACATTGTTGAGGTAGGAGGGGTTGCAAATGAGAAATCCTGTTTTTTTTTATTCCTTCATGGAATGTAGGCGTCGCTGGCAAGGCCAGCATTTATTGCCCATCCCTAATTGCCCTCGCAATGGTGGAAAGCCACCTTCTTGAACCACTGCAGTCCATGTGATGAAGGTACTCCCACAGTGCTGTTCGGGAGGGAGTTCCAGGATTTCTACCCAGCGACGATGAAGGAACAGTGATATATTTGCATGTCAGGATAGTGTGTGACTTGAAGGGGAACTTGGAGGTGGTGGAGTTCCTATGCGCCTGCTGCCCTTGTTCTTTGGGGTGATAAATCGTGGGTTTCGGAGGTGCTGCCAAAGAAGCCTTGGTGAGTTGCTGCAGCCCATCTTGTAGATGGTACACACTGCAACCACGGTATGCCGGTGGTGGAGGGAGTGAATATTTAAGGTGGTGGGTGGGGTGCCAATCATGTGGGCTGCTTTGACTTGGATGGTGCTGAGCTTCTTGAGTCTGGTTGGAGCTGCACTCATCCAGGCAAGTGGAGAGTATTCCATCGCACTCCTGATGGTGGAAAGGATTTGGGGAGTCAGGAGGTGAGTCACTTGCTGCAGAATACCCAGCCTCTGACCTGCTGTTGTAGCCACAGTATTTATGTGGCTGGTCCAGTTAAATTTCTGGTCAATGGTGACACCCAGAATATTGATGGTGGGGGATTCAGCAATGGTAATGCCATTGAAAGTTAAGGTGAGGTGGTTAGGCGCTCTCATGTTGGAGATTGTTATTGCCTGGCACTTGTGTGGCACGAATGTTACTTGCTGCTTATCAGCCCAAGCCTGAATGTTATCCAGGTCTTGCTGCATGCAGGCATGGACTTCTCCATTATCTGAGGAGTTACGAATGGAACTGAACACTGCAATCATCAGCGAACATCCCCACTTCTGACCTTCTGATGGCAGGAAAGTCACTGAAGCAGCTGAAGATGGTTGAGCCCAGGACATTGCCTTGAGGAACTTCTGCAGCAGTGTCCCGGGGCTGAGATGATTGGCCTCCAACAACCACAACCATCTTCCTTTGTGCGAGGTATGACTCCAGCCAGTGGAGAGTTTTCCCCCTAACTCCCATTGACTTAAATCTTACCAGGGCACCTTGATGCCACATTCAGTCAAATGCTGCGTTGATTTCAAGGGCAGTCACTATCCCCTCCCCCCTCTGGAATTCAGATCTTTTGTCCATGTTTGGACCAAGGCTGTAATGTGGTCTGGAGCTGAGTGGTACTGATGGAGCCCAAACTGGGTATTGGTGAGCAGGTTATTAGTGAGTAAGTGTTGATAGCACTGTCGACATCCCCTTCCAGAAGAATGAGAGGTGATCTTATTGAAACATATAAGATTCTGAGGGGGATTGTCAGAGTGGGTGCTGAGAGGATGTTTCCCCTAGTGGGGGTATCTAGAACCAGGGGGCATAGTTGCAGAATAAGGGGTTGCCCACTTAAGTCGGAGATGAGGAGGACTTTCTTCTCTGGGGGTCGTGAATCATTGGAATTCTCCAGAGAGCTGTAGAGGCGGAGTCATTGAATATATTCAAGGCGGAGATTGACAGACATTTAAACTACAAGGGGTATGTGGAGAGAGCGGGAAAGTGGTGTTGAGGCCAAGATTGGATCAGCCATGATCTTATTGAATGGCGGAGCAGGCTCGAGGGGCTGATTGGCCTACTCCTGCTCCTGTTTCGTATGTTCTTATGTTCATCACTTCACTGGTGATTGAGAGTAGGCTGATGGGGCAGTAATTGGTTGGATTAGATTTATCCTGCTTTTTGTGGACAGGACGTACCTGGTCAATTTTCCCCTTTGTTGGGTAGATACCAGTGTTGAAGCTGTATTGGAACAGCTTGGCAAGAGGTGTGGCTAGTTCTGGAGCGCAAGTCTTCAGCACTGTAACCGAGATGTTGTCGAGGCCCACAGCCTTTGCTGTATCCAGTGCGCTCAGCTGTTTCTTGATATCCCGTGGTGTGAATAGAATTGGCTCAAGACTGATGCCTGTGATAGTGGGGACCTCAGGAGGAGACAGATTGACCACCCACTTGGCACTTCTGGCTGAAGATGGTTGCAAAAGCTTCAGCCTTGTCTTTTGCGTTCATGTGCTGGGCTCCGCCATCGTTGAAGATGGGGATGTTTATGGAGCCCCCTCCTCCCATTAGTTGGTTAATGGTCCACCACCCTCATGACTGGATGTGCAGGGCTGCAAAGCTTTGATCTGATCCATTGGTAGTGGCATTGCTTAACTCTGCCTTTAGCATGCTAGTTCCACTGTTGAGCATGCATGTAGTCCTGTGTTGTAGCTTCACCAGGTTGGCACCTCATTTTTGGGTACGTCTGGTGCTGCTCCTGGCATGCTCGTCCACAGTCCTCATTGAACCAGAGTGGTCCCCTGGCTTGATGGTAATGGTAGAATGAGGGATATACCAGGCCATGAGGTTATAAATTGTGGTGGAATACAATTCTGCTGCTGATGATGGCCCACAGTGCTTCATGGATGCCCAGTTTTGAGCTGCTAGATCTGTTCTGAATCTATCCCATTTAACACAGTGGTAGTGTCACAATACAATGGAGGGTGTCTTCAGTGTGAAGATGGGACTTCGTCTCCACAAGAACTGTGGTGGTCACTGTCATGGGCAGATGCATTGGTGAGGACGAGGTTAGGTCGCTTTTTCCCCTCGTGTTAGTTCTCCACTATGTCCTTCAGGGCGCTGCTAGCTCTGTCAGTAGTGGTGCCCCACCCAGAGTACATTCTGTGCCCTTGCTGCCCTCCGTGCTTCATCCAAGTGGCCATCAGCTGAGGGAGGGCGTTCGGTGGGAATCAGCAGGAGGTTTCCTTGCTCATGTTTGACTCGATGCCATGAGATTTCAAGGGGTCTGGAGTCGATGTTGACGACTCCCAGGGCCACTCCCTCCCGACTGTGCGCCACCTCTGATGGGTCTACCCTGCCAGTGGGACAGGACATACCCAGGGATGGTGATGGAAGGAGTCTGGGATGTTGGCTGTAAGGTATGATTCAGTGAGTGTGACTGTGTCGGGCTTGAGTAGTCTGTGTGACAGCTCTCCTAATTTTGGCCCAGTCTGTTAGTAAGTCGGACTTTGCAGGGTCAACTGTGTGCCTTTGTCGTGTCCAAATCTGATGGAAATTTGGTCAACATCAATAAAAAAAAATGTATTTGTATAGCGCCATTAACGTAGTAAAACATCCCAAGGCGCTTCAGAGGAGCGTTATCAAACAAAATTTGACACTGGGCCACATAGAGAGATATTCGGGCAGATGACCAAAAGCTTGGTCAAAGAGTTAGGTTTTAAGGAGCGTCTTAAAGGAGGGAAGAGGTGGAGAGGTTTCGGGAGGGAATTTCAGAACTTGAGGCCTTAGCAGCTGAAGGCATGACAACCAATGGTGGAGCGATTAAAATCGGGCATGCTCAAGAGGCCAGAATTAGAGGAGGGCAGGTATCTTGGAAGGTTGTAGGGCTGGAGGAGATTTAACAACAGCATAAGAATTTTGAAATCGAAGTGTTGATTAACCAGGAGCCAATGTAGGTCAGTGAGCACAGGGGTGATGGGTGAATGGAACTTGGAGCGAGTTAGGACACAGCAGCAGAGTTTTGGATGACCGCAAGTTTACGGAAGGTAGAACGTGAGGCCAGCCAGGAGTGTGTTGAAATAGTCAAGTCTAAAGGTAACAAAGTCACGGATGAGGGTTTTGGCAGCAGATGAGCTGAGTCAGGGGCGGAGTCGGGCAATGTTACTGAGGTGGAACTAGGCGGTCTTCGTGATGGCGCGGATATGTGGTCGGTAGCTCACCTCGGGGTCAAATATGACAGCACAGTTGCGAACAATCTGGTTCAGACTCACAGTTGCCAGGGAGAGGGATGGAGTTGGTGGCTAGGGAACGGAGTTTGTGGTGGGGACTGAAGACAATGGTGAAGTTTGAGAGGTGGTGGTGGTTAGGTAGAGCTGGGCGTCATCAGCGTACATGTGGAAACTGACGCTGTTTTCGTATGATGTCGCCGAGGGGCAGCATGTAGATGAGAAATAGGAGGGGGCCAAGGATAGATCCTTGGGGGATACCAGAGGTAACGATGCAGGAATGGGAAGAGAAGCCATTGCAGGTGATTCTCTGGCTACGACTGGATAGATAAGAATGGAACCAGGCGAGTGCAGTCCCACACAGCTGGACGAGGTGGAGAGGTGTTGGAGGAGGATGGCGTGGTCGGCCGTGTCAAAGGCTGCAGACAGTTAGAGAAGGACGAGGAGGGATAGTTTACCTTTGTCACAGTCACATCGGATGTCATTTGTGATTTTGAGAGCAGTTTTGGTACTGTGGCGGGGCGGAAAGCTGTTTGGAGGGATTCAAACATGGAGTTCCGGGAAAGATGGGCACGGATTTAGGAGGTGACGGCAGGGTGAAGGACTATGGAGAGGAATGGCAAGTTGAACTGGGTGGTAGTTTGCAAAGATGGAGGGGTCAAGGGTTGGTTTCTTTGACAGCAGATTTGAAGGAGAGGCGCCAGTACCTGAGGAGAGAGAACTGTTAACAATATCCGCTAACATGGGAGCCAGGAAGGGAAGTTGGGTGATCAGTCGTTCAGTGGGAATAGGATCGAGGGAGCTGAAAGTGGGTCTCGTGGACAAGATGTGCTCAGAGGTCATGAGGGGTGTAGTGTATGTAACTGTTCTACCTTTAAGAGAACTATTGTATGTAACCGTCCACCTTTAAGAGAACTATTTTAGGTGTGGCACTACTTTATCTTGGCTGCTGTATACTGTAATACCGACGGTGACCACACCGGTATATAAGTGCTGTGTCAGGATTTATTGGGCAGATTCGCCCTGACCTTCGAATAGTAAAGTCCTGTTAAAGTTACTCTTGTAGTCTGTGTATTAATTCGCCATAAGACCTACAGATTTTACAGTGGCGACGAGTTCGATCTTACCCTGCGGCAACAATACTTCCGAAGCAGTTAACGAGCGTCGAGAAGAGGCACCCGCCCTCGTCGTTCTGCTGAGAGAACTCGAGTCTGCAGAGCAAGGAAGAAGGAAGAATTCAGACACGAAGCCTTCCATCAGCAACAGGCACTGATTGGCTCACTCACCCCCGTGGCAGAAGGGACAATCAGCACGAGAAGCAAGTCGGCCACGGTGACTGTGAGTAAAGGGAAAATAAAAAAAATAAACGGAGGATAAGGGCGGTGAACTCGACCACGGTCGGGGGAAAGGAGCCGGACAGAAGTCGGGCCCAGAGGCGCTGAGACTGGGGCAGCGTGGAGCACGGAAGCCGCGGTACAAGCGGGCTGGGAGACGCAACGGCGTCGTGAGACAGCTAGACCGCGACCGGGAAAAAGGCCGGGCAGCTACCGAGGCCACGAGGCGCTGCGACCGGGATCGTAAGGCGCGGGAAGATATAAAAATAAATAAATCGCGGAGAACTCAGCCGCAGCCGGGGAGGAAAGCACCGGACTGCGAGAGGGCTGGGAGGCGCGATTGGAAGCTGCTGAGGGAGAGACAGAGCCCGAGCGAGCGGGAGCGACAGAGCCCGAGCGAGGGAGACTGAGCGAGATCCAGCCCAGCGGCTGAAACTGTTCGCCGTCAACGGGTTGTACCCAGCGCCGGTTGCTCTGCCGAGAAAAGGGAACAAGGAACGCACTGAAGCCGACGCGCAGGCTGCGAACCCCGAAAGCCAGCGGTCGTCGCCCGAGGGAAAAGCTTACCCCTCCCGCCAGGGGAAGAAACGCGGGAAGCCGCCAGTAGGCGGGAAGAAGACAGAAGTGGGAAACCGCCATTTTGAAAGTGGGCGGGGAAAGAAGACAAGCGCGGGAAACCGCCATTTTGGAAAAAAAAAGTTAAAGAAATATTTCGTTGTTGTTTCTCAGGAAGAGTGTGAAGATGCCTAAGCGTAGTAACATCAACGGTTTCGATTCCGATGTGGAAGATTGGGCCACGTATGTAGAACGCATCGAGATATATTGTAAGGTCAATAAGATAGCAAATTATGACAAAGCTCTAACCGTACTAAACTCAATGGGTGCGAAGACATACGGGTTATTGAAGCATCTTCTATCCCCAGCTAAACCGGCGGATCAGTCTTTCGCTAATATTGTTGCTGTCCTGAAGGATCATTTTAACCCCGCACCGCTGATGTTAGCGGAACGATCAAAATTTTACGTGAGAACGCAACGAAAAGAGGAAAGCAACGTGGAGTACCTGGTTGAACTGCGTAGGCTAACAAAATACTGTCAGTTTGGGGTAAATCTGACGGAGGCACTGAGAGACAAGTTCGTGTGCGGGATGTCGATGGAAGGAACACAAACGACTGCTCGAAGAGAACGATCTTACACTTGATAAGGCTGTCCTTATTGCAGCATCGCACGAAGCCACAGCGAGAGGCACGGCGGAAATGCAGCGGAAGACAGCGGTACTCAGTGTGGATCAAATGACTTCGGGTACGACGAAATGTTATCGTTGTGGGAAGACAACACACGACCAGAACCAATGCTGGTTTAAAAACCAGGAATGTAGAAAATGTGGCAAGCTTGGTCACATAGCTAAGGTTGCCGGTCAGGAAAGAAGACCAGCAATAATAAGTCACCGCAGAAGAAGTACAGAAAGGTACATAAGGTGACTGGGAAGAGTCCAGATGAACAGAATTCGGACTCGGACTCCAACAGCAAGGAACTGGGTAGTCTGAGGATTCACAATGTGAGTAAAGAAGCTGACCGACAAACTATCTGGGTCACACTACAGATTGCAAAAGTCCGAGTGAAGATGGAAGTGGACACCGGATCGGCGTTGACGGTCATGAATAAGCAAGATTACAAAAAGTTATTCAAACATATTCCCCTACGGGATACGGAGATAGTATTGCAGACATACACGGGGCACAAAGTATACCCCATCGGAAAGATAAAAGTCAAGGTGAGATAAAAGGACAAAGATCACCAAGGGATGGACATGTATGTGCTGCCCAAGGGAGGTCCACCACTTCTGGGACGAGAGTGGATCAGGAAAATAAAGATAGACTGGCATTCACTAAACACAATGACGGTAGATTCCGGAAAGGAAGATGTCAAACCTGAACGGTTGTCCAGAATATTGGACGAAGCTAAAGAGGTATTCCAGCAAGGACTGGGAACACTGAGAGGAATTAAAGCAAAAATCAAGATTGCAGAACATGCAAGCCCAAAATTTTTCAAAGCCAGATCGGTACCTTACACGATACGACCTGCTGTGGAGGCAGAACTGGAAGAGCTTGAACGTTCAGGGGTACTGTCTAAGGTGGACTGGAGTGAGTGGGCCACGCCCATTGTTCCCGTCATGAAGTCTTCATCAAGTAACAAGCCAGGGGGACCGGGAAAGGCCCGCATCTGCGGAGACTTCAAGATCACAGTTAATCCGGTGCTTCACACGGTACAATACCCGCTCCCACGGATTGAGGATATCTTTGCTTCATTGTCTGGCGGGAAACACTTCACCAAGATAGACCTGGCACAAGCATACTTACAAATGGAAGTCGAGGAAGAGTCGCGCCAGTATCTCATAATCAACACGCACAGAGGCTTGTATCGTTATAATAGACTGGTTTTTGGAGTAGCTTCGGCTCCAGCAATTTGGCAGAGGGCCATGGAGCAGGTCTTACAGGGTATTCCAAGCACGCAGTGTTACTTGGACGATATCCTGATTACGGGAGAAGACGAGGAGGAACACCTCACAAATTTGAAACTGGTGCTCACCAGGTTGAAGGAATATGGCCTTCGAGTTAATCGCCAGAAATGCGAGTTCTTCCAGAAACGGATCTCGTACTGCGGTCATGTCATTGACCAAGAGGGGCTGCACAAGTCACCTGACAAGATTGAAGCTGTCGTGAAGGCCCCCGCTCCGGAAAATGTATCTCAGTTGAGATCGTTTCTGGGGTTGATTAATTATTACCACAAGTTTCTGCCAAATCTATCCACGGTGCTGCATCCGCTGAATGCTCTGTTGCGGAAAGAAGTACCATGGAAGTGGAGCGAGGACTGTAAGAAGGCCTTTCGCAGAAGCAAGGCGTTGATTACCTCTGAGGAAGTGTTGGCTCATTTCAACCCAACGTTACCTCTTCGTCTAGCTTGTGATGCTTCCCCTTATGGAATTGGAGCAGTACTTTCACACAAGTTACCAAATGGCTCGGAAAGGCCAGTCGCATTTGCGTCCCGATCATTGACCTCCGCTGAGCGAAATTATGCTCAGATAGATAGGGAGGCCCTCAGCCTTGTGTGGGGAGTAAAGAAATTCAATCATCACCTGCAGGGCAAGAAGTTCACATTACTGACAGACCACCAGCCGTTGGTGTCCATATTCAACCCTAACAAGGCCGTTTCCACTATGACAGCGCAAAGGCTACAGAGGTGGTCCGTGTTACTTGGGGCACACCAATATGACATCGAATACAAAAGGTCCAAACAGCAATGGAAATGCTGATGGGTTATCGCACCTACCGTTGCCAGTAGTAGAAGAGGCGGCTACAGTGGACCCGGTAGAGATGTTCCACTCATCCATAGTGGAATGCCTACCAGTAACAAATTCGATGATCGAAAATGAAACAAGAAATGACCCGACTCTCTCAAGTCTACGATTTAACAGTGGAGGGATGGCCAGCACATGGCGAACCAACGCTGCCCGCATTTTCGCAAAGAAAAGAACAGCTGTCAGTGTGCCGAGGAACCTTGATGTGTGGATCTAGAGTGGTGATTCCACCCAAACTTCAGCATAAGGTGCTAAAGGAGCTTCACGAGGGGCATCTGGGTGGAGTGAAAATGAAGAACCTAGCAAGAGCGTTTGTGTGGTGGCCAGGTATTGATGGAGACATCGAAGAAATAACCAAGAGCTGTCTAGGATGCCAGAAGGTCCAAAACGCGCCACCACAAGCTCCTCTGCATCCATGGGAGTGGCCCTCATCTCCTTGGCAAAGGGTACACGTCGACTTTGCTGGTCCATTTATGGACTCAATGTTTCTAATCGCGGTGGATGCACACTCCAAGTGGCCGGAGGTAATAAAGATGTCCTCCACCACCACGGAAAAAACCATCACAGTATTAAGGACCATATTTGCCAGGAATGGGCTGCCGGAACAGATCTGTTCTGATAATGGACCGCAATTTGTGTCCGAAGAATTCAGGAAGTTCTTAAAAAGGAATGGGGTCAAGCACTACACGTCAGCCCCATACCATCCCGCCACCAATGGATTAGCTGAAAGGTTTGTCCAGACCTTCAAGAAGGCCATAAAGGCCATGGGTAATGAAGACATCAACCTACAACATAAGGTAGATAACTTCTTGTTGGCGTACAGGAATGCAACACATGCGGTCACAAACCAAACTCCCGCCATGATGTTTTTCAATAGAAGACTAAGATGCCGGCTGGATTTGATTAAGCCAAACGTCAGAAGGGACGTAGAGAACCGGCAATTTCAGGGCATGAATGAAAGGCCAACTAGATCCTTTCAGATAGGTCAACAAGTTTTGGCCCGGGACTACCGTACCGAGAAATGGCAGCCTGGAACTATTGGGAAAAGGCTAGGGCCGCTGATGTATACCGTGGACGTTGGTGACAGCATAATAAGGCGCCATGTTGACCAGATCATAGGGTCATCCACAAAGGACCAACCTACACCACAACCTTACACGGCTAATGTTGAAGCAGAGATACCCAGAGCACCTACCTCCGATCTGGTAATACTGGAATCAGATGAACCTGACACTGTCCTTCAAGCCGAATCGACCTTGCCAGAAGAACCTACTACCCCGCCGAAAACTACTACACCACCGAGGCATTATCCGGACAGAGTCAGGAAGCCTCCAGAGAGACTGAATCTGTGAACTGTTTTGCATAAGTTGTATATATGTTATGATGTTATGTTAATGGGGAATAAGTATGTTGTAAGCTAAAAAGGGAGGATTGTAGTGTATGTAACTGTTCTACCTTTAAGAGAACTATTGTATGTAACCGTCCACCTTTAAGAGAACTATTTTAGGTGTGGCACTACTTTATCTTGGCTGCTGTATACTGTAATACCGACGGTGACCACACCGGTATATAAGTGCTGTGTCAGGATTTATTGGGCAGATTCGCCCTGACCTTCGAATAGTAAAGTCCTGTTAAAGTTACTCTTGTAGTCTGTGTATTAATTCGCCATAATACCTACAGACTTTACAAGGGGAGCTATCAAAGAAATGAGATAGATAAGAGTTCAGGGCCAGGCCAGGCCAGGTGGTAACCTTAGAAGAGATTTGGCCCGCTGGGTTGGAGGAAGGGAGGGAAGTGGCAGAGGCTGCTGATCAGATGGTCTCAATCTTAGTGACAAAGAAGTCCATGAGCTCCTCGCACTTATTGGAGGTGAGAACGGAGGAGACAGGGAAGAGGGGTTTAAGAAGGTGCTTTGCAGTAGAGAAAAGATTCGCCGAGGGGCAGGGGTGGTATCTTTGCAATCTAGGATGATCCTGGAATAGTGAGCAGTTTTGATAGTGCTTTACGTGGTCCAGATATTGAGGGGAAGGGTAGATAGAGAGAAACTATTTCTACTGGTTTGGGAGTGTAGGACTAGGGGGCACAGTCTAAAAATTAGAGCCAGACCTTTCAGAAGTGAAATTAGGAAACACTTTTACAAACAAAGGGTGAAAGAAGTTTGAAACACTCTTCCGCAAATGGCAATTGATGCTAGATCAATTGTTAATTTTAAATCTGAGATGAGAATTTTGTTAACCAAAAGCTCTGTGCTGCAGAAATGTCATGGTGACTGGAGGGCCGAAGGATAGACAGTTGGGATTTGTACGTGAACATAAAATGCATAGCTCTTTGTTGCCAATTTGGCTCAGTTGGTAGCCTCTGAATGAGGAAGTTGTCATTTTAGGCCTCCCTCTAGGACTTGAACAAATAATCTAGGCTAACACTTTGTGCAGTACTGGGGGAATTCTGTCTTGTTGGAGTTGCTTTCTTTCTGATGAGACATTAAACTTGTTCAAACAGATTTAAAGGATTACATGGCACTATTGAAAGAAAAGAGAGTTCTCCCTTAATGAGCACCACCAAAACACATTAACTGGTCATTCATTTCATTTGCTATTTATGGAGTCCTGCTGTGCACACATTGGCTGCTACACTTACAAATGTAACAATGGTGACTGCACTTTAAAACTGGTTCATTGGCTGTGAAGCACTTAGGGACTTGCTATGGATGTGATAAGGTGCTATACAAGTGCAATTTATTTTTGCTGTGCATGACTGTTCGATTTTATGACTTCCATTTCCTTTCCTTGAGTGCTACAAGAAGAGGTATTCTCTTTGGTGTGTCGAGTCCATCAGGTCCCAGTTCACTTTTGAGTTCATATTTGCTGGTCTCCATTTCAAATGTAGGCTCCAAGACTCTTGATTATTGTAGCAGTATTTCCCATAATAGAGGCAATACAGAATGAACTGCTGACAATATTGGACAATGTGAGGTAAATGGTATTACACTAACTGCAGAAATATTGACCCTGATTTCCTTTGTGAAACACTAGCCTCATTACTTTGTCCTGTGCTTTCATAGGGTTCAAACTTTGTCTGAAGGTCATGTTAGAACCAACCACAAAGGTTGAGTTTAAAGTAAAGCATATTAATTACCCGAAAGACACGTTCAGCTCTTGGCATTAATAATTCAATAAACAGACCCATAAGCCACAATCTGGCTTCTTTTTGAAGATGATGTACCATGCATTTCCATTTCAGTATAAGCAACTATAAACTGTATAACTAGAGCAGGTGATTAGTTATGAGGCAACGTCCTGGAGAAAATACCCCTCTTTTCAGCACAGTTTTCTTTGTCAATTTCTGTAGTCGTTGACACCTAAATTTTAATCGGCATGTTTTAAAATGCTCATGTTCTGCCTCTCTTAGCTTGCTTAAGATGACAGCTGCTTTTAGTCAGCTGATGCTCCCACTTCCAAGCCCATTTAAACAGTGCTGTTAAGCTGAGCACTTGCTAACTATTGTAGTGACCAGCTGGAAACCTCTTCACGTTTAGGTGGATTGAGTGAGGCAGATCACTGGCCCTTTATAGTGTGCTCTTTTTATATTTAAAAAAAGTGCCAGTTAGGCAGAAAAACCTTTTTTTTTCAACTGCCCAGGATATTGGCCACTTTCTCACAACTGCAACAAAGCTTTCAGCAATATTTGCTGGCCAAAGCACTGCCCTAAGAAGAGCTGATTTTGCTGCAATGTCTCACCTTTCTGGGTGTTGTGAACTTGTAGTAAGATGATGAATCATCTTTGGTAATTCTTGAACACTTAACAGTGAGTGACTCAAGAAACACATTGGCTGTTGCCTCTGCCTTTTTGATTGTCAGGTCTGCTCTTTGACATGTAGATAGTTTGGTTCAGCTGCAGGGCTCTACGTGAGTCTAAATGGAGCTCAATTAAATTTCTGCCTTCTCAGATGGATGTTAAAGATCCCATGGCACTATTTTTCAAGAAGAGCAGGGGAGTTCTCCCCGGTGTCCTGGGCCAATATTTATCCCTCAAACAACATCACTAAAACAGATGATCTGGTCATTATCACATTGCTGTTTGTGGGACCTTGCTGTGTGTAACTTTGCTGCCTTGTTTCCACATTACAACGGTGACTGCATTTCAGAAGTGCTTCATTGTCTGTGAAGCACATTGGGCTGTCCTGAGGTTGTGAAAGGCGCTATATAAATGCAAGTCTTTTTCATTCTCTCCAAAATGGCACATTGGGCACCCCACCTCAGTTTATCTGTCTTTGGTGCCTTGATTGCTGGCTGAGGGAATGGGAAGTGGTAGTATTTGGAGATGGAGAAAGGTTAGAATCGTTCAATTTATTAACACAGAAAACCTTTCTATCTTAGATACTTGCTCGTTACTACAATATTTCACTATATTCAGAGTTTCACAGTATCAAGAGTTAACGGATTGAAAAACAGACCACAGCAAGTTCAGGTTCGATTCCATTAAACAGCTCAATTAAATTTCTGTATTCTTGATATAGCATCAAAGACTGTCTAATCCAAAGAACATGATCTGTCTCTGCTTCTTCAGGGTGTGAGCCTGTGTGCTGTAACTGACTACAGGAAACTTTGGTTTATCCGGAGGTTATATGTCCGGAATACTCGATCTAACAGCAAAAATCAGGAGCCGTTTTCTATAAGTTTTTTTAGTTCTCGTTGCTTTTTTTTTCCCCAGTCAGGCACTGCAAGGTCTGTAGCTATAGCAACAGCTTCAGCTAGAGACGCTTGCAGCTGCAGCCGACTCTTTTGAAGCTGTTGCTAAGCAACAGGGTTTGTTGATTCACACGGAGCTTTTCAGTTCCGTATCTCTCCACATTAACGCTGGTATGTCCGGCACTTTTGATGGTACGGCACCAGCTCGGTCCCGTCAGTGCCGGATATCAGAGAGTTTCCTGTACATCACAGTAACAGTCACTGACTTTCAGTGACTGAACTCATATGAACAATTTTAAAGCAATAGAAGTTGTCTGACTTTAAGATGACTACTTATTATCCACTTTGAGTAGCTATTGGTTTGAAATATGTTTTTGTTACATAGGAATAGGCCATTCAGCCCTTCAAGCCTGTTCTGCCATTAAATTAGATCATGGCTCATCTGTATCTTAACTCTATCTATCTACCTACCTTGGTTCCATTTCCCTTAATACCCTAACCTAAAAAAAATTATCAATCTCAGTTTTGAAATTTTCAATTGACCCCCCCAGGTGTGACAGATTTCCACTACCCTTTGTGCGAGGAAGTGCTTCCTGACATCATTCCTGAACAGCCTTGCTCTAATTTTAAACTCCTGTCCCCTCGTTCTGGATTCTCCCACCATGGAAATAGATTCTCTCTATCTACCCTATCAAATCCTTTATTCATCTTGAGCACCTCAATTAAATCATTCTCGAGAAAGTACAAGCTTAATCTCCCCAACCCATCCTCATAATTTAACCCTTTTAGCCCCGGTATCATTCTGGTACCCTCCAAGGCCAATATATCCTTCCTGAGTTGTGGTGCCCAGAACTGAGTGCTGTACTCCACGTGCGATCTAACGAGACCTTTATACAACTCGAGCACAATTTCCACCCACTTGTATTCAGTCCCTCTTTGAGAGAAAGGCTAATGATTCCATTTGCCTGTTTAATTATTTTCTGTACCAGTCCACAAGTTTTTAGTGATTTCTGTACATGGACTCCTAAATCTCCCTGCTCCTCCACAGTTCTGAGCTTTTTACCATTTAGCAAATACTCTATCTTTCTTGGGTCCAAAGTAGATAAACTCACGTGCATGTAAGAGGCACGCTTTCAAAACTTGCAAACGACTCAAAAATATGGAGTGTGGTTAACTGAAGTAGGTTATAAATGACTTCAGGAGGATAGAGGCAGGTTAGTTGATTGTACAGATTGATGTCGGATGGAATTTAATGGAAGAAGATGGAGATGATACATTTTGGAGGAAGACTCCGAGAGGAACTGAACACTAATGTTGTATTCACACTCCACAATTTTAATGTTTGTGCAAAACCAAAACTGCTTTGCAGAGATGCTAAACATGGCGTGTAAATCAGGTGCGGAGTCCTGAACTGACTTCCAGATGGAGTGACTCCCAGAGAGACTTATTCCATTTCACAATTCGGGCTTCATTTCTACTATAACTGCAGCAGCACAGAGAAACAGCTTGCAACCGACACGAGTTGTTGCATCAAAGCACTTTAAAAGGAGAAGAGCAATGGAAAGAGATACTTGCATTTATCTAGTGCCTTTTACAACCTCTGGACATCCCAAAGCACGTTACAGCCAATGAAGTACTGTCGAAGTGTAGTCACTGTCTGACCAGTGGATCTAGTTCTTCCTGAATTTACCCGATCAAAACTCCTCTATCAGATCTCTTCATAGCCCAAAGAGCCACTCCCTCATCCCTGACAATCAACTCAGTACATCTCTTCTGTACCCTTGACATGACCTTGACATCCTTACTAAGGTAGTGCGCCTAAAACAGAAGGAATATTCTAACTGCAGCTTAAGCAGGAGTTAAGTATAGGTTTAACATTACCTGTTTGCATTTGTTCTCAATGCCCATATTTATAAAACCTAGAATCACTTATTTTTGTACAAGTGCTTTCTCATCCTGACTTTTAAAGATGTGGCTATCTGAACTCTGCAGGTGTCAGTTGTGGCTCAGTTGGTTACACTCTCTTCTGAGTCAGAAGGCTGTGGGTTCAAGTCCCACTCCAGAGACATGAGCACAAAGATCTCGGCTGACATTCCAGTGCAGAGTGCTGCAGTGTCAGAGGTGCCCCTTTCGGATGAGACGTTAAACTGAGACACCATCTGCCCTCTAAGGTGGGCGTAAAAGCACTATTTCTTAGAAGAGATGGGGAGTTATCCTGGGTGTCCTGGCCAATATTTATCCCTCAATCAACATCACTAAAAATACAGATTATCTGATCATTATCACATTGCTGTTTATGGAATCTTGCTGTACACAAATTGACTGCTGCAGTTCCTACACTACAACAGTGACTACACTTCGACAGTACTTCATTGGCTGTAACGTGCTTTGGGATGTCCAGAGGTTGTAAAAGGCACTAGATAAATGCAAGTATCTCTTTCCATTGCTCTTCTCCTTTTAAAGTGCTTTGATGCAACAACTCGTGTCCGTTGCAAGCTGTTTCTCTGTGCTGCTGCAGTCATAGTAGAAATGAAGCCCGAATTGTGAAATGGAATAAGCCTCTCTGGGAGTCACTCCATCTGGAAGTCAGTTCAGGACTCCGCACCTGATTTACACGCCATGTTTAGCATCTCTGCAAAGCAGTTTTGGTTAAAATTGTGGAGTGTGAATACAACATTAGTGTTCAGTTCCTCTCGGAGTCTTCCTCAAATGTATCATCTCCATCTTCTTCCATTAAATTCCATCCGACATCAATCTGTACAATCAACTAACCTGCCTCTACCCTCCTAGAGGGCATAAATTGTAAATAACCAAGTAAAAGGAAGAGGGGGAATTTTTATGCAGAGGATTGGTAGAACATAGAATGCCCTAGTAGAAATAGTGGTGGAAGTAGCTTTTAAAAGGGAATGGAAAAATATTTGAAAATCAAACATTGGAAAGGTTAGGGGAATGGGGCAAAATAGATGGCTCTTTCAGAGTCAGTACAGCCGTGATGGGCTAAACAGTGGTCATCTGCTATAAAATTCAATCATTCTGTTCAAAAAAAAAAAAAAAAAATTATCAGCTAAACTAAATCAGTCTTCATTTCACAGAGAGATGGACAAGATTACAACCCCACCGCAGTAAGGTCAATTTACCAAAGCATAAATCGATGCCTAGTGTCAAATGGCTTCATCGCTTGCCTCACATTCACACTGCAGGAGGCAAAAAAACTGCATTTGTTTCATAATTAAATTATTTTATAGATTGTGCATTAAATTATAATGTATTGAAAATAATCTTTACAATTGTAATGTGCCACACTTTGAAATTTGCAGTGGAAAATTGAGCACTTCAAAATAGATGCTAATTACTTTGTGCTGTGCGCTATCAAATTAGTGTGACATGATCAACCCTGCTTCCGCCTCCAACATAGTATAACCTTGGATCAGAAACTGATTTAGAATCGTTTTTCCTGCCTTTTTTTTCTGCCTGAATGCAATACAGATATTTTAATCGTTTTATGTAATGTTCAATCACCTGGCTTAATACACATAATATCATTTTGATCTTTATTATTTGCAGGAGTAAATTGTCCGTCTACTAGACAGAAAAATTGTCATTTGTGGCAATATTTATCTCTTAATTTCCCAGTGTCTTTCAAAGTGCAGTCACTTTTGCTCTGATACTGTGGTGTATCTGCCTATTAGTCATAACATGGATACTTAATTAACACCTCAGAATTTGAATAAAATTTTAGTTTTGTAAAAAGGCATGTTAAAAGCTAATAGACTAAATTTAATAGTTTAAGTGCTCTTTTTGTGTGACGGTGGCATGTTGCACAGTGATGGATTGTTTGTATGCAAATCCTCATTCTGGTTCTCTGGCTATAACCAGATGATCAGGAAGAGGCCATTTGCGGAGATATAGCAGGTATATTAAAGTCTGGATCTACTGTTGGTTAATTTTCTGCCTGAGTTTAACTTAAACATTTGAATTGTGGCCCAGTTGGTAGCATTCTCGTCTGAGTCAGCGGTTTGTGGGTTCAAGTCCCATTCCAGAGTCTTGAACACAAAATCTAGACTGACACTTGCAGTGCAGTACTGAGGGAGTGCTGCACTGTCAAAAATGCTGTCTTTAGGTGAGAAGTTAACCCGAGGTCCCATCTGTCCTCTCGGGTGGATGTAAAAGATCCCACGGCGCCATTTTGAAGAAGAGCAGGGAAGTTCGCTCTGGTGTCCTAAAAAGAAAGACTTGCATTTCTATAGCGCCTTTCACAACCTCAGGACATCCCAAAGTGTTTTACAGCCAATGAAGTACTTTTGAAGTGTAGTCACTGTTGTAATGTAGGAAAAGCATCAACCAACATCACTAAAACAGACTATCTGGTCATTATCCTATTGCTGTTTGTGGGAGCTTGCTGTGCCCGAATTGACTGCCGTGTTTCCTACAGCAGTTACGGTACTTCATTGGCTGTAAAGTGCTTTGGGATGTCCTGAGGTCATGAAATGCGCTAAATAAATGCATTTCACTGCTTCCTCTTTTGAGTCTAACTTGAACATAGCTAAAGTTGGTAGATGGCTACTTTTCATCAGGGCTGTTGCTTCTAATCTTTATAGAAACTATTAATGTCTGGAAGCACTGAGCAGTTATCTGGGAATTGAAGCAACTTAGTGGATGGGCCGAATTAAGCATGGATCTTCTATTTAACTTTTATTGGAGAATAACTGGCACTGACTGAGGAATTGAAGACAGGCAAGTCAGATTCTTGGAGCCAAAGCCTGACCTAAGTTAGCTGGAGTCCCACCAATAAGTAAGTCATTGGTCTATGCTGCTGACAGATGGTATGATAACTTTCTTGTGAAGTGAGATTGTGCAGTCTGCACCAAAAGACTCAATTGTTGGAGGATTTCTGATTTTCCCCCCCCTCCCCCCGGATCAAGAATTAGAGCATATTTTGCTTTCTGAAAAATATCCAGAACAACCATTTAAGCACTGATTGTGAGTGTTGTTGAGTTTCATGATGTATTAAAAAATTCTTTAGTATCAGAATGTGAGGCTAACTACGACGAGATGCTGAATTTGAATTCTGGTGAGCTTTGTCCTCTGTCCTCTGTCACAACATGGGCACGAATGTCAGAGAACCCCAGGCATTACAGTTTGTATTAAAGTGCGATCCTCACATTGGCTTCAGCTCACTGTTCTGGGATGTTAATACTTCCTGAAACTTTTTTTTAAATGTGCTACTGAGTTGCTTATGGGTGATTGTTCGGCGGAATATCTGCTTTATGCATACTATTTAGTGCCAGCAGACACTAATGCCCAAATGGCTTGCATGTTGTAAGAATGCTATTTTAAGTATAAACCTTGACTACCTTGTGCTTGTTCTCTACAGCTAAGCTCTGGATCATTTTGCATCATGCTTTAGTCTACTTTTTGAATACAAGGTTTTGTGTTGAAATCGGGATAAACAGCCAAGACAATGGGATCAGTACACAAACCAGAAGCTTTTTAAAAAGCTGGCAAGGTGCTACAGCAGGAGCTGGAATAAATCTAAAGTTATGGTACATGAGCAACTTGGACCATTGTGGTAAAGTTGGTTTTAATGTATGGAGCACAAACCCAGGGACCGCTTGGACTTGGTGTGTGTCACCGCCCCAGATTTTTCCCTTTCCCTAGTTTACTTTCCCTTTTTTTAAAAGAAAATGCTGTTTTCTTCTGTCTATTTTTTGTTTTGACTTGTTATTTATTCTCTCATTTTTCTTCATGATCTTTATTCCTCCTGTAATTTGATTCTTCTCTATCTCCTGTGCTTTCTATGTGCTCATAGAAACATAGAAGATAGGAGCAGGAGTAGGCCATTCGGCCCCTCGAGCCTGCTCCGCCATTCAATGAGATCATGGCTGATCGTCCAAATTCAGTACCCGGTTCCTGCCTTCTCTCCATATCCCTTGATCCCTTTAGCCTTAAGAAATATATCCAACTCCTTCTTGAATATATTTAATGAATTGGCCTCTACTGCCTTCTTTGGTAGAGAATTCCACAGGTTCACCACTCTCTGGGTGAAGAAATTCCTCCTCATCTCTGTCCTAAATGGCTTACCCCTTATCCTTAGATTGTGACCCCTGGTTCTGGACTCCCCGACCATCGGGAACATCCTTCCAGCATCTAGTCTGTCTAGTCCTGTTAGAATTTTATAAGTTTCGATGAGATCCCCTCTCATTCTTCTAAACTCCAGCGAGTACAAGCCCAATCGACCCAATCTCTCCTCATACGTCATTCCTGCCATCCCAGGTATCAGCCTGGTGAATCTTCGCTGCACTCCTTCCATGGCAAGAACACCCTTCCTCAGATAAGGCGACCAAAACTGCACACAATACTCCAGATGTGGTCTCACCAAGGCCCTGTACAACTGCAGCAAGACATCCTTGTTCCTGTACTCAAACCCTCTCGCTACGAAGGCCAACATACCATTTGCCGCCTTAACCGCCTGCTGCACCTGCATGCTTACTTTCAGTGACTGGTGCACAAGGACGCCCAGGTCTCGTTGCACTTCCCCTTCTCCCAATCTATTGCCATTCAGATAATCTGCCTTCCTGTTTTTGACACCAAAGTGGATAACCTCACATTTATCCACGTTCTATTGCATGTGCCATGCTTCTGCCCAATCACCCAACCTGTCCAAATCATGCTGGAGTTTCTCTGCATCCTCCTCACAGCACACACGCCCACCCTGCTTTGTGTCATCTGCAAACTTGGAGATATTACATCTAGTTCCCTCATCCAGATCGTTAATATATATTGTGAATAGCTGGGGTCCAAGGACCGATCCCTGCGGTACCCCACTAGTCACTGCCTGCCACTCGGAAAAAGAGCCGTTAATCCAACTCTTTGCTTTCTGTCTGCCAACCAGTTCTCTATCCAAGTCAATACCTTGCCCCCAATCCCATGTGCCTTAATTTCACACGCTAATCTCTTATGTGGGACCTTATCGAAAGCCTTTTGAAAATCCAAATACACCACATCCACTGGTTCTCCCTTATCTATTTTACCAGTTACATCCTCAAAAAATTCCAGTAGATTAGTCAAGCACGATTTACCTTTTGTAAATCCATGTTGACTTTGTCCGATCCGGTCACTTTTTTCCAAGTGTTCCGCTATTACATCCTTTTATAATGGACTCTAGCACATATTATAATGGACATATTATACTTTGGTGGTGGTGGTGGTTCAATTTTTTTTGCTAATTTGTGGGACAGGCTGAATGGGCCAGCTGGTCTTTTCCTGTCTGACATTTTTGTATATTTGTAACACTCAGCCCTCACCCTTTGTGAAGATGCTGGCTCTTGCTTCTGCATGTGCTGGAAGGTTCTCTGTGACTGTGGTGCATTATCTCTCTCTGTACTCCACAACCTTCCTGTAGTCTTCAACATGGTTACAAAGTATTTACAGCACAGAAAGGCCATTTAGCCCAACAAGTCCATGCCAGTGTATATGCTCCACATGAGCCTCCTCTCTCACCCTTCTTCTTTTCCTTTCATTAACATATCCGTCTATTCCTTACTTCCTTGTGTGCTTAACTACCTTCCCCTTAAATGCATGCTCCTTGTGGTAGTGAGTTCCACATTCTAATCATTCTCTGGCTAAGGAGTTTCTCCAGAACTCCCTATTTGATTTATTAATGACTATCTTAAATTTATGGCTCCGAGTTCTGGTCCCGTCTGCAAGTGGAAACATCTTCTCTACAGCTACCCTCTCAAACACTTTCATAATCTTGAAGACATCTATCAGGTCACCCCCTCAGTCTTCTCTTTTGTAGAGAAAGAATCCCAGCCTTTTCAATCTTTCCTGATAAGTATAAGCTCTTAGTTCTGGTATCATTCTAGTAATTTTTTTTTGCACCTTCTCCAGTGCTTTTAGGTCATTTTTATAATATGGAGACCAGAACTGTTCCCAATAGTCCAATTATGGTCTAACCAAGGTTCTGTACAAGTTTAACATAACTTCTGTTTTTCGATTCTATCCCACTAGAAATAAACTTCAGTGCTTTTTGATTTGTTTTTATGGCTTTATTAACCTGCATTGCTACTTTTAGTGATTTGTGTAACTCTACCCCCAGATCCCTCTGTTCCTCTACCCCATTTAGACATTTGTTTTCCAAGGAGTATATGGCATCTTTATTCTTCCTAACAAAATGTACTACCTCACACTTATCTACATTGAAGTTCATTTGCCAATTACATGCCCATTCTGTAAGTTCATTAATGTCTTCCTTTATTTTATCACTGTTCTCCTCTATTAACTACACCCCCCAATTTGGTGTCATCCGCTAATTTTGAAATTGTACTTCCGATTCCCAATCGTTTGTGTAAATGGTGAACAACAGTGGTCCCAGCACTGATTTTTGTGGAACTCCACTTCCCACCATTTGCCAAACTGAATAATTACCTTTAACCCTCTACTCTCTGCTTTCTGTTTTATAGCCAGCTTGCTATCCATTCTGCTACTTTCCCCCTAACTCCACATGTTCAAACCTTCGTCATGAGTCTACTATGCAGTACCTTATCAAAGGCTTTTTGGAAATCCAAATAAATTATGTCTATTGCAGTACCCTCCTGATGCGCTATCAATTACTCATAAAAGACTGAGAGTTAGAAGAGTAACTAAAGGCTTTTATTAACAACAGAATGGAGGTCTGCCTCGAGTGGTCGACCGGTCCAGGATACAAGGGCTGGGGAGCAGTCACCTTTATACTAGGACCTGTGGGAGGAGTCAGCCGAGGCATGTCCAGGCATGTACACAGTGGAATACAAACAGGACAAACAGGAATACAAACAGTGGTTTACCACACCTCCCCTACCCTCAAAGAATTCGATAAGTTGGTCAAGCATGACCTTCCCTGTTGATTGCACCATCCTTTTCCAACTCCTCTCCTTTGTTGACCAGCTCCGTGGGACTGCCCTAGCTTGATTCCATGTTTATCTGAATGTAGTTAGAGCATTTCTAGCAATGGCTTCTCTTACCGCCTTCACACCATCACCTTGGGAATTCCCCAGGAATCTATCCGTGGCCCCCTCTTCATCTGCCTGCTGCCGCTTGCCGACATCATCCGCAGACTTTGGTGCCAGCTTCCATATGTACGTTGGTGATGCCCAGCTCTACCTTTCCACCACCTTTCTCAACCCCTCCACTGCTTCTGTACTGACAGACTGCTTATCCAACATACAGTCTCTGATGAGCTATAATTTCTTCCAGCTAAACATCATGGCTCAGAAATTCGGGTCGGGGGCTTTCTGCGGGTGCAAGCCCCCGACCTGCACTTACCTTGCGCGCCGGCCGTTGAGCTGTGGGCCCCCGTGGGATTCCGATCCTGGGCCTCCTCCAACTGCCGGCACGCAGTGCTTGCGTATCCCAGGGGCGCAGTTAGTTTGATGCGTCCCCTGGGATCACGTGGGCCATGGGGAGCCAATCGGAGCAGGGAATGCTCCATTCATAAGTCTGACAGGAAGTGCTGTCAAACGTAGAAATACTACGGCCCCAAAATAGCACTAAATCTTCAACAACAAAAAAAAATCACATTTTTTAAATAAACTATAAATTACATGAAATAACTATTTTAAACAATTTAAATTTTTGAAAAAAATAATTTTATTTTCTAACGGGGCTAAAAATAAACTTAACCTTGCTTTAAAGTATTTAAAAATAATAAACCTGTGGAAAAAATGTTTTAATTTTAATTAATTCACCACTTACCTTGTAAAAAGCAGGCCTTACGCCTGCTTTTTACTTTTCTAAATTCTGCAGGCTTACGTTCCCAGGAAAACCTGTTAAAAAAAAAAAAATTTTAAAGACCGAAGTTCGATGCGCACGTGCAGCCCCCCCTGCGCACGCGTTCGACCTCTCAACCCCTTCGTTCAGAGGAACGGAAGTGCTGGTTTCCCGTGCATGCAGGAAACCGGCACTTCCATCGGGCCTACGGGTGAGTACCCCGTGCGAACTCACCTGTGGAGACCCGAATTTCTGGGCCCATGTAGACTGGAGCCATCATCTTTGTTTCCCCCCGCCACAACCTCCATACCCTCCCTGGCAAGTACCTCAAGTTGAATCTGATTGTTTGATTCCGAGCTGAGTTTTCACCTTGCATCACTTCCATTGCAAAGATTGCTTACTTTGACATCTAATGTCATGTGCCTCTGCTCCTACCTCAGCCCATCTGCCACTGAAATCATCTTTCATGGCTTTGCCACCTCCAGATTCAATTACTTCAATGTTCTCCTGGCTAGCCACCGTGGGCTACAGCTCATCTGAAGGTTTGCCGCCTGTATCCTTTCCCACATTTAGTTCCACTCGTCCATGCTCTCATTTGTGCTTAAATCACTCTGTAACTTTGTTTCCTTAGCGCCCCCACCGCCCATCTCTAGAACCTCTTCCAGCCCTACAACTGGGAACATTCTGCTGACTGGCCTCTAGTCCCCCATCCTTCACCCCACCATTGGCAGCTGTGCTTTCAGCTGCTTAGGCTCCATGCTCTGTAATTTCCTCCAAAAACCTCTTCACCTCACTCTCCTGCTTCATTCCTCCTTAAAACCCACCTCTTGAGCCAAACTTTTGGCCATACCCAACCCCCTCTAATGTTAGGCCTCTAAAGGGTTAGACCCGAAACGTCGACTCTAATTTCTCTCCACGGATGTTGCCTGGCCTGCTGAGTTTTTCCAGCATTTTATGTTGTTATTTCCCCTCTAATGTTTCCTCCTTTGGGTAGGCACCTGGTTTTCCTTAGGCCTCTGAACTGCCTTGAGACATTTATCTGTTCGGGACGTTATATAATCATTTGTTGTGGTCATTTTACTGATCCTGAACAGTAAGTGCTGCTTCCAATGCTATGAAGGAGGGAGTTAATGGGAACATGAGAACCATTTGAACGGGAGTGTATCCCGGAGCTGGAGAGAAAACGTGAACAGAACTAGGCGGTCACAAGTTTGTATTAAAATGCACATTTTACAGCTCTCCAAGTGTGCGGTGATGTATGAAGATGTCTGTAGTGTGTGAAACAAAATAGGCTTAATGTATCCAGTGTATGCTCTTTTTATCTCTAGCCATGAAGTAACTGTTCAATTTAGCAGGGGAAGAGTTACTACTTTAGCCAGATTAAGCGTTTATGAATGTTCTATCCTAGTAAGGAATAGTGGTAAAAGTCTGTGCACCAATGAAACTTGCTGTTGATGCAAATGCAGTTAAATGTATGCTTCATACATACGCAAGTGGCTATTGGGTTATAGTCAACTGCAGCTTAATTTCACAAAATCATCGTAACCTCGTTTGGTTTGGTTTTCCTGTTTTTTTTTTGCAGAGATATCTGCAGTGGGGCAGCTGTGCAGACATATTAAACTGTAAACACTTGCCATGGCCTGCGAGCGCACAGCAAACTGTCACAACTGGTTATTTCCACAGTGCTTGGCACATCACGCAGGAAGGTTCACAAAAGTTGGTCTAGAATTTGACAGGGAAGTAATTAATCATCTGACAAACTTAGCCTGATTAAAACGCGACTGCAAAAGTAGAGACTGAATTTCAGAACTGGAATTCTTCCTGTTGTTGTAAAAGCTCTCTAATGTACAGCAGTTGATCATTCTTCGAATCATACAGCACAAAATGAGGCCTATTTGATGAGCTATCCAATTAGTCCCACTCCCCTGCTCTGTCCCCATAGCCCTGCAATTTTTTCCCTTTCAAGTATTTATCCAATTCCATTTTTGAACATTACTATTGAATCACCTTCCACCACCCTTTCAGGCAGCACATTCCAGATAATCACAACATGCTGCGTAAAAAAAAAAAAGTCTCCACATCTCCCCCTCTGGTTCTTTTGCCAGTTACCTTAAATCTTGGTCCTCTGGTTACTGACCCTCCTGCCAGTGGAAACTGTATCTCCCTATCTACTCTATCAAAATCCTTCTTAATTTTGAACACCTAGTAAATCTCCCCTTAAGTTTCTCTGTTCTAAGGAGAATAATCTCATCTTCTCTAGTCTGTCCACAGAACTGAAGTCACTTATCCTTGTAATTTTACATAGGCTAACTTATAAAATTCTCAAACTTCTGGCACCATTGCAGATGGGTGCAAAAGGTTTCTTTATATTGTGCAGACAAGTAAACTCTAGTGATTTGTCTCCATTGAATTCTAGCCAGACTTCACAAATTAATAAATTGTGGGTTAAAGTCCCACTCTAGAACACAAACATCCAGGCTGACACTCCAGTGCAGTGCTGCACTGTCGGAGGTGCCGTCTTTTGGATGAGACGTTAAACCAAGGCCCCCTCTCTCAGGTGGACATATAAGATCCCATGGGACTATTTCGAAGAAGAGCAGGGGAGTTCTCCCCAGTGTCCTGGCCATCATTTATCCCTCCATCAAAATCACTAAAACAGATTATCTGGTCATTATCACATTATTGTTTGTGGGACCTTGCTGTGTGCAAATTGGCTGCCACGTTTCCTACATTACAACAGTGGCTACACTTCAAAAAATACTTCATTGGCTGTAAAGTGCTTTGGGGTGTCCGGTGGTCGTGAAAGGCACTATATAAATGCAAGTCTTTCTTTCTGTCAGTCTTTCTTTCTGTCAGTCTTTCTTTCTGTCAGTCTTTCTTTCTGTCAGTCTTTCTTTCTGTCAGTCTTTCTTTCTGTCAGTCTTTCTTTCTGTCAGTCTTTCTTTCTGTCAGTCTTTCTTTCTGTCAGTCTTTCTTTCTGTCAGTCTTTCTTTCCGTCAGTCTTTCTTTCCGTCAGTCTTTCTTTCTGTCAGTCTTTCTTTCCGTCAGTCTTTCTTTCTGTCAGTCTTTCTTTCTGTCAGTCTTTCTTTCTGTCAGTCTTTCTTTCTGTCAGTCTTTCTTTCTGTCAGTCTTTCTTTCTGTCAGTCTTTCTTTCTGTCAGTCTTTCTTTCTGTCAGTCTTTCTTTCTGTCAGTCTTTCTTTCTGTCAGTCTTTCTTTCTGTCAGTCTTTCTTTCTGTCAGTCTTTCTTTCTGTCAGTCTTTCTTTCTGTCAGTCTTTCTTTCTGTCTTTCTTTCTGTCAGTCTTTCTTTCTTTCTTTCTTTCTTTCTGTCAGTCTTTCTTTCTGTCAGTCTTTCTTTCTTTCTTTCTGTCAGTCTTTCTTTCTTTCTGTCAGTCTTTCTTTCTTTCTTTCTTTCTTTCTGTCAGTCTTTCTTTCTTTCTGTCAGTCTTTCTGTCAGTCTTTCTTTCTTTCTTTCTTTCTTTCTTTCTTTCTTTCTTTCTGTCAGTTTTTCTTTCTTTCTTTCTGTCAGTCTTTCTTTCTTTCTTTCTGTCAGTCTTTCTTTCTTTCTTTCTGTCAGTCTTTCTTTCTTTCTGTCAGTTTCTTTCTTTCTTTCTTTCTGTCAGTCTTTCTTTCTGTCAGTTTCTTTCTTTCTTTCTTTCTGTCAGTCTTTCTTTCTTTCTTTCTTTCTTTCTGTCAGTCTTTCTTTCTTTCTTTCTTTCTTTCTGTCAGTCTTTCTTTCTGTCAGTCTTTCTTTCTTTCTTTCTTTCTGTCAGTCTTTCTTTCTTTCTTTCTGTCAGTCTTTCTTTCTTTCTTTCTTTCTTTCTTTCTGTCAGTCTTTCTTTCTTTCTTTCTGTCAGTCTTTCTTTCTGTCAGTCTTTCTTTCTTTCTTTCTGTCAGTCTTTCTTTCTTTCTTTCTGTCAGTCTTTCTTTCTTTCTTTCTTTCTTTCTGTCAGTCTTTCTGTCAGTCTTTCTGTCAGTCTTTCTGTCAGTCTTTCTGTCAGTCTTTCTTTCTGTCAGTCTTTCTTTCTGTCAGTCTTTCTTTCTGTCAGTCTTTCTTTCTGTCAGTCTTTCTTTCTGTCAGTCTTTCTTTCTGTCAGTCTTTCTTTCTGTCAGTCTTTCTTTCTGTCAGTCTTTCTTTCTGTCAGTCTTTCTTTCTGTCAGTCTTTCTTTCTGTCAGTCTTTCTTTCTGTCAGTCTTTCTTTCTGTCAGTCTTTCTTTCTGTCAGTCTTTCTTTCTGTCAGTCTTTCTTTCTGTCAGTCTTTCTTTCTGTCAGTCTTTCTTTCTGTCAGTCTTTCTTTCTGTCAGTCTTTCTTTCTGTCAGTCTTTCTTTCTGTCAGTCTTTCTTTCTGTCAGTCTTTCTTTCTGTCAGTCTTTCTTTCTGTCAGTCTTTCTTTCTGTCAGTCTTTCTTTCTGTCAGTCTTTCTTTCTGTCAGTCTTTCTTTCTGTCAGTCTTTCTTTCTGTCAGTCTTTCTTTCTGTCAGTCTTTCTTTCTGTCAGTCTTTCTTTCTGTCAGTCTTTCTTTCTTTCTTTCTTTCTTTCTTTCTTTCTTTCTTTCTTTCTTTCTGTCAGTCAGTCTTTCTTTCTTTCTTTCTGTCAGTCAGTCTTTCTTTCTTTCTTTCTGTCAGTCAGTCTTTCTTTCTTTCTTTCTTTCTTTCTGTCAGTCTTTCTTTCTTTCTTTCTTTCTTTCTGTCAGTCTTTCTTTCTTTCTTTCTGTCAGTCTTTCTTTCTTTCTTTCTGTCAGTCTTTCTTTCTGTCAGTCTTTCTTTCTTTCTTTCTTTCTTTCTGTCAGTCTTTCTTTCTTTCTTTCTTTCTTTCTTTCTTTCTTTCTTTCTTTCTTTCTTTCTTTCTTTCTGTCAGTCCTTTCTTTCTTTCTGTCAGTCTTTCTTTCTTTCTTTCTTTCTTTCTGTCAGTCTTTCTTTCTTTCTTTCTGTCAGTCTTTCTTTCTTTCTTTCTGTCAGTCTTTCTTTCTGTCAGTCTTTCTTTCTTTCTTTCTTTCTGTCAGTCTTTCTTTCTGTCAGTCTTTCTTTCTTTCTTTCTTTCTGTCAGTCTTTCTTTCTTTCTTTCTTTCTTTCTGTCAGTCTTTCTTTCTTTCTTTCTTTCTTTCTGTCAGTCTTTCTTTCTTTCTTTCTTTCTTTCTTTCTTTCTTTCTGTCAGTCCTTTCTTTCTTTCTGTCAGTCTTTCTTTCTTTCTTTCTTTCTTTCTTTCTGTCAGTCTTTCTTTCTTTCTTTCTGTCAGTCTTTCTTTCTTTCTTTCTGTCAGTCTTTCTTTCTTTCTTTCTTTCTGTCAGTCTTTCTTTCTGTCAGTCTTTCTTTCTTTCTTTCTTTCTTTCTGTCAGTCTTTCTTTCTTTCTTTCTTTCTTTCTTTCTTTCTGTCAGTCTTTCTGTCAGTCTTTCTGTCAGTCTTTCTTTCTGTCAGTCTTTCTTTCTGTCAGTCTTTCTTTCTGTCAGTCTTTCTTTCTGTCAGTCTTTCTTTCTGTCAGTCTTTCTTTCTGTCAGTCTTTCTTTCTGTCAGTCTTTCTTTCTGTCAGTCTTTCTTTCTGTCAGTCTTTCTTTCTGTCAGTCTTTCTTTCTTTCTTTCTTTCTTTCTTTCTGTCAGTCTTTCTTTCTTTCTTTCTGTCAGTCTTTCTTTCTTTCTTTCTGTCAGTCTTTCTTTCTGTCAGTCTTTCTTTCTTTCTTTCTTTCTGTCAGTCTTTCTTTCTGTCAGTCTTTCTTTCTTTCTTTCTTTCTTTCTTTCTTTCTTTCTGTCAGTCTTTCTGTCAGTCTTTCTGTCAGTCTTTCTTTCTGTCAGTCTTTCTTTCTGTCAGTCTTTCTTTCTGTCAGTCTTTCTTTCTGTCAGTCTTTCTTTCTGTCAGTCTTTCTTTCTGTCAGTCTTTCTTTCTGTCAGTCTTTCTTTCTGTCAGTCTTTCTTTCTGTCAGTCTTTCTTTCTGTCAGTCTTTCTTTCTGTCAGTCTTTCTTTCTGTCAGTCTTTCTTTCTGTCAGTCTTTCTTTCTTTCTTTCTTTCTTTCTGTCAGTCTTTCTTTCTTTCTTTCTTTCTGTCAGTCTTTCTTTCTTTCTTTCTTTCTGTCTGTCTGTCTGTCTGTCAGTCTTTCTTTCTTTCTTTCTGTCAGTCTTTCTTTCTTTCTTTCTTTCTTTCTGTCAGTCTTTCTTTCTTTCTTTCTTTCTGTCAGTCTTTCTTTCTTTCTTTCTTTCTGTCAGTCTTTCTTTCTTTCTTTCTGTCAGTCTTTCTTTCTTTCTTTCTTTCTGTCAGTCTTTCTTTCTTTCTTTCTTTCTTTCTGTCAGTCTTTCTTTCTTTCTTTCTGTCAGTCTTTCTTTCTTTCTTTCTTTCTTTCTGTCAGTCTTTCTTTCTTTCTTTCTGTCAGTCTTTCTTTCTTTCTTTCTGTCAGTCTTTCTTTCTTTCTGTCAGTCTTTCTTTCTTTCTTTCTTTCTTTCTGTCAGTCTTTCTTTCTTTCTTTCTTTCTTTCTTTCTGTCAGTCTTTCTTTCTGTCTGTCTGTCAGTCTTTCTTTCTTTCTTTCTTTGTCAGTCTTTCTTTCTTTCTGTCAGTCTTTCTTTCTTTCTGTCAGTCTTTCTTTCTTTCTTTCTTTCTGTCAGTCTGTCTTTCTTTCTTTCTTTCTTTCTGTCAGTCTTTCTTTCTGTCAGTCTTTCTTTCTTTCTTTCTGTCAGTCTTTCTTTCTGTCAGTCTTTCTTTCTTTCTTTCTGTCAGTCTTTCTTTCTTTCTTTCTGTCTTTCTTTCTTTCTGTCAGTCTTTCTTTCTTTCTGTCAGTCTTTCTTTCTTTGTCAGTCTTTCTTTCTTTCTTTCTGTCAGTCTTTCTTTCTTTCTTTCTTTCTGTCAGTCTTTCTTTCTTTCTTTCTGTCTTTCTTTCTTTCTTTCTTTCTTTCTTTCTGTCAGTCTTTCTTTCTTTCTGTCAGTCTTTCTTTCTTTCTTTGTCAGTCTTTCTTTCTTTCTTTCTTTCTGTCAGTCTTTCTTTCTTTCTGTCAGTCTTTCTTTCTTTCTGTCAGTCTTTCTTTCTTTCTGTCAGTCTTTCTTTCTTTCTGTCAGTCTTTCTTTCTTTCTGTCAGTCTTTCTTTCTGTCAGTCTTTCTTTCTGTCAGTCTTTCTTTCTTTCTTTCTTTCTGTCAGTCTTTCTTTCTTTCTGTCAGTCTTTCTTTCTTTCTTTCTTTCTTTCTTTCTGTCAGTCTTTCTTTCTTTCTGTCAGTCTTTCTTTCTGTCAGTCTTTCTTTCTTTCTTTCTGTCAGTCTTTCTTTCTTTCTTTCTTTCTGTCAGTCTTTCTTTCTTTCTTTCTTTCTTTCTTTCTGTCAGTCTTTCTTTCTTTCTGTCAGTCTTTCTTTCTTTCTGTCAGTCTTTCTTTCTTTCTTTCTTTCTGTCAGTCTTTCTTTCTTTCTTTCTTTCTGTCAGTCTTTCTTTCTTTCTGTCAGTCTTTCTTTCTTTCTTTCTTTCTTTCTTTCTGTCAGTCTTTCTTTCTTTCTTTCTGTCAGTCTTTCTTTCTTTCTTTCTGTCAGTCTTTCTTTCTTTCTTTCTTTCTGTCAGTCTTTCTTTCTTTCTTTCTGTCAGTCTTTCTTTCTTTCTTTCTTTCTTTCTTTCTTTCTTTCTGTCAGTCTTTCTTTCTTTCTTTCTTTCTTTCTTTCTGTCAGTCTTTCTTTCTTTCTTTCTTTCTTTCTTTCTGTCAGTCTTTCTTTCTTTCTTTCTTTCTTTCTGTCAGTCTTTCTTTCTGTCTGTCTGTCAGTCTTTCTTTCTTTCTTTCTTTGTCAGTCTTTCTTTCTTTCTTTCTTTCTTTCTGTCAGTCTTTCTTTCTTTCTTTCTTTCTTTCTTTCTTTCTGTCAGTCTTTCTTTCTTTCTTTCTTTCTGTCAGTCTTTCTTTCTTTCTTTCTGTCAGTCTTTCTTTCTGTCTGTCTGTCAGTCTTTCTTTCTTTCTTTCTTTGTCAGTCTTTCTTTCTTTCTGTCAGTCTTTCTTTCTTTCTGTCAGTCTTTCTTTCTTTCTTTCTGTCAGTCTGTCTTTCTTTCTTTCTTTCTTTCTTTCTGTCAGTCTTTCTTTCTTTCTGTCAGTCTTTCTTTCTGTCAGTCTTTCTTTCTTTCTTTCTGTCAGTCTTTCTTTCTTTCTTTCTGTCTTTCTTTCTTTCTGTCAGTCTTTCTTTCTTTCTGTCAGTCTTTCTTTCTTTGTCAGTCTTTCTTTCTTTCTTTCTGTCAGTCTTTCTTTCTTTCTTTCTTTCTTTCTGTCAGTCTTTCTTTCTTTCTGTCTTTCTTTCTTTCTTTCTTTCTTTCTTTCTGTCAGTCTTTCTTTCTTTCTTTCTTTCTTTCTTTCTTTCTTTCTTTCTTTCTGTCAGTCTTTCTTTCTTTCTTTGTCAGTCTTTCTTTCTTTCTTTCTTTCTGTCAGTCTTTCTTTCTTTCTTTCTTTCTGTCAGTCTTTCTTTCTTTCTGTCAATCTTTCTTTCTTTCTGTCAGTCTTTCTTTCTTTCTGTCAGTCTTTCTTTCTTTCTTTCTTTCTTTCTTTCTGTCAGTCTTTCTTTCTGTCAGTCTTTCTTTCTTTCTTTCTTTCTGTCAGTCTTTCTTTCTTTCTGTCAGTCTTTCTTTCTTTCTTTCTTTCTTTCTGTCAGTCTTTCTTTCTTTCTGTCAGTCTTTCTTTCTTTCTGTCAGTCTTTCTTTCTTTCTGTCAGTCTTTCTTTCTTTCTGTCAGTCTTTCTTTCTTTCTTTCTTTCTGTCAGTCTTTCTTTCTGTCAGTCTTTCTTTCTGTCAGTCTTTCTTTCTGTCAGTCTTTCTTTCTGTCAGTCTTTCTTTCTGTCAGTCTTTCTTTCTGTCAGTCTTTCTTTCTGTCAGTCTTTCTTTCTGTCAGTCTTTCTTTCTGTCAGTCTTCCTTTCTGTCAGTCTTCCTTTCTGTCAGTCTTCCTTTCTGTCAGTCTTCCTTTCTGTCAGTCTTTCTTTCTGTCAGTCTTTCTTTCTGTCAGTCTTTCTTTCTGTCAGTCTTTCTTTCTGTCAGTCTTTCTTTCTGTCAGTCTTTCTTTCTGTCAGTCTTTCTTTCTGTCAGTCTTTCTTTCTGTCAGTCTTTCTTTCTTTCTTTCTTTCTTTCTTTCTTTCTTTCTTTCTTTCTGTCAGTCTTTCTTTCTTTCTGTCAGTCTTTCTTTCTTTCTTTCTGTCAGTCTTTCTTTCTTTCTTTCTTTCTGTCAGTCTTTCTTTCTTTCTTTCTTTCTGTCAGTCTTTCTTTCTTTCTGTCAATCTTTCTTTCTTTCTGTCAGTCTTTCTTTCTTTCTGTCAGTCTTTCTTTCTTTCTTTCTTTCTTTCTTTCTGTCAGTCTTTCTTTCTGTCAGTCTTTCTTTCTTTCTTTCTTTCTGTCAGTCTTTCTTTCTTTCTGTCAATCTTTCTTTCTTTCTGTCAGTCTTTCTTTCTTTCTGTCAGTCTTTCTTTCTTTCTTTCTTTCTTTCTGTCAGTCTTTCTTTCTTTCTGTCAGTCTTTCTTTCTTTCTGTCAGTCTTTCTTTCTTTCTGTCAGTCTTTCTTTCTTTCTGTCAGTCTTTCTTTCTTTCTTTCTTTCTGTCAGTCTTTCTTTCTGTCAGTCTTTCTTTCTGTCAGTCTTTCTTTCTGTCAGTCTTTCTTTCTGTCAGTCTTTCTTTCTGTCAGTCTTTCTTTCTGTCAGTCTTTCTTTCTGTCAGTCTTTCTTTCTGTCAGTCTTTCTTTCTGTCAGTCTTTCTTTCTGTCAGTCTTTCTTTCTGTCAGTCTTCCTTTCTGTCAGTCTTCCTTTCTGTCAGTCTTTCTTTCTGTCAGTCTTTCTTTCTGTCAGTCTTTCTTTCTGTCAGTCTTTCTTTCTGTCAGTCTTTCTTTCTGTCAGTCTTTCTTTCTGTCAGTCTTTCTTTCTGTCAGTCTTTCTTTCTGTCAGTCTTTCTTTCTGTCAGTCTTTCTTTCTGTCAGTCTTTCTTTCTGTCAGTCTTTCTTTCTTTCTTTCTTTCTGTCAGTCTTCCTTTCTGTCAGTCTTTCTTTCTTTCTTTCTTTCTTTCTTTCTTTCTTTCTGTCAAGTCTTTCTTTCTTTCTGTCAGTCTTTCTTTCTTTCTGTCAGTCTTTCTTTCTTTCTGTCAGTCTTTCTTTCTTTCTGTCAGTCTTTCTTTCTTTCTGTCAGTCTTTCTTTCTTTCTGTCAGTCTTTCTTTCTTTCTGTCAGTCTTTCTTTCTTTCTGTCAGTCTTTCTTTCTTTCTTTCTTTCTTTCTGTCAGTCTTTCTTTCTTTCTGTCAGTCTTTCTTTCTGTCAGTCTTTCTTTCTGTCAGTCTTTCTTTCTTTCTTTCTGTCAGTCTTTCTTTCTTTCTTTCTTTCTTTCTTTCTGTCAGTCTTTCTTTCTTTCTGTCAGTCTTTCTTTCTTTCTGTCAGTCTTTCTTTCTTTCTTTCTGTCAGTCTTTCTTTCTTTCTGTCAGTCTTTCTTTCTTTCTTTCTTTCTTTCTTTCTTTCTTTCTGTCAGTCTTTCTTTCTTTCTTTCTGTCAGTCTTTCTTTCTTTCTTTCTGTCAGTCTTTCTTTCTTTCTTTCTGTCAGTCTTTCTTTCTTTCTTTCTGTCAGTCTTTCTTTCTTTCTGTCAGTCTTTCTTTCTGTCAGTCTTTCTTTCTTTCTGTCAGTCTTTCTTTCTGTCAGTCTTTCTTTCTTTCTTTCTGTCAGTCTTTCTTTCTTTCTTTCTGTCAGTCTTTCTTTCTTTCTTTCTGTCAGTCTTTCTTTCTTTCTTTCTGTCAGTCTTTCTTTCTTTCTGTCAGTCTTTCTTTCTTTCTGTCAGTCTTTCTTTCTGTCAGTCTTTCTTTCTGTCAGTCTTTCTTTCTGTCAGTCTTTCTTTCTGTCAGTCTTTCTTTCTTTCTTTCTTTCTTTCTGTCAGTCTTTCTTTTTCTTTCTTTCTTTCTGTCAGTCTTTCTTTCTTTCTGTCAGTCTTTCTTTTTCTTTCTTTCTTTCTGTCAGTCTTTCTTTCTTTCTGTCAGTCTTTCTTTCTTTCTGTCAGTCTTTCTTTCTTTCTGTCAGTCTTTCTTTCTGTCAGTCTTTCTTTCTGTCAGTCTTTCTTTCTGTCAGTCTTTCTTTCTGTCAGTCTTTCTTTCTGTCAGTCTTTCTTTCTGTCAGTCTTTCTTTCTGTCAGTCTTTCTTTCTGTCAGTCTTTCTTTCTGTCAGTCTTTCTTTCTGTCAGTCTTTCTTTCTTTCTTTCTGTCAGTCTTTCTTTCTTTCTTTCTTTCTTTCTTTCTGTCAGTCTTTCTTTCTTTCTTTCTGTCAGTCTTTCTTTCTTTCTTTCTTTCTTTCTTTCTTTCTTTCTTTCTTTCTGTCAGTCTTTCTTTCTCTGTGTGTGTGTGTCTCTCTCTCTCTCTCTCTCTCTCTCTCTCTCTCTCTCTGCCTCTATTGATTAGTGGTTGCAATTAGCGAATTATTTTGTTTTCGAATGCCATGGCTGCCTATTCTCAAGCTCACTGTTCAGAAGTGGAGTATTTTTGGCAACCGAAGAATACATATTCAGTGAATACTTTTGTAAAGTTGTCCTGTAGGAGAAGGAAATGCTTTTAAATCCTTTTTGACAGCTCCAGTCATTAGGCAGCAGCCATTAATGGTGCAAGAAAGTGTTGTTGAAGCCTTGTCAGATACCCGAAATGTAATTGGCATGACCATGAGCGAATTGTCATTATTGCAAGATTTTCAGTTCTGTCTATACACATAGCATAAAAATATTTTTATGATGAAAGTTGCAAAAACAAGCAAGTACCACCAACTGCTGTTATAATGAGCAGTGCGACTCTATTGAAGAGATGAAGGACTGAATTCACTGTTTCTGTGCAGTGTTTTGAGCTACATACTGTTATTTTGTAGAGGAAATTCAGTCAAGAACATTGCGCCTAGGGAAGCACCACTTTTTTTTTTCTTTCATCCAGTGCATTCTGGGTGTGATGCTGACTTCACATAGTTTAATTTTGTTTTACAGCCTTCCCTCATTTTACTGCAAAACACCTAATCAAGACAATTAAAATCACTTTTTCATCAAAATTAAAAATGGCTAAATTTTTCTGTCAAAAATTAGGCTGTTTCTCCCTCCATTCCCAACCCTCCTTGCTTGGGTTGTCTTTTGGGAGGCTTTTGTTCGATAACACTGAACTAGATAATGCCCCAGTGCCTACAGTACTCCTATCTTTATAACTGAAGCCAATGGTAAATGCACAGTTCTTCTCATCTGGTACAATTAGTACCAAAAACTGTGCAACGTTTGGGGTTTTGATGGAGTAGATAGGGAGAAACTGTTTCCACTGGCAGGCGGGTTGGTAACCAGAGGACACAGATTTAAGGTAATTGGCAAAAGAATCGGGGGGTGGTGATATTTTTTTTTACGTAGCGAGTTATGATGATCTGAAATGCATTACCTGAAGGGGTGGAAGCAGATTTAAAAGTAACTTTCAAAAGGGGATTGGATATATAGTTGAAAACAAACATTTGCGTGGTTATGGGGAATGAGCAGGGAGTGGGATTGATTGGAGAGCTCTTGCAAAGGCACAATGGTCCGAATGGCCGCCTTCTGTGCTGTATCATTCTAACTTTTTCGGATGGCAGTCGAGAATTACTTTGTCCTGAACCTGCTGATGGACTTGCTACTGTTGTCTCTACCCAGTACCTGATGGCGAATGGTGCTGCGAAACAGTTAAGGAGCAACACTACTGAAACCAGCAATGAAAGGTAAAAATGCCAGTATAGCAAGATTAGCTAACTCTAGATACATCCTCTAAAAAGAGGGGAAAGATTTTTGGGCATTGGGCAGAAACATCATTCAGACCTTGCAGGGTTAAAGTATGCGGCTTTCAAGAACCACTGGCCAAGCTGGTTTCATGTGTTTGGTGCAACTGGATATTGTACTACTAATGTTCTAATGGAGAAAGGAGCTGATTGATTGGAAATTGACTTTTCTGTTAATGACGGTAACTAACATAGCAGTTTTTCATTAGGTGAAATGCTACACTCGGTGTTTTTCTAATTCCCTTCTCACAGTACAGTACTACTTTGACCTATCTTTGTAACTTTTAGTCCAGTTGAAGTTCATGCATGCATTGTTCTGCATTGGTGGCTGCATTTTTATCCGTGTTCCGAGATCAAGGTTACACTATTCTGGCCTTTTTTATAATCCATTTCTGTCTTGTGTTAGGCGATATTTGGGTGAAATACTGGCATTTGATAGTTATTGGTCTTGAGAGGTACACATATCAGGCTCCAGATAGTGCTAAAATAAAGTTTCATTTAAGAATAAACTATGCATTTCCATTTATTGAACAATATACTTATTGAACAATTCACCAGACAGTTGCAGTCTTCCAGTTATAGTTTATTTAGCAGCGGGTACCGTATGTTAATAGACTAAATCCAGGGAACGTGAGTTCAAATTCCCACCATGGCAGTTGAGAATTTGAATTCAGTTTTTTAAAAAATCTGAAAATAAAAAGTTGCTCTCAGTAAGAGGACCATGCAGCTGTCAGATTGTCGTTAAAAACCCATGTCACTAATGTCCTTTAGGGAAAAGAAAGACTTGAATTTCCATTGCACCTTTCAGGACATCCCAAAGCACTTAACAGCCAATGAAGCACCTCTGAAGTGTTGTCACTGTTGTAATGTCGGGAAACATGGCAGCCAAATTGTGCACAGCAAGGTCCCTCAAACAGCAATGTGATAATGACCAGATCATCTGTTTCAGTGATGCTGGTTGAGGGAAAAATATTGGCCAGGACACACGGGAGAATTCCCCTGTTCTTGTATAGTGCAAAAGGATCCTTTACACCCAGCTGAGAGGGCAGACGGGGCCTCAGTTTAACGTCTCATCCAAAAGACGGCACCTCCGACAGTGCAGCACTCACTCAGTACTGCACTGGAGTGTCAGTCTTCATTTTGTGCTTAAGTCTTGAGTGGGATTTTGAACCCACAACCTTCTGACGTTCCTTCATCATCACTGGGTCGAAATCCTGGAATTTCCTACCTAACAGCACTGTGGGAGTACCTTCACCACACGGACTGCAGTGCTTCAAGAAGGCGGCTCACCACTACCTTCTCGGCAACAAGGGATGGACAATAAATGCCAGCCTTGCCAGTGATGCACACATCCCAAGAATGAATAATAAATAAAAAAGAAACAAAATTGTATGCGAGCCTTACCCTTCTAAAACCTACTGAAATGTAAGCCATGTGCAGTGTAAGCTACTGTATTTCTTTCAAGATGTATAAATAGACTTGAAAGTGTGAATTCAACACTATATTTCCCAGTTGTTCAGCAATTTGCCCAGTGTACTTGTTGAGCTGGCTAAGTTTGGCACTCGCAAAAATTCATGCAGCAAATTATTATTCCACCTTGAAAGTATATATAGATAAACTAGACAAGATGCGAAAAAGATTTACTAGAATAATACCAGAACTGAGAGATTATACCTATCAGTAAAGATTGAACAGGCTGGAACTAGAAAAGAGAAGACTGAGGGGTCGTCGTCGTCTTCCGTATGGTAGTAGCAAATCAAATGTCAACATCTAAGTTGGATATCCAGGCCAAAGCTTGCGGTGTAACTGCGTGGATCTCTTGTAGGCTGCCTGCAGATTTCCTCCGTGGGCAGTGCTCATTGAGGTGCTCCAGGGTCTGATTAGGAGCTCCACAGTCACATGATGGGAATGCTTTAATCTTCCATCTATGGGGAAGGTGGCAGCATCTACCATGACCAGTTCTGAGGTGGTTGATGGTTGTCCACGGTTTGCGAGGAAGGTTTGGTCCTTCAGGTTGTACTGTGGAGTCCTCTGAGGAGAATCCATTCTGTATGTCTCAGTTCTTCCAAGCATTTCGCCATCGGCCATCAAGGCTGAGGGGAGATCGCTGAAGGGCTTTGGCGATGCTCCAAAATGGCCTTCTAGATTTGAGACGGGTTGGTGGTAGGTTGTTCAAGTTGGCCTGGATCAGCATGTCTTTGCTGGTGTAGCAGTTGTGTTCTCTGGAGACTGCATATTCGCGGCGTAGTTGTAGTGGTACGATGTTTGCAAGCATGGGCAGCCAAGGTGTTGGTGCCGGTGTTAATTCTCATAGTAGAATTCAGCTGGATGTCAATGGATTTGACATGCGGACTTGATAGCCATGTCGGAGAACAGTACGCCACTGTAGAGTACACCAGGGCGAGTGCTGCCGTATGGAGGGTTTGAGCGTCTGTTCCCCATGTGGATCCGGCGAGTTTCTGGATCAAGTTGACCCTACTCTTTAGTTTCTTCCCAGGGTTCTGGAGATGTTATCTGAACGGCAATAGATTGGGAGAAGGGGAAGTGCAACGAGACCTGGGTGTCCTTGTGCACCAGTCGCTGAAGGTAAGCATGCAGGTGCAGCAGGCGGTTGAGAAGGCAAATGGTATGTTGGCCTTCGTAGCGATAGGGTTCGAGTACAGGAACAAGGATGTCTTGCTGCAGTTATACAGGGCCTTGGTGAGACCACATCTGGAGTATTGTGTGCAGTTTTGGTCGCCTTATCTGAGGAAGGATGTTCTTGCCATGGAGGGAGTGCAGCGAAGATTCACCATACTGATACCTGGGATGGCAGGAATGATGTATGAGGAGAGATTGGGTCGATTGGGCTTATACTCACTGGAGTTTAGAAGAATGAGAGGGGATCTCATTGAAACTTATAAAATTCTAACAGGATTATAGACAGACTAGATGCAGGAAGGATGTTCCTGTGGCAGGGGAGACTTGAGCCAGGGGTCACAGTCTAAGGATAAGGGGTAAGCCATTTAGGACAGAGATGAGGAGGAATTTCTTCACCCAGAGAGTGGTGAACCTGTGGAATTCTCTACCACAGAAGGCAGTGGAGGTCAATTCATTAAATATATTCAAGAAGGAGTTAGATATATTTCTTAAGGCTAAAGGGATATGGGGAGAAGGCAGGGACAGGGTACTGAATTTGGATGATCAGCCATGATCTCATTGAATGGCGGAGCAGGCTTGAGGGGCCGAATGGCCTACTCCTCCTATCTTCTATGTTTCTATGTCTATATGATGGTGTGATCAAGTGTGACTCCTAAATAGGAGGGTTTTTTGGCATGGTTTACCCCTGCGCCGCAAAAAGAGACTTTCAAAGCTTGGTTTGTTTGATCGGTGTTGAGGTGGAATGTCGAGGTGATGGTCTTTTGCGGGTTTGGCCGAAGTCGCCATCAGCGGAAGTAGACGTCCATCCTCTGTAAATCACTGGTCGGGGTCGCTTCGGTGATGGACAGATTCATGTTTTGTGTGGCCAAGGCAATGTCATCGGCATACACGAACTTGCGGGACTCTGTTTTGGGCAGGTCACTGATGTAAATGTTGAATAACATGGGTGCCAGGACAGAACCCTGTGGGAGTCTGTTGTTCAATGTCCTATACCTGCTCTTCTGGGTGCCAGAGTGTACACTGAAGCGTCGGTTAAGAAGATGGATCGTTGTTTCGCAGGGTAAAATGGTGGAGAGCTTGAAAAGCAGTCCATGTTTCCATACTGTGTCATACGCTGCTGACAGGCCCACGAGTGCAACGGCGGTCTTGAGCTGGTGCTGGAAGCCTGCTTCGATGTGAGTTGTTAAAGCTACCACCTGGTCGCAGCCGTTACGGCTGCTCCGGAAGCCCGCTTGCTCCTTAGAAATGGTTGGCTCAATGATGGGGGCTAGTTTGTGGAGTAGTAGCCTTTCCATGACTTTATAACAAGTGCAAAGTAAGGAGATCGGGCGATAGCTGGAAGCTTCACAAGTGTTCTTCCCCCTACTGAGGGGTGACCTGATACAGGGCTTCAAGATTATGAAGGGGTTTGATAGGGTAGACGTAGAGATGTTTTCACTTGCAGGCGAGACCAGAACTAGGGGCCATAAATATAAGATAGTCACTAATAAATCCAATAAGGAATTCTGGAGAAACTTTTTTATCCAGATGGTGGTTAGTATGTGGAACTCACTACCACAAGAGGTAGTTGAGGCGAATAGCAGAAGTGCATTTCAGGGTAATCCAGTTAAGCACATGAGGAAGAAAGGAATAGAAGGATATGTTGATGGGGTGAGATGAAGAGGGGTGGGAGGAGGCTCGTGTGGAGCATAAACACCGGCATGGACCAGTTGGGCTGAATGGCCTGTTTCTGTGCTGTAAATACTTTGTAATACTTTATTTGTTTTGCATTTCCTTTGTTCAATAGATTAGTCCATTGACTAAACAATTGTAATAAATTTACCAATATAAAATTCAGTTACTGTATGTAAATGACCAACTTAAATGCAAGTTTAATTTCAGAAATTACACCACAGTTTCCAAAGGTCAGGTACAATGTCAGACATGCTGGCTTCCTGGCTTTCTTAAACAGCCAATTGAGGGATTTAGTGCTGGACAATGGAACCCCTGTCACTGTCTGCATCAAGCACTCCCAGGTCAAGTAAAGCACGGCCAGAGTAAAACTCCCTGACGAGTGACTTCCTAGTGCAGTACTGTAGTATGACATTTTATCTCCATCTCCCACACCAGAAATCCTGTGGTCTCTGTGAGGCTGCCCATAGTACTGAATTAAGAACAATTGAAACCTGATCAATTTGAATAGCGGAGTAATTTTTTTGAAGTCTTATTTAATTCTCTTGATAGCTCAGCTGGTTGGAAGACGGTGTAGTTGAGCCCTACCGATTAGGAAAGTCCGCAAGTTTAATCCCTGGTCTGTGCTGAGTTAGCTAATCTTGGCTGGAGCAGTGGTAGGGATTTTAGAATTTTGCACCCAGGGTTAGAGAGGGGACAATCAGCTAGGTTTATCATTGCTATCCACCAGCCCCAACAAGCAGTGTTCCTGTGTAGATGTCAAGTGAAGACGAGATGGGCTTACCTGTACTACCCCCTGCAGTTGAATAGCTTGCCAGAACTCACTGTTGAGGCTCATGCATGAAGAATGAGTCGGTTTAGTCACAGCTATAGGAGGGCACCCAACACCAGTGAAACTGTCTTCCAGCAATGAGTCAATGTTTTGAGGAATGGATGGGCAAAATGCAGTGGAAAAAAGAGCAGCAAATATTAAATACTATTCATGTATGAGGGTTTCTTTTTACATGTTTCCTTCATTACAATCCATTTTATGCTAGTGATTCAATATATGAATCCATTACTTGTATATTCTGGCTACTAATTGATTTTACCTGCCCAAAGATGACTTGTAGAGATTTGAGTAGAATGAGACTGTTGGCATGACCTTGTAGCAGATCGCAGGGATATGAAAAAAAAAGTTACATTGGATTGAGAGTTTCTGACTACGTCTGGAGCTCTTAATGCTGGGAATCTGCTGCCTTATTGTACAGTGTTATCAGAATACCCATTTCTGCCATAAAGATGAAGTAAATTTCACCAGCTAACCAAGTCTGTTCCCATGATCTTACTGAAAACTGTTGCAGTTCAATCAGTTGCCCTCAGGTCTGTTTGTTTTAGATTAGATGGGAACTGTAGCTGACAGAATTTCAAAATGTGCACGCCCAGGAGAGATGCCAAATGCTTTAAATGTTTCTGAGCTCCTACCTAATCTGTCTTCCCATTACTGAGTTTAATATTCACCATGGAAACCAGCTGTAAAGACTAAAGCACAGTCATCAATCTAATGGTGGAGGCAGAAACACAATCCTATTGGGGCTGAGGTTTGTCTTTGCTTTCTAAATTTGAAAAGCACCTGCGTCTTGTGTAGCAATGAACAGGACACATTTTCGCATTTAATTTGCATTTTTATATCTCCAGTGGCATTACTCATCGGCAGCTTGGGGCTTGGCGCGTGACTTCTGATGTTTACCATGCTCTGCTACCTCAGGTAGACATAACACCCTGCTACTGCCAGCCAATGGCTTCCTACCCTAACCAGAGACGGGGGCGCAACTCTTACCCACTGCTTGCTATATTGCTCAGGTCTCGCACGCACTGTTACCGATCCCCACGCTGCTGAGCTGTTTTTTGATTTTGGTTTAAAAACCTCGAGCTATTTATTCCTGAGTAGAGTGTTAACATATAATGACTTGAGAATTATTGTTCATTAGTAGGAATGATAACTTGTAGACCAAGTCTCGTCTTCATACTGAGGACACCCTCCATCGTGTGGCACTTCCACTGTGCTAAGTGGGATAGATTGACAACAGATCAAGCAGCTCAAAACTGGGCATCCATGAGGCACTGTGAGCCATCAGCAGCACCAGAATCGTATACCACCACATAGCCCGGCATGTCCCTCACTATTTCATCGCCAGATGACCAATCCTGGTTCAATGAGGAGTGTAGAAGAGCATGTGGAGAGCAGCACCAGGCTTGCCTGAAAATGAGGTGCCAACCTGGTGAAGCTACAACATAGGAATACATGCATGTTAAACAGCGAAAGCAGCTTGCTATTGTCGGAGCTAAGCGATCCCACAACCAACACATTCAGTCAAATCTCTACAACCCTGCCACATCCAGTCATGAATGGTGGACAGTTAAGTATCTAACGGGAGGAAGAGGGTCCATGAACATCCCCATCCTCAACAATGGTAGACTCTAGCACGTGAGTGCAAAAGACGAGGCTGAAGAATTCGCAACCATCTTCAGCCAGAAGTGCCGAGTGGATGATCCATCTCTGCTGTCATAGATGCCAGTCTTCAGCCAATTCGATTCACACCATGTGACATCAAGAAACAGCTGAGTGTATTGGACACAGAAAAGTTCTAGTGGCCACAGCAATATCCCGGCTGTAGTGCTGAAGAGCTGTGCTCCAGAACTAGCCAAACTATTCCAACACAGCTACAACACTGGCATCTACCTGACAATGTAAAAAATTACCACACGATCAGCCTACTCCCAATCATCAGCAAAGTGATGGAAGGAGTCATAAAAGGTGCTATCAAACGGTACTACAATTTGGGAAGTACAGTTGGTTGGAGCATAGAAGTTTCAAACAGGACTGTCTGAGGAGCTGGGGGGCACGAAACTGAGGCACAACATCACCACTGGTGGGAGATTATAATTAAAGCGTAACAAGTTTCCATTATGAATGTGGACATAGCCATTTGCAACAGGAGAATTTGATAACCGGAAGTATGGTTTTGTAGACAGAAGGTGTACACAGACATGAGATTTTTAATACAGATAAACTCTGAATGATATGGTAGTAATTTGAATAGAAATGCAAATGAAAATGCTTCCTATTGAAAACCTGTTGCTTATCTTGAACTTCAGGTCAAATTGGTCCTGTCCAGTGAAATTTGCTGCTTAATTTGAATTCAACCTGGTTCAAGTAGGCCAAAGTAGCTAACCTTCTGGGAAAGCCAACCCTTTCTTGCTGGGAAAAGCAAATTAATTTGCCAAATTATTTAGAGCCGACCCTGTTTCTCCTTCAGGGAACGGCTTCAAAAACCACCATGCATTCAAGTCTGGGTCCACTCTTGCAGAGTCAAGCGCCATTTCCGCAGACAGCATCAAGAACTGGATTTGGAATAAAGATTGGTCCCTGGTTGCACGGTTGGAATTCAAAGGGGGAGGCAGGTATGTTTCAGATGTACAAAGTCTTGGTCAGATTCCATCTGGAGCACTGCATTCAGTTTTGGGCACCACACCTCAGGAAGGATATATATTGCCTTTTGACGGGGGTACAGTGTATATTCACCAGAATTATACCAAGCTTAAAGGGTTAACTGGAAACGTTCTATTCTCCAGCACTTGCATTCCTTTATCGATGTACATCATTTGATCCCTGCATGAAACTACCACTTCGTCTCAAATTATGGGCAGTTTTATATGCCTAATAGCAACGTTGTATTTTCTGCTTCTGGGCAGACTGAACTCTGCATGAATTTGAATTAGTTGTCATAGGTTCAGCACAATCTAACATCATCATGGATGTCTCTGTACTTAATAAATTTGTTGTCATTTTCTGGTAGTGGAGCATCTTCTCTAATATTGTACTCCATTATGGAGCGTCAGGGCTGTTGAGGTTTGTTTTGGAGATTCAGTGGGATCCAGTCAGGTGGGAAAAGCAATCTTCAAAATGAAAACTGGAGGGAAAAAATCTGCCATCTCGGGCATTTTATGAATTGTAATAAAGGTTTGAGGAGTGGTGGGTGGGAGCTGCAATGGCTGCTCAAATCCACACGTGGGATTGAGCAGTGTTTTATTACTGAGATGGCACTGCTTGCTGTCATGCAATGATGAAACGTTCTCGCACCCCTGATTATGTTTAGCTTTGTTGCTGTAATGTGTTTTAAACATTTGTATTAGGAAGGAGAGGATTGAAATGCTGGGTAAATTGTACCATGTACAAATTTTTCTTGAATGAAAATGTTCTCGTCGTGTTCTAGAGTTTTGTCCGAAAACTCATACCTCTACATACAGGAAACTTTCGATTAACCGGCCCCTAAATAACCGGAAATGTCGGTTAACTGGCAAAATGCAGGAGCAGGTTCAAGTAACTTTTATTACTTGCCTTGCTCCATGTGTTGCTGTGCAAGGGTGTGGCTGCAGCTGTTGCTAAGCTACAGAGACGCTTGCAACTTGTGGCCATTGTTTTGAACCTGTTGCTAAGCAACAGGGTTTGTTGCTTTATACGGAGCTCTCAGCTCCATATCTTTTACTGTAGCGTTCGGTTATCCGGAATTTTTGATGAACCGGCACCATGTCGGTCCCGTCCGTGCCGGATAAAAGAAAGTTTCCTGTACCTGGAATTTCTTTTAATATGTAAAAACTTATTTTGAAAAATCCTGTTGCAACTGTGTCTGTTTTAGTGCTGTTTTCCTTCATCCCTTGAAATTGTGTGATGATTTATCTCTCCTTTATTTTATTCCCTTGCTCAAAATATTCAGTTTTATGTGGAAAAATTGTCATAGAAACAGGAGTAGGCCATTCAGCCCCTCGAGCCTTTCTGCCTTTCAATTAGATTATGGTTGATCTGCATCTTAACTCCAGTCTCATGATTTAGTTAAGTGCGTATGTTATGAGAGATCCTGGAAATGTTTTTTGCTAATTTTTCTATCTTTTGTCAACTCATTTAGGTTCCTTCAACCTTTTTTCTTTTCTTATTTCCTCACTGAGCTATAGTGGATAAACATGTCCTGAATTACAGCCTTCTAGCCTCCCCAAAGGACTCTGCAGCATTTATTGACACTCTATATTCTTGAAAATAGTGTAACAAATTAATCTATTAGGATTACAGAGAATGTACAGCACAAGAACAGGCAATTTGGCCCAACAGGTCTATGCCTGAGTTTCTGCTCCACTCAAGCCTTCTCCCATCCTTCATCTAACCTGATCAGCATAACCTTCCATTGCTTTCTCCCTCGTGTTTATCTCGCTTTCCCTGAAATGCATCTATGCTATTCGCCTCAACTATTCCATGTGGTAGCGAGTTCCACATTCTCGTCGCTCTCTGGGTAAAGGCATTTCTCCTGAATTCCTTATTGGATTTATTAGCGACTATCTTGTATTTATGGCCCTGAGTTTTGGATTCTCCCACAAGTGGAAACATCATCTTCTCGTCTACCCTATCAAACCCCTTCATAATTTTAAAGACCTCTATTAGGTCATCCCTCCATTTTCTCTTTACTAGAGAAAAGAGCCCAGCCTGTTCAATCTTTCCCAATGGGTATAACCTCGCAATTCTAGTGTCATCCTTGTAAATCTTTTTTGCCGAGGTGATTTCTTTTTGAAAAAATATTGTTTGCACACTTTTCAAGCTCAATTGTTTGTTTCCTGAGAACAATGCTTGGGGATTACAGTGAGGACATACTACCTGATCTTAGTTCCCAGCTCATGCTCTTCCCATAATCGGCTGGAAGAGGTGCATAAGAGTACCCTTAATTTTTTTATCTACCAATTCAAATAGTTAGTATTTTTCTTGCCTTACTGTGGGAAGTGGCTGCATTTTCCCATCGACGTTCCAGCCAAATCAAGATTATTAATTCCCCGTTCACTTTTCCAATGAGACTTAATTTAGAATACTTCCAAATGGAACTAGAGCCAATTTGGCCTTTTCAGTGATATTTTTCCCTGCTGATTTAGCTTCACTTTGTGTCTATGGGATTACCCAAGTATGCATAAATGGAAAATCCCAGACGGTTTAGTCACACAGCACTGATGGTACACGCCACCTTGTCTCCAGTTACAAAGCAGAATTTGCAGAGTCTGAGGAACATCTCTCAAGTGGCACATCATGCCTAGCAAAGGAACCTAGTCAATGGAAAGAAAATAGACTTAAATTGATTAGCAAATTAAGCAGGAGCGAAATGAAAAGGAAGAACAAACTCAAAATCCTGTAAGGAGCTAGAGGAATGTAAAAATAAACTAGAAGGCACAAAGAGCAACTTGGGGTGGGGCAGGAATATAGTTGCAAAGGGAAGATATAACTAATGCGGTAAACCAAATAGAATTCATGACTTCGATATAAGCACAATGGAAGTCCTGGACTCAAAACAAACATCACCAGGATAGAAGGTATTTATACCTGAGACCCAAGAGGAACAAAGGAGTTTTGACACCGCCTCCAACATTTAATGTGTCTTGGTGACCACAAATCACAACCCATCTTTCCTAATGATACAAAGCTAGGTGGCAGTGTCAGATGTGAAGAGGCTTCAAGGGGATCTTGACAGGCTCAGTGAGTGGGCGAGAACATGGCAGATGGAATATAATGTGGATAAATGTGAAGTTATTCACTTTGGTAGAAAAAACAAAGGCAGAGTATTTCCTAACTGGTGAAAGATTGGGAAATGCAGATGCTCAAAGGGACCTGGGTGCCCTTGTACATAAGTCACTGAAAGTGAATGTGCAGCTGCAGCAAGCCATTAGGAAGGCAAATGGTATTGCTGGCCTTCATTATAAGAGGATTTGAGTACAGGAGTAAAGAAGTCTTACTCCAATTATATAGGGCCTTGGTGAGACCACACCTGGAGTACTGTGTACAATTTTGGTCTCCTTATCTAAGGAAGGATATACTTGCCATAGAGGGAGTGCAACGAATGTTCACAAGATTGATTCCTGGGATGGCGGGACAGTCGTATGAGAAGAGATCGAGTAAACTAAGCCTGTATTCTCTTGAATTCAGAAGAATGAGAGGGGATCTCATTGAAGCATACAAAATTATTACAGGGCTTGATAGGGTGGATGCTGGGAGAATGTTTTCCCTTGGCTGGTAAGTCTAGAACCAGGGGCCACAGCCTCAGGATAAAGGGTAGGCCATCCAGGACTGAGATGAGAAGAAATTTCTTCACACAGAGGGTGGTGAATCTTTGGAATTCTCTACCCCAGAGGGCTGTGGAGGCTCAGTCATTGGGTATATTCAAAACAGAAATCGATAGATTTCTGACTAGTAAGGGCATCAAGGGATATGGCAATAGGGCCGGTGAATGGAGTTGAGGCAGATGATCAGCCATGATCTCATTGAATGGCGGAGCAGGCTCGAAGGGCCGACTGGCCTACTCCTGCTCCTATTTCTTATGTTCTCTTTTCAACAAGGCCTTTGATGACACCTCCCCTGTTCCCATCCCCAAATCCCTCTCTTCCTAGCAACTTATTTAAGAAGCATCTTGAATTGTTTCTTTATATTAAAGTGAGTGCAAAAGACAACGCGGAAGTGCCGAGTGGATGATCCATATCGGCCTACTCCCGAGGTCCCCACCAACACAGAAGCCAATCTTCAGCCAATTCGATTCACTCCACGTGATATCAAGAAACGGCTGAGCACACGGGATACAGCAAAGGCTATGGGCCCCGACAACATCCCAGCGATCATGCTGAAGACTTCTGCTCCAGAACTAGCCGCGTCTCTAGCCAAGCTGTTCCGGTACAGCTACGACACTGGCATCTATCTGACAAGGTGGAAAACTGCTCAGGTATGTCCTGTCCACAAAAAGCAGGACAAATCCAACCCAGCCAATTACCGCCCCATCAGTCTACTCTCAATCATCAGCAAAGTGCTGGAAGGTGTCAGCGACAGTGCTATCAAGCGGCACTTACTCACCAATAACCTGCTCACTGATGCCCAGGTTGGGTTCCGCCAAGATCACTCTGCTCCTGACATTACAGCCTTGGTCCAAACATGGACAAAGGAGCTGAATTCCAGAGGTGAGGTGAGAGTGACTGCCCTAGACAGCAAGGCAGCATTTGACCGAGTGTGGCATCAAGGAGCCCCAGTAAAACAAGTCAGTGGGAATCGGGGGGGGACTCTCCACTGGCTGGAGTCATACCTAGCACAAAAGAAGATGGTTGTGTTGGTTGAAGGTCAATCATCACAGCCACAGGACATCGCGGCAGGAGTTCCTCAGGGCAGTGTCCTAGGCCCAACCATCTTCAGCTGCTTCATCAATGACCTTCCCTCCAACATAAGGTCAGAAATGGGGATGTTCGCTGATGACTGCACAGTGTTCCGTGCCATTCACAACTCCTCAGATAATGAAGCCGTCCATGCCCGCATGCAACAAGACCTGGACGACGTCCAGGCTAGGGCTGATAAGTGGCAGGTAACATTCGCGCCACAGAAGTGCCAGGCAATGACTAGCTCCAACAAATGAGAGTTTAACCATCGCCCCTTGACATTCAACGGCATTACCATCGCCAAATCTATCAACATCAACACCCTGGGGGTCACCATTGACCAGAAACTTAACTGGACCAGCCACATAAATACTGTGGCAACAAGAGCAGTTCAGAGGCTAGGTATTCTGTGGCAAGTGTCTCACCTCCTGACTCCCCAAAGCCTTTCCACCATCTACAAGGCACAAGCAAGGAGTGTAATGGAATACTCTCCACTTGCCTGGATGAGTGCAGCGCCAACAACACTCAAGAAGCTCGACACCATCCAGGACAAAGCAGCCCGCTTGATTGGCACCCCATTCACCACCCTAAACATTCACTCCCTCAATCACCGGTGTACCGTGGCTGCAGTGTGTACCCTCTACAAGATGCACTGCAGAAAATTGTCAAGGCGTCTTCGGCAGCACCTCCCAAACCCACGACCTCTTCCACCTAGAAGGACAAGGGCAACAGGCGCATGAGAACACCACCAACTCAAGTTCCCCTCCAAGTCACACACCAACCTGACTTAGTGTATCGCCAATCCTTCAGCGTCGCTGGGTCACAATTCTGGAACTCCCTACCTAACAGCACTGTGGGAGTACCCTCGCCACACGGACTGCAGCAGTTCAAGAAGGTGGCTCACCACCACCTTCTCGAGGGCAATTAGGGATGGGCAATAAATGCTGGCCTTGCCAGCGACGCCCACATCCCATAAACGAATTTTTAAAAAATACTACATATGTGTAGTTGTAGAGGCAATGGCTGATATACCACTATCTGATCTTTTGACTTTCCTAGCAAGCAGGCAGGGCTAAAATGATGCATGAGATCTATCTTTCAGTAACTCCACCTTTTGAAAGGTCCATGCAAAAAAGTATACTTCATCCTGGATCTAGGCGCCGTAATATTTTGCAGCCAACAACTAGCATTCATATAGCACCTTTCATGTAGTAAATCGCCCCACGGTGCTTCACAGGAGCGTTATTAAGCAAAATTTGAGACCGAACCACATGAGATATTAGGACAGGTGACCAAAAGCTTAGTCAAAGAGGTAGGTTTTAAGGAGCGTCTTTGGGAGAGAGCTGGAAAGGTTTAGAGAGAATTTTCCAGAACTTAGGACCTGGACAGCTGAGGCAAGCTATTGGGCTGAAAGCATATCAACACTCTCTTGCAGTAGCTGTGCTAATGTCTAATTTGCATTGTTTTTGTATGCAGGGAACATGAGTGATTATGTGACATAATATTGACTTACACATGAGTATATATGGATGCCTATTGTGTGCTGGACTTGGCAGTCTTCAAATTGCTTATCTGTTTAAACTTAATGAGCGAAGAACAACGAGGAATCGTGCCGTTTCCAGTTTATGTCTAGAATCACTGAACGGTATGTAGTTCTGGCCACGGACCTTGGTTCTATGTCTCCTGAAGGTGAACATCAATCTGATGATGGAAACATCTATCGGAGTAAGTGAACACTAATCTGATGATGGAAACATTGGTCAGAGTAAGTAACAGTAATAATATTGCAAGGGTATCTTGCTTAGAACCTTTGTGTCTAATTTCACAGCAACAATTGCCTCCTTTCCCATCAACCTCTTGTGACAACAGAGAATACCTTGGAGGTCATTGTGCAAGAAAGAAACTAGTTTGTTTTTAAAAACAATACTTGGTAAACACTAGTTACTAAATGACAAATAATGCAGCAAATTGTGAGGAAATCAAATCATAAATAGCGATTGCAAATGTTCCTGGCGTGGATTAGCAGGTTTGCTGCCAACAGAAGAGAAAGAACTGAGGCGCGATTCCACAATGATGCATTATGCTAAGTGCTGGCTGGAGCAACGTGTGACGTAGCACAACTTGTATTGAAGGGATGTAAAATGCTTAAAGCTCATCGTCCCTACATTTTTTCACGGTTAGACTATGGTCTATTCAATTGTATATGCAGAATGAACAAATAAGGAGTGAAGTTCAGTATTTGAAAACTGCTGGGAAATCCTGAAACAAAAGCGCACTTGATGGGAAATTTAACATTTAATGAAAGACCCTTTATGCCTAATGGCACAAGGAGTGTACCTGACTTAACATGGTGTACCATTTGTCTTCGAGGGAGCAGCGTTGAAACTTCCACAGGTCTAATAGTGACCCAGTGGTATATTCCATAGCTTTCCTTTTATTGTCTTTTGAAACATGACAAGTGCACCAGAATTTGCCTGCACTTTTAAAATAACATTTAAAAAGGGAGGAATAAATTTCCCTTAATCAGATTATGAAAGGGTCCAGAAAGGGAAGGGCAAATGGCCAAGATGGTGTTTTACTTTAATGCTAATCTTACTCCACACTAATGATTCCATTTCCTTTTCTTCCCTCAGTAAGGCAGCTCAGTGTTCAGAGAAATTATGATTGTGGTCATTACTTGCCAGTAATGCAACCACTAGAGGCAAGAAAATGAAGACATTTTCACATGATTACTTAACTGACCAGCAGTGCTCTGCAATTCCTGTCTACAACTTTTAAATCTGGGAATTACTTTTGTTCTCCTATTATTGTAAACAAACCAACAGCGTATTAGTGTGCTGATGGGTCTGTTGCTGTTTGAGCTCTCCAAACTCTGCTTGTGTTCATAAAAAGGCAGTTTCCATAATAAAGCCAAAGTCTCCCTCCATTTCCTCTGGAAGGTGCTCCACTTAACTTTCCCAGCCCCCTCCTCCACTTCCTCATCCTCCTCAGAGTTGTCCCCCCGCCCCCTCCACAATGTCTGCCTTGTGGGTGAGGTGGAATCCTGTGCCACTGTCCTGTCCTGTACTGCAGTGTTGATGAATAGCCAGCGAGCGGATACTCACCTGGTTGTGGACTCTCCCTTGGCCTCCACTGTGGCCACGATGGTGTGCCATCCCAGCAGCTCCATGCCTTCGTGGGAAGTCGGTGGAGGTTTGGCACCCCCCACCCCCCTTCGTCCTATAACAGACATTGCCCTACAGAGACAAAAATGGAAAAGATTTAAGTGTATGGAGTAATTAAAGGAGCTACTGGTCAGCATCTATGAGGGGGTGGAGGTTCGGATCTTGCCAATGGGTGGTTTTACCCGAGTGTGACCTGGGCGTGGGAGGAAGTCATGGCATCGGGAGTTTCTTGCCTTTCCTGCTCTGGTCAGGCCACAACTTTTTCCTGCACTGCTTCATTATCGTGCCAACAGTTGAGGAGATACTCGGTGCCTCTGCTCCCTCCACCCACACCCGTCTCTTCACCGCACGTCAGGGCTGTGACGTTGATGAGGCTGGTGCCTCCCCTCAACCTCATCCAACAGGGCCTGAAGGTCCTCTGCAAAACTTAAGGCCCTCTTCTGGGGGCAGCCTTGTCTTGGGATTTAGCAGAGATGCTCATCTGTGAGAAGGGGAAAGTTAGACAGTTCAGACTCTACAGAGCAATTTAAATGAATTAATTTGAAAATCTGCAGGACAGAGAGCGAAATGTGCTGCTTACCTTTGTAGTCTCAAGCCTCACTCTGAAGGGAATTTTTTTCCCCTCCACTTTTGTAGGCCCCTACCCATGAATCTTAAAGCCTCATTGGCTCTGTTCCAATTACGTTTCAGCTACGCTGGGAGATTGTGCTGAATCTCGGGTACTTTTACGTTTGCGAGGATACTTGGCAATTTCACATGGACAAAACGGGCACAGCTTCGGGTGCAACTGCCTGATTGTGCCCACGGAGGAAACTCCAGGCCCAGATTGGAGGAGAAGCTCACTGCCTTTGCAGAGCTATTGCAGTGTTACAGAAAAATGTGACTAACCGATTCTGAACACCTGAGATTTTATATGTATGTAATACCACAACACTGCATTTCAAATTTGGGCACAGTTCCCTCGCGTGTGTGTGTGTATGTTAGATTTACACAAACTCCACTTATCCATACCTTTTCTCGTGAGTGAAGGAACCTCTGATCCCAAGTGTTCCATGATCAGCTTCTTATTCCAATAAAGGGAATAATCACATACAGCACATTGTTATTGGTGTGTAAAGATATCTTGCTGACAAAGGCATTTTGTATTTTATGTAACTTGTATCATAATTCATTGAAAAGTGTATGTGTTAGCCATGAAGATGCAAGGAATAATTGTGGTTGAGTGGGCACTTTTAATTCTGTGGATGCTGATGATGCTTGAAGGTGATACTGTAATGCAGAGGAGTATAAATAGCTGTTACGTGTACTTCTGTATTTGTCATTTAATGACCTGTGATGCATTCTGTCAAAGATTTAAAGGGACAGTGTTGTAATAGTACTGTAGCTGTAAAGAAATGGCAGAGAGCGCTAGACCTTTCTGTCAAATACATCATAAACAGACTGGGGGAAAACAAGAGAACATGCACTGAGACAAAAAATAGACTGAACGGGAATCTTTTATCTCGCATGCCCCCACATACACTTCTGTCTTTCATTTGAATCTGGGTGTGCCAAGCCCATTGCACTCTGGGAATCGTACATGCGCTTGTAAAGAAGTCGGTGTAATACTGAGCCATACATTTCTGCATGACAAAAGTGACTACACTTCAAAAAGTACTTAATTGGCTGTGAAGCACTTTGGGACGTCTGGGGGTCGTGAAAGGCGCTATATAAATGAAAGTCTTTCTTTCATACAGACCAGAAAGTCACTGGTTTAGTTCCTAATCTGTGCTGAATAAACTATTCTCAGCCAGTACTGTATCCTTTGACTATGTTTGGTCTCACCACCATCTCCTGGGATAAAGAGGGGGGAAATTCAGCTCGGGTTCCTACTCCTGATTGATACCTTGGGCTGGGAAATGTCTGGCCGCAGTGTGACAACCTAGTCAGGCTTGGCTGTGATGTTGTCTATAGTCAAATAGCCTGCAGATACTTTGTGTTGAGGCTGGAGCATAAAAAATAGGTACTTGAATGAAGTACTGGAGGACTGCTGCCACCTATTGAACTGTACCCCAGGAAGAGTTGAGGGGAAAATGAAAAAAATAAGAAAAGAAATGAATTGAAGCAGAATTGGGGACTCTATTAAATGCTCTTTAGTTGGTTGAGATTAGCAAATCAGTTGCTATTGTAATTGGTAGACTTTTCTCCTCTTGTAAATTAGGGAAATTGTTTAAAGTAGAACCTTGAATAGCCAATGAAGGAGGATATCTTCTGTGTTCTGCTCAATTTCACCTTGATCCAAGATCTGAAACGGCAGAGTTCTAAAGAGTCCCCCATAAAGACTTGGGTTTGATGGAAACTAAACTGATCTGTAGTAGTTCAAAACTGTTTGAATAGATAACATTCTTTGTTTCATAAGTAGAGGGGTGGCTTTAAATGCAGCGATTGACGAGTCTGAAGGAAAGGCTGATGGTTCCTACAGCTGAGGTTATTATGTTCCATCTGTGCAAATCCTTCCCAATGAACAGCCAGCCACCAGACAATTCTGTAGTGCAGATTGGCTAATTCAACCCCGAGAGCCACAGCACAGCATGTCAGACTGGGCACAGGATGTAACCTATCTGGGTGTGCTTTCTTTGGAACAGACAGAAAAGGCACAGATGGGGCATTGACTCCTTCTCCAACGTACAGTTAATTAGAAGAACATTTATTAGAATCCTGAGTGTAAATGCCGCTGGCTGCATTAGCTTGCTCTGTTGGCTACCTCTATTGTAGTGTACATACCGCCAAAGGCATAACCTCCTGGAGGTGGTTTTGTTCCTTAACTCGAGGCAATGTAGTGGCAGAGGGTAAAGGTCTACTGCTGGGATTTGCCTTTGAGATAGTTTTTTTTATTCTACCCATAGGCAGATCTGAGCTCTGATCCAATCTGTACAGGCCATCCTTCATGGTTTTTGCATTGCTGGCTATAGATTTTCACCTGACAATCATAAGACCTGCAGCCAGAATGGTTAAATTGTGAATGTGACTTTAGACCGACTTGGCGTGTGTAAATCCTGCACATACACAATTATTTTGAGTGTTCTTGCTGGTCTGCGAATCTATCTGGGGTGAATTCAGAACCTAGAGAGCTGGACCGTATTGAAGGACTGTTTTCACTTTGAAGCAATTCGGCAATATAAATGGATGTTGTAAGAGTTGGGATCTCACTAGGCTTGAATATGTTGCCAGTATCCTGTGAATAGTAAAGTTGATAATATAGTCAACTTACCCACTCTTTGGGTGTTATAGAATAGAATCATAGAATGGTTACAGCACAGAAGGAGGCCTGTCGAGCCCGTGCCAGCTTTCTCTAACAGCACTTTGGCTAGTCCCACTCACCCACCTTTTCCCTGTAGCCCTGCAATTTTTTCTCCTTCAGGTACTTATCTAATTCCCTTTCAGAAGCCACGATGGAGTCTGCCTCCACCACTCTTTTTCAGGGTGTTGTGTACCAACTGACCCCTTCTTGAATTCCTCATCGTAACATTAACTTGTCTCCTCTGTATTTTGTGACTCTATATACTTCTGTTTAACTGTCCCAATTGAGAGTCATGCTTTGGATACAAGAATGAGTCCAGCTGTTTGCCAGGCCACTTCGAGTTACTACCACTTACCCATTGCACTTGGAAAATATGTGTACATGAGGTTTTATATGCAAGTACAAATATATGTTGCTGTAAGGCTTTAACTCTTTCATTTGCGACCTGTGAGAAGCCCTCAGACTCTCCCTCTTTCCGCCCCCACCCCCCTCAGGAGGTTGTACTTTTAAATTGCTCGCTTTTTCACTGCCACATTCCCAACAGTGAAGCTCGGGGACACACAATGAGCTGAGCTGCCTGAATTTGCTATGTCTGGCAAGCAATCCAATTTTACTTAATGCCAAAGCGTATTATCCTACTCCGATCCAGCTCTGAGTGAAAGTAGATCTCTGAATGTCTCTGGTATAAACTAGCTGCATTGATTGTCCTACTTTTCTAGCGAGTGTACTAGCACCCTATAACAGCACTGTCATTCTGAAGGATAATTGCATGTTTAGCTACTTGTAATCGTGCTGAAGTAAAGCTCCTCCAAAAGTTCATCAGGTTCAATGTTAAGGGGACATTCTTATTTGCCTAGAGTATTTAAAGATAATTTAGCAGGTTAGTAAATGGAGGAAATTACCTTTTTTATATAAATAATTTGCAATACCAACCTAGTCTGCTGTTTAAGAACATAACATAAGAAATAGGAACAAGAGTAGGCCTTTCGAGCCTGCTCCGCCATTTTAATAAAATCATGGCTGATCTTCTACCTCAACTCCACCTTCCCACACTATCCCCATATCCCTTGATTCCCTTAATATTTAAAAATCTATTGCTCTGCCTTGAATATACTCAACAACTGAGCATCCACAGTCCTCTGGGGTAGAGAATTCTAAAGATTTACAACCCTTTGAGTGAAGAAATTTCTCCTCATCTCAGTCCTAAATGACCAACCCCTTATTCTGAGACTGTGACCCCCTAGTTCTAGACTCCCCAGCCAGGGGAAACATCCTCCCAGCATCTACCCTGTCAAGCCCCTAAAGAATTTCATGTTTCAATGAGATCAACACTCATTCTTCTAAATTCTAGGAAATATAGGCCTAGTCTCCTCAATCTCTCATAGGACAATCCCCCCCCCCCCCCCCCCTCCACCCATCCCAGGAATCAGTCTGGTGAACCTTTTATTGCACTCTCTCTCTAAGGCAAGTGTATCCTTCCTTAGGTAAGGAGACCAAAACTGTAAACAATACTTCAGGTGTGGTATCACCAGGGCCCTATATAATTGCAGTAAGACGTCTTTACTCTTGTACTCAAATCCTCTTGTAATAAAGGCCAGCATACCATTTGCTTTCCTAATTGCTTCCTGTACCTGCATGTTAACTTTCAGTGATTCGTATACAAGGACACCCCGGTCCTCTGAATACCAGCATTCCAGATCATAACAACTCGCTGTATTATGTCTTATCTCTCCTCTTTCTTTTGCCAATTACCTTAATTCTGTGCTTACTCATCCTCCTGCCAGTGGAAACAGTTTCTCCCTATCTACTCTATCAAAACCCCTCATAAATTTGAACACCTCTATTCCCCTTAACCGTCTCTAAGGAGAACAATCCTAGCTTCTCCAGTCTCTCCACATAACTGAAGTCTCTCATCGCTGGTACAATTCTGGTAAATCTCCTCTGCACTCTCGCGAAGGCCTCCTTAAAGTGTGGTGGCCAGAATTGGACACGATACTCTAGCTGATGCCTAACCAGTGATTTATACAGGTGTAGCATAACCTCCTTGCTTTTGTACTCTATACCTCTGTTTAGAAGGCAAGTATCCCATCCACTTTTTTTTTGGAAAAGCCTTATCCGCTTGTTCTGCCTTCGTCAAATATTTATGTACATGAACCCCCAGGTCTCTGTTTCTCACCCCCTTTAAAATTGTACCATCGTTTATATAGCCTCCTCATTTTTCCTTTCAAAATGTATCACTTGCAAAATTATTGCGTGAGAGCCACTAATTTGGGGCTGCCCTCTTGGCCCATACCAGAAAGCCTGGTGTGCAGTTACAGCTCCAGAACCTGGAAAACGGGCTTAGGGACTGGACTAGAGTCAACAGAGCCAGGAAAAGTAATTGCCAGCTGCTGACTGTCGTGCAATAGACTAATGCTGAAGGTGAGGATACCCATTTTAGGTCCGAGCTATGTTTTTGCTAATTTATAGTTTGGGTGATAGGGCAGAAAATGTACTTGGACTATCCTGCCCAACATATTTAAAATTAAAATCCACAACCATGGAAGCCACTGACGTGCTTTTCACAAAAGCCAACCTTTCTGGCAATGAGGAGTGACACTGATTTATGCCTGCAATTCCTGACATTGGTAGGTAGGACAACGTAATTGCTGTTGACACATTATTGGAATAGGTGGAGCAATAAAGATACTGTGGCACATATCCATTAAACACCTTCAAAATAAATTTGAACACCCTTCCAGTTCTGGATACAAAGCACATCAGAATATATCTGGGTACGTTGGTTTTAAAATTAGCATTTAATATTTAATTTTACTGGGCATCTCTTCGTAATCAGAACCAATCCAATGGGCGAGAAAAAAGAGAGAGAGAGAGAGAGAGGAGGGAGCGAGCTCTGAGCTGCCTGACTGAATGTCACATTACTATCGCTGCTACTATGGAAACCATTCCAGCACCAATTTTAACCCTCTGAGTACATCTCTGCCCTATTTTTATGAGTTATATGCTGAAATATTGCAGTGTGAAGTAGATCAGGTAATTTTTCTTTATGACCAATATTCTCTAAATTGGGCCACAATCTAGACAAAGGGTTGTTCATTTTCCAGAATCCGGAGTTTATTTGATCCTCTGGGCTAATAGTGTCGAATAGAATTCTGCTTTAACTTGAGTTGTGGCTCACTTCCAATTTTCTGGCCCTTACTTCATTTCTCTAGCATTCTTCCCCTGGCTGGCTCCAGACCAAAGACTTTGTCTTGTTACTCCTTCCCCCCAGTCTGCATTTGGTTTTATTTTCAAATTAAATGTAAATCTTCCAGTGTCCAATATATTTGGGGCTGACATGGGGAATAGTACTTATGTATTCCCGACATGAACCCTGGCATATCATGGGGCAGGATGTACAATCTACCCTTTGGAAACTGTGCTGGCCTTTCTGTATCATAGTGCAAACATTTCAGTGAAAGAATATGTTCTGAGATTCTCCATAATTTTTTTACTTCTACTTTCAACATGAGAAATGCAGTTATTCCATTTATAATGGGTGTGGATTTGGAAAGCAGTACAGGTCATTCATTGCTATGCGAGCTTAACAACCTGGTCTTGCTCCAGGCTGCACTGAAATATGTTTTGTTGTTGAGCCAAACACACCATAAAAGGCCACTCTCCACTACTAAAGCGATGAGATCATACAAAGTACCTGTTATTACTAATAGCACATTTAGAAAAAGACAAATTGAGGTTGCAGTTGGCTCAAAAATCAACGTCAACCTGCTGTTTGCTATAAGTCCCCCAGACTCTGGATTCCAAATTGGCACTGGAGTCAATGGGACTTTCCTTTGGGGCCCAAATCAACAGAGCTCACAAACCAAATGCTCAAATTATTCAACTATCGCAGGAAAAATTAGGAAAAACATTATTGGAAGGGATGGACCTACAAAGCCATCTCTGAGTAGACAACAAGGAGCAGCACTGCCTACGCATTGCCTAGGGCAGGCCCTGCAAGCATGAAAATAGGTCACATGTCAGCCTTCGCTCAGTGGTAGCCCTCCCTTCCGAGTCAGCAGGTTGTGGTTTCAAGTTCTACTCTAGAGACTTGAGCACATAATCTAGGCTGACACTCTAGTGCAGTGCTGAAGGAGTGCTGCACTGTTGGAGGTGCTACCTTTCGGATGAGACGAGACGTTAACCGAGGACCTGTCTGCCCCCTCAGGTGGATGTGAAAGATCCCACGGCACTATTTGAAGGGGAGCAGGGGCGTTCTCCCTGATGACCTGGCCAATATTTATCTCTCAACCAACATCACAAACAAATTATCTGTTCATTTATCACATTGCTGTTTGTGGGTCCTTGCCATGCTCAAATTGGCGGCTGCTGCATTTCCTACATTACAACAGCGATGACACTTCAAAAGTACTTAATTGACTAAAGTACTTTGGGATGTCTTGAGGTTATAAAAGTTCCTGTATAAATGCCAGTCTTTTAGCATTCACTCGAACTTTAGGAATGTTACACATTTAAGAAAAAAATAATGTCTCAATTAAACACTGCAGCACAAAACAGCTTGTGTATGCTTCTTTAATCATGAGCCTATAAAAACTAGAGAATTCCAACTTGGTAAGCTCACAAAGTTGAATATTTTTACAATTTAGTGTCATTAATTTGCTGCTGAGTTTAACGAGTAATACTGGCAAATTTTAAAAGAAATCTATACATCACTCTATAACAATAAGTAATGGTCTCTCTCAACATTTGACAAATTAGATTCAGATCAGATTAGATTTGATTCAGATTCAGATTAAATCTAATCTGAATCTGAATCTAATGGTCTCTCTCAACATTTGACAAATTAGAAACAAAGAATAATATATAGTGTGACGAGAACAAGCTTGGCAGAAAATCATTAGAATAATCCAGTTGATCAGAATAAAAATCACCACGATCAAATGGAGCTAGATTGGCACCCACCTGTCGGGACTGTTGATACAGTTCAGGGTCTTAAAGAGGCTCTTGCATTGATTTGACATCACAGGGACACAGCAGTCCCCAACTGAAAAGTAAACTTTGCACCTCTGGTGACATTTGACTTTTTATAGGTGCCAAGAGTGGCCCACTGAAGGTGTGGAAAAACGGGACAGTTTCCTACTGACCCTCCAACAGCTCGAAAGGAGCCAGCAGCACGTGGCAAAGGGAAATGGGGAAGCAGTGCTCCGAAGTTACCCATCTCCACTTCAAGCCAGTGCTCCAGCATCAAATGCCTTAAGTGGTATTCTATTGAAACTGGAGATTATGATGTTAAAGTTGCACTGCTTCACTGATGGGAATTGTTCAAACAAGCTCTGATCCTGCCTGTTCATGAACAAAATTCTGTCAAAATTCAACAGCCACATTTCAGTATTAGTCACTAGAGAATGAATCATACAGTACAGAGGAGATCTTTCGGCCCATTGTGCCTGTGCCAGCTCTTTGAAAGAACTATTCAATTAGTCACATTCCTGTGCTCTTTCCTCATAGCCCTGCAATTTTTGTCCTTTTCAAGTATATATCCAATTCCCTAGTATATCCAAAGTTTTTCACCTAATGCAGCTAAGACTTTACAATGTAGCATTATATTGTAAATAAATTCTAGGGAATATAGGCCAAGGCAATCTGCCTCCTTCTCCGCAATCGGCCTACCTTCTGATTCCCCACCCCCTCATTAACCTGTGATCCGATGTCACTTCTCCCGCGATCGTCCAACGTTTCTCCACCCCGCGACCTGATCGGATGCCTTACCCCACGATCTCTCTTCTCCTCCTCCCCCCCCCCCCCCCCCCCCTCGCAAGGACAGGCAGATGTGTGGGGGTGTTAAATTTGGGAGGATCGCCACCTTTCCTGTATTACCGGTTTTCCTGACTGCTGACGGTAGGCCCCGTTCCCTCCCCGCCTGCCTGTAAATATCGGGACCTATGATTCTAAAAAACCCAAATTAGGGAACCTGCACAAGTGAGATTATTATCCAATTTGGTTTTGTATAGATGTGCGAGTACTTTTACACTTAAAATAACACTCTCAAATTTGCTTCTCCTTTTAAGTAGTCATTGATTGTATCATTTAAACAAATTTTTATTGTAATTTTCAGTTAAACTTCGAGGAATCTTTGAAAAATGAGAACCCCAGGATGGTTATCTTTGCTCAAAGAAAGTTGTTTCCATGAGCTGTTGAGCGCTGCAACACTGATGAGCTGTTTGTCAAGTTGCATCTGTCTGCAGAAGGTTAAATGGAAATTTGTAGGATTGAATACGTGATCACATTTTATAAAATGTTTGTCAACTGAAGATTTATTTTGGAATTCCTCATAGTAAGATTATGATGCTTTGAAACTGTGTTTCTCTCTTTTTCTCTTTCCTTCTCTCTCTCCTTTCTTTCCTTCTTCCTTTCCTTGCACTGAAAAAGGAACAGGTTCTTTCTACGTATGTCAGCAGTATGAAGAATATTTGTCAGTTTGGGGGAGCGAGTTCCAGATTTCCACTGTTCGTGTGAAGAAGTGCTTCCTGACATCCCCCCTGACCAATCTCTAATTTTAAGGTTATGCCCCCTTGTTCTGGACCTCCCCGCCCACCCCCCACTAGAGGAAATAGTTTCTCTCTACCCTAACAAATGCTTTAATCATCTTGAACATCTCAATTAGATCACATCTTAATCATCTTTACTCAAGGGAATACAAGCTTAGTCTATGCAACCTGTACTCATTTAACCCTTTTAGCCCCGGTATTATTCTGGTGGATCTGCGCAGCACTCCCTCAAAGACCAATTCTATCCTTTCTGCGGTGTCCAGAACTGAACGCAGTACTCCAGATGCGGTCTAACCAGTTATGCCAGGCATATGGGAGCTGAAATTGTGATGCTGGGCCTTGCCACTTGTACTGTGAGATTAATTAGAAGGAGTAAAGTAGTCAGTACTGTAAATAACTACTAGAGTAACATACTTGTTCCCAAACGCTGTTGATTTTATAAACATGGCTTGTGACTATTGCCAAAGCTGCAGAACGAGACCTCGCACTGTGCACTGCTAAGGCCACAGGTCATAAATAGTGACTTGGTAAACCAGATTTTACAGTGCAAGCTTAAAGTGTTCATTGCTATCTGGATCACTGTTTGCCTCCATTAGTCCCACTAATTTTTTAATCATTTGCTTCCCTGGATAACTATTGTGATGTAACATTGCATGGTGTTCTTCTGCAGGTGACAAGGTTCAGCTCTCCAAGAAAGAGAAAACAAAACAAAGGCGTGAGCGATGGCTTCAGAGTGAGTACCACCCAGTACATCACATTTTGGTTGAATACTAACTTGTTTAAAAGCTGTCTGTTTGATTTTACGAAACACATAGATCAAATGAGTAAACAATAGAGATGCACTGGAACTTCATTTTCTAAAGGAAATTGGGACAGCTTGTTAAGTGAATAGATGTACACCACCTTCTGGGGAGCCTTGAGGAAGGTTCTCCCAACATTCTCTGTTTGTGTAGGCTGTTCCATTTACATTTTAGAAGATTTTGAACATTAAAGGGGTGATTTAATGAGTTTGCATGACGGGCAGGGCGTGTAGAGCACCTGCTTTACATTTTGGGCAATTTTGGTGGGTGGAAAAGTGTAGGCAGTGGCAGCTTCTCAATAAGCCAGCGGGTAATGCTGCATGTCGGTAGAACGAGTTAGAAAATTACTCCTTCGAAACTCATGCACTCTTTAAAATTTACATTCAAACAATATCCGAAGAAACTCAACCTCCAGAAGGTCATCTCTGACTCTGACATTCTATCTTGCAGAGATCGAAATGATCAAACTGGCACAACAGAAGAAGAAAGCCCAAGAGAAGCGCAAAGCCACCCCTGTGGTGGGAGACCTGCAGCCACTTGCTGATGCACTGCCGGAGCTGACAGATTTGATCAGTGCTAGCAGTGTATCTGTGGCTAATAAATCAAAGAGGTACTGACTGACATGATGTGAATACACACGGGCTTGCTCATTATTTCTAGTGCAGTTTGTCTTTTGCTTACATTCCGCTTTACTCCCTTTTTAGTATGGTTTGGGTATTTATATGTCCTTTTATAATACACTGTGACATTGGCATTATGAATGAGGAAGACAAATCATTGGAACTTAGGACCAGGAGTAGGCCATTCAGCCCCTCGAGCCTGTTCCGCCATTCAGTGAGATCATGGCTGATCTGTATCTTAACTCCATTTACCTTGGCTAACAAAAATCTATCAATCTCAGTTTTGAAATTTTCAATTGACCCTCAGCAGCTTTTGGGAGAGAGCGTTCCAGATTTCCACTACCCTTTGTTTGAAGAAGTGCTTCCTGACATCACCCCTGAACAGCCTAGCTCTAATTTTAAGGTTGTGCCTCCTTGTTCTGGACTCTTCCCCCACCAGAGGAAGTCGTTTCTCACTATCTACCCTATCAAATCCTTTAATCACCTTAAACACCTCAATTAGATCAGCCCATCTTAAATCCACCACTACAGCATCCAATTGATTCTTAGATGATCCCAGGGTTTTGGACTTCACTATTTTACCCAGAAGTCTAATACATGTGTTGATCACTCTTTGCATTAAGAACTTTCCATCATTCCTATGTCCCCTTGACCTATTCCCAAAATTTAATTTAATTATTTGTGCTTGGCTTTTCCATACTGTTTACTATCTAAGACACCTCTTAAGATCATCTCTCGGGTGACTCCTTTCAAGGCTGAAAAGTCAAAATTTCTTCCCTCATCACTCAGCCCTTTAAGACCAGGGATCAGCCTTGTCACTCTTCTCTGCACTGCCTCCAATACTTGAATGTGTCCCATGTTCAGGAAGTTTAGAAAAATCCCAGAATTCCGAGAAAAGCTGCACAGGGAAAAATGGTGGCATCAGACGTGAGCACCAATGTTCCCTCTAATTTGCAGTCTAAGTGTGCGGTTCCTTTAAATTTGCTTCATGCCCGGTATCCACCAGTGACAGCAGCTAGTGAACAGCCTGCGCAGGACCTGCCGATTGGTGTGCGGCCGCGCACCTTAGGGGGAACATTGGTGAGCACAGTTCCATCGGGGAAATTATGTGCGTAGTGATGGTGAGATCCAAGCAGGGAGAGATATTCGCAGCAAAAATGATTTGCAGGATTGAATGTAGCCAGATCCTCAGAGTCAAACACTAGGAAATTGCCTGTATCTTACAACCTAAGGCAAAGTAACATGAAAAGAAAAATCTGCCAGGTTTAAGTGAACACTGAACAGAGAGAGCGGCTGAGGTTTTGAACATGGCAAAATGGAGATTTTTACTATGGTTCTGAGCTCTTAGTCACAACATTACCCCAGAAAGGGTGCACTTTTAGCGAGTTTCCAATTTTGAATTGAGCTGCAGTCTGCTAACATCGTCCTCTTTCCCCCACCCCCTTCCTCCGAGCCGCCCAAGTGACCTAGAAGTGAAGAATGACGTTGGGAAATGCAGCACCCTGGTTTGGGAGATTTATAGTATAAACAGCATTGTACCTGTATATGCTTTGTTACAGCAAGAATAAGGCCAAAGTATTTAAGGAATAAATGGAATTTCTCATCAGTTATTTTTAGGATAGTTATTAAATAAAATCCAATCCATCTTTGAGAATGATCCATTGCTTTTCATCTAGTTTAATTGGAGACATTTGCTTCATATGCATGCAGCCATGGGTTTTAGTCCCAGTGTGTATAATGATCTGTTTACAAATCTGGTAAAGAGTACCTCATGAAAACTGAATAATCTAGCTTGAGGTGGTGGGGTTTGGGGGGTGCGGGGAGATCTGGTTCTTGCAGCCAGTAGCCATATTCTTTCTGGAGCAGGGTTCGGTTCAGTTTTGATTTGTTATGGAGGAATTCATGGTGCCCTTGTTCTTCCTTCCATGGTCAAGGGAATTGTGTGGACTTTGACTCCTGAGGGTATGTCATATTACTCTTCCTCCATGTGAAAAGGGTCTGGGAATAGTAGACCTGTGTTGTAATGTGTAAACTGTGATGGGAACATTAAATATTGGTTATAATCAGTCCTAGTGTTTTATTTTGTAAGAGATGGTAGTGAAAAATCAAATTCCAGCTGTGCTGGAGCATTTTTACTGACTTCCCCATCCTAATTGAAATAAATGCAATTAATGAACTGAAGTGAAATGAAACCTGTAGTCATGGTAACAGAATTTATAGATCCTATAAAATTCTGATTGAGTTTAATTGGACAGCAGCAAGGTACAGTACTGTTAAATGAATGGGTCACAAACAATGTTTCCTAGGTGCCATTAGCCCATATTGATGGTGAAACCAAACAAATAATTATCTGTTTATACCAATATTTCTAGTTTGACCTGCTATGAGATTACTAGAGAAACTGTGCTGTATGATTCTATGATTACACATGGGTTTTTAATGTTTAACATAAAACTTGATGGAATTCCAAAATTGAAGCAGATCAAGCTGACTGCATATCCATCATGTCACAATTTAAAATCCAAATAGGCAAACTTGGTTCCCAACCATAAGTATGTAAGGAGTTTGAGTTGACCACTTGGAGCAGTGAAAGCAATTGCCCATTTCTGTCTCTCACTGGGATCTGTCTTCTGATGGCCAGTCTTGAGCACAGCAGTGGTAGTGAAAGCTGTTCATCACTTGGTGGGTATCTCACAGACAGTAGAATTCGACTGCTGTGAGCATGATGCAATAACAATGTAAGAGAATCTGATTGAGATGGCAACTGTGAAGGAGGTGCAGCTGTGGCCATGATACAGTGACTCCGAGCAAGGCACAGGGGCAGTGCAGCAGTGCTGAAAATGATATAAGAATACTGCTTACAGTTCTGTTAATGGCAGCAGACCTTGCTGTGATTCCAGCAGCAAGACTTCTCTGTGTGCTAAATAGAAGAGCTGTGTACCAAATACAAATACATTTTTACTAAAATACAAGATGTACAGGATGTTTAACAACTGTTTTTGTTTCCGAACAGTGCAAAAAAGAAACCTGAACCAACACAGTACAGTAAGATGAGGCATGCTCAGAAACGGAAACTAATGTAAGTGCTACTGTTCTATGGCATCAAAAGTTTTAAGTGCTCAAGCATTAGCTGTATGACTTCAGAATTGTTTCAGTAAATCCTTCAGCGTTATAGTGAATGTTAATCATGCAACTCTCAAATATCTGCAAATCTGGTTGATGGTTTATATAGAAAGAACATAAGAAATAGGAGGAGTAGTAGGCCATTTGGTCCTCCAAGATTGCGCTGCCATTTAATAAGATCATGGCTGATCTTATACCTCAACTCCACTTTCCTGCACTATCCCCATATCACTTGATTCCCTTAATATTCAAAAATCTATCGATCTCTGTCTTGAATATACTCAACGACTGAGCCTCCACAGCCCTCTGGGGTAGAGAATTCCAAAGATTCACCATCCTCTGAGTGAAGAAATTTCTCCTCATCTCAGTCCTAAATGGTAGATCCCTTATTCTGAGACTGTGACCCCTGGTTCGAGCCTCCCCAGCCAGGGGAAACATCCTCCCTGCATCTACCCTGTCAAGCCCTGTAAGAATTTTGTATGTTTCAATGAGATCACACCTCATTCTTATAAATTCTAGAGAATATAGGCCGAGTCTACTCAATCTCTCATAGGACAAACCCCCCATCCCAGGAACCTTCGTTGCACTCCCTCTATGGCAAGTATATTCTTCCTTCGGTAAGGAGACCAAAACTGTACACAATACTCCAGGTGTGGTCTCACCAGGGCCCTATATAATTGCAGTAAGACGTCTTTACTCTTATACTCAAATCCTCTTGTAATAAAGGCCAACATACCATTTGCTTTCCTAATTGCTTGCTGTGCCTGCATGTTAACTTTCAGTGATTCGTGTACAAGGACACCCAGGTCCCTCTATATAAAAAAAAAAAACCCAACATTTCCTAATCTCTCACCATTTAAAAAATACTCTGCTTTTCTATTTCCTACCAAAGTGGATAACTTCACATTTCTCCACATTATATTCCATTTGCTATGTTCTTGCCCACTCACTTAGCCTGTCTAAATCTCTTTGCATCCTTCTCTACTTCCTTTCCCACCTAGCTTTGTATCGTCAGCAAACGTGGATACATTACACTCGGTCCCTTCACCCAAGTCATTGATATAGATTGTAAATAGCTGAGGCCCCAGCACTGATCCTTGCGGTACCCCACTAGTTACAGCCTGCCAACTTGAAAACGACCCATTTATCCCTACTCTGTTTTGTATCTGTTAACCAATCCTCAATACATGCTAGTATATTACCCCCAATCCCATGAGCCCTAATTTTGTGTAATAACCACCTTATCGAATGTTTTGTTGAAAATCCAAATACACCACATCCACTGGTTTCCCCCTTAGCTACCCTGCTAGTTACAACCTCAAAAAACTATTAGATTTGTCAAACACTATTTCTCTTTCATAAATCCGTGTTGACTCTGCCCAATCATATTATGATTTTCTAAGTGCCCTGTTATCATGTCCCTATTAATAGATTCTAGCATTTTCCCTACTACTGATGTCAGGCTAAGTGGCCCATAGCTCTCTGCTTTCTCCCTCCTTTCTTGACTAGCTGGGTTGTATTTGCTACCTTCCAATCCGCTGGGACCGTTCTAGAAGATCAAAACCAATGCGTTCACTATCTCTGTAGCCACCTCTTTTTAAATCCTAGGATGTCGGCCATCAGGTCCAGGGGATAATACCTTTCACAACCTCAGGATGTCCCAGTCAAGGAAGTATTTGTGAAGTATAATCACTATAATAAAGTAGAGAAATATGGCAGCCATTTTGGGCACAGCAAAGTCCCACAAACAGAAGTGAGATAAACGACCAAATAATGTTTGTGATGTTGGTTGAGGGAAAAGAAATGGCCAGGACACCCGGAGAACTCCCTTGCTTTTCTCCAAATACTGCCGTGGGATCTTTTACGTCCACCTGAACACGCAGAAGGGGATTCGGTTTAACATCTTATCCAAAAGACAGTACCTACGTCAGTGTACCAATCCCTCAGTTCTATACTGGAGTGTTGGCCTGGATTTTGTGCTCAAATGTGGAGTAGGACATCAACCCACAACCTTCTGACTCCGGTGAGAGCACTACCACTGAGCCCAGCCTGACACCTATATAACTTCCAATCCATGAATTATAGTAAAACAAAAATAAGCTTGATTTGTGCATTCGCTCTGTTCATGTATTGGTCTTTTCTCCTACGCAGAACAAAATTGTGCTTGATTTGGTTTCTCAGCTTTGTCTTTACACTATCTGAATTTTAATTGAGGCTTAAACGAACAGCAGTACAGAACCTAAAATTGATGACTGGATCCCCAATTTAAGGCTTCTTAATTCAATAAATGTTTTCCTTCTCCAAGGATGCTGTGTAAGCGACTAGACGAGTATTTTGCAATTGACTTTAATTCTCTCTCTTTCCCCATCTTTCTCTCAAATAAAATATAAAAATGCAATGGAATAAGAAAAGGCTCTTGATCCTTCCTATAAACTGTATACAATTTATTCTATCCATAAATTATTTAGCTAAGTTTGAAGCATTGGCTTAATTTATTTAAAAGGTGAAAGTGATTCAGTTCTTTGATTTTACTTAGTAACATTGTGCCTTTAAAGTGAAAGGACTGCTTTATTCTCGTATAGATTTGCATATGCAATGAGGGCATGCAAAGTGTTTATATCGTCTCACAAATACAGTGATGGTGATCTTGAAACACTGATTTTGTCAGTTGGAAACAAAACTTTGGAGGCTCAGATACTCAGTCTGAAGTCGTTCTTAAAGATCGAGGGTCTATTACAGACTTCCTCATAGTATATGTGCCTGTTATACTTGGTATTCCCTGATTTTTGCCCTTCATATTAATTGTAAATCAATGTAGTTATTGTCTTCTGTAAAGCTCGATGTGGTAGCGTTTGGCACTAATATCATTTCAGTGTACAGAATACTGCAATGTGTGTCTTCTGCCAGAGAAAACTGATCATCTTCCCTGTCTACAAAGCAAACTTAACAAAATATTAAAGCAACATCATTCAACGCTGACCCATCACATTTCACAGCTAGCATTCCAATAGTCAGGACCGAGTGAGACTGGAGGCACATCAGTCCATGGAGTACTTGATCTATACTTATTTTATTAACCGTCAGTCAACCCATTTTATAACCAGATTTTTTTTTTTTTTATAAAAGAGCTGATTTAACTAAGTATTTTACTGAACGTTCATGGCATTCTGTTCCACGGATCTGCTATTTCTGTAGGGATTTTCTATTTTAATCTGTGATTAATGCTGAATCAATGATACAGTCTCAACCTCTGGTAGTGCAGTCACAGTTTAAATGAAATAGCCCATTTAGATCCACATTATCCTTGTCAAAAGAGACCAGAATTTGGCTCGTATCCACTTTTGTTGGTGTATAATACAATTATCCATTTTGTAAAAGTATACCATGGACTGTTGTATATCCTGTGTTGCCTTAAATCTTCATGAAATTCAGTCTCCCAGGAGTTCGCAAGCAGTTACAATGACTTGGATTTGTCAATTTAGATAATTTCCCCAGGCTAGTTGTTGAATATCAAACTGTGCTTTAAACCCCTGATTGTCTATGGCATTGCTCATGGTAATCTGTAAAACAAACTCACACCTACACTTAATATTGGATATTTTGTAGCTATTTCAGCAGTATCCTGAACGGCAAAACTTTGACGTCCAACGGGCCAACGTTCCCTCTAAGCTCTGCTTTGTTGTGCGCGGCCTGTTTATTTCCATGCGCGAATTTCTGCGTATGCGCGGTATTTACAATGGAAAGGTTACTGCGCAGCCGCACACGCGTGCAGCTTAGAGGGAACATTGCAGAGGACCGATTAAATCACATTCCAGATCCACTGAAGGAAGATTTAGGACGCATATTCACACTATCACATTTCTATAGCAAAAAATAAACATTTGTGCCAGTTATCTTCTCTGACCTCCTGCCAGGCACCAGACAGACACAGTTTTTACCGCAAAGTTTTCAATATGGAGCAAACATTGAAGTCAGGTGTCATAGGTTTATTAAGCATACAGTACGTGCAATACTACTTAAACATACACTTCAAGGGTCGTACTTGCAGCCACACCTGATGATGGTTGGTTGGTGATTCAAACGTGTTCCAATTCTGAGCTCAATATTTATACATTACTCTCTCGCCCTCTGACAATCCACAGGTTTCTGCATTAATTAAATATTTATATAGCGGTTAAAATACAACTCCATATAAGGAGAATCTAATTGACATAACTTGGCTATAACTTTCGTTTTCTTAACAAGCTATTTTCCCATTGGGCTAATCAGTACAACTCCTGACTTTGTTATCTTATCGAGAGTTTCACTCTTGTTCCATATAATTGCTATTCTACCAAGTGAAACCTTTAATAATAAATCGGTCTTTCTTAACATACTTTATATAAAATTATTGACTGACTGCTGCAGTTTCATGATATTTGATTCAGGTTAGTTTAATTTATATAATCCAAAAGTCTAGAGAAGAATTCAACTGGGCTGTGGAGGTAATGTGCAGATGTATTTTTTTTAACTAGAAGGATGTTATCAGATTTTCAACATTGTTTTTTGTGAGCATCCATGGCAAATTCCTCAATTATTACAGTTCCATTAACTGTTTTCAATCTTGCTACGTTGGTTGCCTGCAAAACAAATGTCTAAAATTATTAAACGTGCTCTCCTCTATTACTTTTATAATAGTTGAGCTGCAGACCAAACCTTGTCAAGTTATCATGACCACCTGCTTTCTTGTCAAACCAGTTGGCATGCCATTAATCTTGGGTGTTTTCTTCTTCTTTAGAAGATTGTGATGTGATGTGACTCCTAAAAGTACTAATGTTGTATCCACAGGCTATAGCTTGTCCATTAATTTAGTTACATTCAGAAAGGTGTCAGCTGTGTCTCAGTGGGTAGCACTTTTGCATCTGATAAGAAGGCTGTGGGTTCAAGTCTCACTCCAGAGACTTCAGCACATAATCCAGACTGACACTTGAGTGCAGTACTGAAGGAGCGCTCCGCTGCACTGTCTGAGCTGCCGCCTTTTGGATGAGGTGTTAAACTGAGGCCCTGTTTGCCCCCTCAGGTGGACGTAAAATATCTCAACACTATTTTGAACCAGAGTAGGGGAGTTCTCCCCAGTGTCCTGGCCAATATTTATCTCTCAACCAACATCACAAACAGATTATATGGTCATTATCATATTGTGGTATCTTGCTGTAACTCCACTGTGCAAATTGGCTGCCATGTTTCCTACATTACAACAGTAACCACACTTCAAAAGTACTTTATTGGCTGTAATTCCTGAGGTCATGAAAGGTGCTATATAAATGCAAGCCTTTCTTTCCTTTCTTTAAAGAAATCCAGTAGATTTATTTTTCATAACAAATTACATCTGAAATCTTTTTATTCTTTATCATCTTTCCGCTCGTGAGATGAATACTGATAGTGGCAATCTTTTTTTTAGCTTTTTCCCCTCCATTGAGATTACACTAGCAGGCCTGTAATTTTTTGGTTGATGCCTCCATTTATTTTGCATGTCAGGACTACTTGAGTTGCTGTGCAATCTTCTGGTACCTTAATGGCCATCTTATACTATCGTCCCATCAGTTGGTGCCTTAACATGGCTGTTCCCAACAGAAACTGCACTATGTAGAAATAAAGTTATCAAAGTTTATTAAGTGATGATCTTTACATAACTCGGTGCTTCTGGTATTTTGCATTGGTGTCTCTCCAAGGGTGCTGTACCTCACAGAAGTCAAGTGCACTGTGCCCCAATAGTAAGAATGTGTACAAAGGTGGTTACACTTAGATTGGCACAGTTGATATCAGGAAGCTTCTTCCTCATTTGCTCCCAGTTTGCTGCTTTGTGCAACCTCCATCCAAAGAGCTTGGACCTCCGTTTTGATGGGAGACTGGCTTTGGGCTTCTTCGCTGCACCTACAGCAGGACCGCCAAGGTGTCCTCAGTGAATGGGAGATTTTCCGCACATTCCTGTTTCCAACGACGGCAACTTCTATTAACATAGTGCTGTACACACAGGGAAAAAACACTTTTTGCACTTAGCAGTTATGCTAACCTATTCTAAAGCTAGTCAGTCTAACTCCACTGAACGCAGACCATTCGCGCAGCCCCCAAAAAATCACCTCTAAGGGTGAGTCGCAGCTACTGAAGAGCTGTTGCCATTGCTGAATTTCTCATCCCCAACCAGTTGGATAGGCACCCTGCACAATTAAAATGAGACAGAGGGGGTAGCCTTGCAAGGCTTGGTGAGGAGAGCCCTTTGCTACTATTGGGAGGCCCACCCCTGTTTGGGTGACATCGCAAGTTTGGAGCTTCAGTTTATCAACTAACATAAGTTGTGGATATGATAAGAGATCGTAATCACATAGGTGAAGCAAGAAAATTGGTTTAATATTACCTGCACATATTATAGGAAATGGACATTACACAACCAATTCATCAGCTTTTTATCTGCCCAGTGCTGATTGTACTGGCGTCAGACCCAACTGTTTTCACCATCAGCTGTCTGCTGCTGGAGGACTGCAAATTAGTGACTGCCAGTTTGAACCACATAATGCAACTACTTGTTCTCCTGAGACCAATGTACTTGTACTATACATATTTACAAGAAATTTATGATGCTTGGACTGGAGGTTTGTACATCATCAATACATAGTGAGCTTGCGGTCTTAACAATTACTTTCTTGACAAAAGTGGTATTGGCCTCCTCAGAACTGAGGATGCCAGAATATCTGGTGAACAAAATTGCAGTGATAGTCATCATGATGAGCAGCAGTTTAAGTGTTTTCCATTTTTGGGTTATACTTTCTGGCCAGTGTGGTGCTTGTTAGGGTTGCTGAAGGATTCTTGAGTGTGGGGTTATGTTGATGGCCTCTAGATTTTCCCTCTGCATATATGCATAGGAACCAGTGGATGTACAGTAGTATATTTGGATTTTCAAAAAGCATTTGATAAGGTATGACACAAGAGGTTATTACACAAAATTAGGGCTCATGGGATTGGGGGGTAATATATTAGCATGGATTGAGGATTGGTTAACAGACAGAAAAGAGCAGGAATAAATGGGTAATTTTCAGGTTGGCAGGCTGTACCACAAGGATCAGTGCTTGGGCCTCAGCTATTTACAATTTTTACCGATGACTTGGATGAGGGGACCGAGTGTCATGTATCCACGTTTGCTGACGCTAAAAAGCTAGGTGAGAAAGTAAACTGTGAGGAGGACTAAAGGAGCCTGCAAAGGGAAATAGGTAGGATAAGTGATTGGACAAGGACGTGGCAGATAAAATATAATGTGGAGAAATGTGAAGTTATCCACTTCGGTAGGAAAAATAGAAAAGCAGAGTTTTTTTAAATGGTGAGAGACTGGGAAATAGTGGTATTCAGAGGAACTGGGTGTCCTTGTACACGAATCACAAAGGTAACATGCAGGAACAGCAAGCAATTAGCCAAGCAAATGGTATGTTGGCCTTTATTACAAAGGGATTAGAGTACAAGAATGAAGAAGTCTTACTAAAGTTATGTAGGGCCTTGGTGAGACTACATCTGGAGTACTGTGTGCAGTGTTGGCTTCCTTACCTAAGGAAGGATATACTTGCCTTAGAGGGACTGAGACGGAGTTTCACCAGACTGATTCCTGGGATGAGGGGATTGTCCTATGAGGAAAGATTGAGTAGACTGTGCCTATATTCCCTAGAGTTTAGAAGAATGAGAGGTGATATCATTGAAACATAAAATTCTTAAGGGGCTTGACAAGGTAGATGCTGGGAGGATATTTCCCCTGGCTGGGGAGTCTAGAACTAGGGGTCACGGTCTCAGAATAAGGGGTCGGCCATTTATGACTGAGATGAGGAGAAATTTCTTCACTGAGGGTGGTGAATCTTAAGAATTCTGTACCTCGGGGTTGTGGATGCTCAGTTGTTGAGTGTATTCAAGACAGAGTTCAATAGTTTTTGGATGCTAAGGGAATCGAGGGATATGGGGATAGCGTGGGAAGGTGAAGTTGTGGTAGAAGATCAGCTATGATCTTATTGAATGGTGGAGCAGGCTCAAAGGGCCAAATGGCCTACTCCTGCTCTTATTATGTTCGTGTATATGCTGACATTGCACTTGTTTATTTGCGTTACAGAGAGGAAGAAGTGGCCAGATTCAAAGCTACGATTGATGATCCTGCATTTAAGGCAAACCCTTTTGCAGCAATCAGTGAGCATCTTCTCAAGAGAATGAGACAAGAGGATGAGGATCTGTAATAAGAGCTGAAACTGCACCACAAACAGATCTGGAAAATGGAGGTTTTTACCAGTGAACATTTGATTGCTGAGGAAATGCAACTAATACAGATGTTCTCACCTGACTATGTTTGCCACAACATGTGCAGAAAATGCTAACTGCCCACACTATTACTGTGTGGTGTCCCTTATGACAATAAAACTGAATTATTCTTGCACTGTCTAGCTAATGAGATAGGGCAGAATCACTTTTCAGATGAAGAGACATTGAGGATAGGCAAGTAGAAATTAAGCTCAATACTGGTATGTACTACAAGAATTTTTATTTGGGGATTTTACAAAATGTTTTTGGTTATTTAAAAAAATATATAATAAAGGTTGGATGAATCTCACAGCTCCTTATTTGTTGCCTCAACTGCCTATTTCTACATTCACAGCTTATTTCTGATTACTTCGTCTCGCACAAACTCAGTTATCTAGTCATATTGATTTGCAGGGCTAATGGTGCACTTTTTGCCATGGCAGATTTTCTTCAAGTGAAACCAATATGCTACTACCTAGGTAAGTTTTTTTTTTCATCTTTGCAAACTGACACCTTAAATATTGTCCACCTGTGAAGCAAACTTTAATGCATGGTCATTGTAATAGAGCCACCTGGTGGACTACTGATGTATATAATAATAAAGCCATGTGCAGTACAGTTCTTACTGGAAGCCATGTTGCGCTGTTTGTGTGTGTGTGTATATAATATACTCTGTCTCAAGATACCACAGAACTGCCGATGAGGATGCAATTGCAGATTCTCTAGCTGAAATTTTTGTTGGGAGGATAATCCTGCCAACTGACGGAGGTTAGAGGTTCTTCATTTTGCAGAAAAACTTAAAAATCTGAGGTAAATTTTGAGCACACATGGCTGAACTGTCGACGTTGCCAGAGCCCAGATGGCCGCGCCTATGGGAATAATAGGGCGCTTGGGTGAGTTCCATCGTGATGTTTTTCACCGTGAACAGTGTTGTTGAAATCCCCGATGATGTAAACCGTAACCGGGTGGTTTTAGAAAGGAAACAGGGTTTTTTTTTTTGACGGAAGCAGGCCTCAAGGTGTACGAAACCCTGAAAAATGTGCTTGTTCCCGCTAAGCCGAAGGACGCGCCACTGAAGGAAATCCTAACCAAGTTAAAATAACACTACAGTCCTGAGCCCCTGGAAATTGCTGAAAGTTAGCGTTTTGGAAAGCGTGATAATTAAATGACGAGGGTATCGGTGCGTGCATTGTAGCCTTAAAGCTATTCATTCACTCATTTTGGAAACTTTCAGGACCGAGCTTTGCGTGACCACTTTGTTTGTGGGTTGAAAAATGAACGTATCAGAAGTAAATTGTTGACAACCCCTAACTTGACTTTTGACTTAGCTTGTCAGACAGCTATGTCGATGGATATGGCTGACTGATACGAGAGTTCTGCGCCATTTCATCAGACAACCGAGGTGAATCGGCTGTAGGCTAAAAGTAAAAGGCAGTTGGGCCCCAAGGCCTCAGCTACTGGCCAAGGTAACAGTGCATTGAAATAGTGCTATCGGTTGGGACAACACATTGCTTAAAGCTGTCCATATGTGAAGGCAGAGTGTTTCAACTGCAAGAAAACTGGGCATCTTGCGAAGGCGTGCCGACTGAAGAGTAAACCGACTGGCAATGCTAGAAGTAGATATCACCCTACATACTGTTGAAGAGAAGCAGCAGGACGAGGCGTTTCTGGAGATTCACGTCATCAGGAGCACGAAGGTATCCAACAGCGATTTGCGAGGTATCGTCATCCAAGTAGATGTCGCAGGTACCAGGATACCCATGGAAATCGACACTGGTGCATCCGTGAGATTAGTACCGGAATCACTATATCGCGACAAGTTGCATGATTATCGACTAGAGAAATCGAAGGTAGAGCTGCGAGGCTACTCAGTGTCACCATACCAGTGAAATACAAGGATTATTGTTGGAGCTTGCCTCTCATAGTAGTGGCAGGAGACAAGCTGCCTTGATCGGTAGAAATTGGTTGGGATCACTGAAGCTGGATTGGAACGAGATTTTTTGTGTGGAAGCGAAATTTGTATCGAAAGATGATGTCATCAAGCAGTATCCGAAGGGGAAGCGAAACGGGCAGTCCAATCCAAGAATTCAAGGCAAGTGCAGAAGGACGCAAGACCAGTTTACTGCAAGCTATGTCCTGTACCATACGCACTCGAGAAAGTTGAGCAAGAACTCAAAAGACTAGAAACTGGGAACATTATCTCGGGTAGATCTGAGTAATTGGGCTACACCCATTGTTGTTGTACCTGAGTCAGATGGTATGGTAAGGTTATGTGGTGATTATAAGGTAACCGGAAACCAGGTTCTAGAGTGTAATCTACCCAATACGTTGCCGAATGTGGAAGATTTGTTCACAACGCTGACAGGTGGCCAGATCTTTTCGAAGTTAGATCTAACAAACGCCTACCTACAACTTGAGTTAGATGAAGAATCCAAGTCATGCTTGACTATAAGCACTCACCGAGGCCTATATCAGTTCAATAGGCAACCATTTGGAGTGCCTTCTGCACCCAACATATTCCAAGGGGTGATGAACCAAATTTTGCAAGGGATTGAAGGGTAGTGTTATTTGGATGACATACTCATTTCAGCACCAAACAGGCAAATTCATGATGAGGTGTTGAATGAAGTGCTCAAATGGCTAGAGAAGCACGGAGTACGAGTGACGACTCGCAACTCAGTGGAGCACTTAGTGCACAGAGTAGACAAAGATGGTTTACATCCAACCAAGGGAAAGCTGGATGCAATCAGAAATGCACCCACTCCCAAGAATGTCTCTGAACTTAGATAATTTTTTCGGTCTTTTGAATTATGGAAAGTTCCTCCCAAACTTGACTACATTGTTACATCCACTGAATGAGCTGTTGAGAAAACAGGTCCCTTGGAAGTGGTTAAAAGAATGCGACACCATGTTAGAGAGTACCATGTTAGTTCACTATGATGTATCTAAGGAGATCAAGCTAGCGTGTGACGCCTCTCCGTAAGGAGTTGGGGCAGTGATCTCTCATGTACTAGATAGTGGGGAGGAGAGACCAATTGCTTTTGCTTCACTCACTCAGTGCCAGTGAGTGGAATTATGCGCAGATCGAAAGGGAAGCTTTGTCATTGATTTTTGGGGTCAAGACGTTTCACAAATACTTGTTTGGTCGTAAGTTTACCATAGTTACTGACCATAAGCCCCTGACAGCAATCCTCCATCCAAAGTTCCCAGTTCCAACCTTAGCTGCAGCCCGAATGTAGAGATGGGCTTTATTTATGACATTGAGTACAGACGATCAGCTGATCACAGTAATGTTAATGCTATGTCCAGGTTGCCATCCCCATCACAAGTTATACCCAATAAGGAAGAAGTGTTCTATTTCTCATACATTGATGAACTGCCGGTCACAGCTGAAAAGATTGGTAGGGCAACGAAACATGACCCAATTATGTCAAAGGTGTATGGTTATATAGCAAATGGATGGCCAAACCAGGTATCAAAGGAAGATATCCATTCATACGTCGTTCGTAGGAATGAATTGTCAAAGATTATATCATGCGGGGGGAACAAGAGTGGTTATCCCAAATAGGTTTAGGTCTAAATTGTTAGGAGATTTTCATGACCAGCACCTGAGAAAGTGCTTGACCAAGAACTTTACATGCAGTTACTTATGGTGGCCAGGTTTAGATAAAGAGATAGAGTACATAGTCAGTCAGTGTACAACATGTCAATCGGTGAGCAAGCAACCACCATCAGTACCATTACAGCCATGGAAATGGCCTCCTAGAGTGTGGCAACAGTTACATGTAGATTTTGTTGAGCTATTGTTCATAGTGATAGTCACTTGAAGAGGTAGAGGTGTTTCCGATGCAGATAATAACAAGCAAAACACTAGACAATTTGCGAAGATTGTTTTCTTCATACGGCCTCACAGAAGAAATTGAGTCTGGTAATGAGCCACAATTTTGTTCAAAAGAGTTCACACAGTTCATGAGCAGAAACGGTGTGAAACATACCAAAGTTCCACCGTACCATCCTGTTTCAAATGGTGCAACAGAGCGCATAGTACAAATTGTCAAACGTGCCCTTATCAAGCAGATGTTGGATCCAAATCCAAAGAAATGTCAGTTGTTGTTGGACCACAAACTGGCAAATTTCTGATTACCTATCAGAATACTTCTTATACCACTGCTGGTAGAAAATCAGCAGAGTTTCTCAAATGACGGCCACGAACCAGGTTCTCGTTGTTAAAGCCAAACTTGGCACAGTCCGTAGAAGAGAAACAATCAAGGCAGAAAGTGAGTCATGATAAAGGTGGAGTTAAAGAGAGAAGTGTGAAGTTGAACCAGAAGGTTAGAGTGAAGAACCATCCCCATAAATGGTTAAAGTGGTTACCAGGAAGAGTAGTGAAGATATGTGTCCCTCGCACATATTTGGTCATGATGTTTGATCATGGAAAGGTTAGGTTTGTTCAGATTGATCATATCTTACCTACAGATGTGGAAGGAGTTGAAAGCTGGAATGATACAATTTATTCTGATGAGTCAGATAGTCTTGTTATAAGGAGAGTACCAGTAGCAAATCCTACATTAGATGTACCAGAAACAAGTCCAAAACAAAGTCAGAATTTAAGTCTGAGCCCAAGGTCAGGCAGAAAAATGGTCAAAGTGCAGAAAGTCCAAATGTAGATCAAGGTCAGCCCTTGGAGAAAAGTTCTCTGCAGGCTCAGTCTAGAATGAGTCAAAGTTCTACAACAAGATCTGAAAGTTCTGTTCAAGAAAGAAGGTATCCTCTTCGAAAGAAGGTATCCTCTTGTAAATATGGAAAATAAGTTCATATCTTTTGTTTGTGTTACAGAATTCGATAGTAGAATTTGGAAACATAAAATGGGTTCCATTTGAGCAATGTATACCAAGAGTTGTGTATACCATGCAAGTCATGTACAATGATTATTTGCTATGATTAACTTCTTCAATAAGGAGGGAGAAGTATAATAGAGCCACCTGGTAGACTACTGATGTATATAATAATGTCACGTGCAGTACAGTTCTTAACGGAAGGTGTGTGTGTGTGCGTGCATTCTCAAGATACCACACTCATGGCATCACTGACTGAGTCCTGGGAGCAGGGCACCAACTCCTCTCGGCCTGGGAGTGCTTCATTACAAAGGGACCTAAAGAAGGAAGAGTAAAATTGACATGGGCAGAAAGGAAACTGGATTTAGTTTTGAAAGTGTATGCATTGTTGTACATTTGTCTTCTATAGAGATGCCGACTTCACCGCGTGGGTTATTACAATAAGCATGATTTTGTGAAAACCACAGGTGCACAGCATACTTTGGAGATGAGATGAAAATACTTTGGATCTTTGGAGTTAGAGCTGCTTCAAAGCAGTAAGTACCAAATAGCAGTTTGGGTAGAGGGGAGTAAGAAGAGACAATCGGGGTAATTGTAACCTATCCCGCCCAGCGCTAAACTGGTGGGATTGCTCGGCTACCCTTCGCCCACCAGGCGAATTAGGTTAAAATGACCCCCAATGGGTGAAAAGGAGGAATAGCGGTAATGGAGAAATGGGTTATTTTTTCATTGTCCCATCTTGGAGTGAAGTACAAGCAATGTACAATTTACCTTGGAGTAACTCCCAATATTACCAACTGAAATGAGAAATGCTCTACGCAAAGACTGTCGTGCGTTTTTTGTGAAATATTGTCCTTGACACAATGATGCCTCTGGAAGAAATGTCAAAAGGTGAGCAAGTTGAAGCTGGTCATTCTGCTGCTGTTCAGGGAGAGCCACCAAAAGTATTGATGCTCTCAAGTTGAGAGTAATTGCTGCCAAGTACAAAATGCTGTAAATTACATGTTAACTGTGTATCTCAGCTAACAGTTTTTGCCAAGAATCTGTCCATGCCTGTGTCTCCGAAGGGATAGTTATGTACCTCTACCTTTGTTAATTGTTGGGTTGACCACACATTCTGTGGAATCAAAGCTGAAGACGGTCTCTCAGTATTTACAGAACTGCTTCTTTGGTTGGGAGAGAGCACTCAGAAAATCAAATTTATTATTTTTGCTTGAAATTATATTGAGGTTTAATGTATCTTTGGAAATAATGCTGAAATTCTACTTCCCATTACATACGTCTATTGAGAACAGAGTACTGTTTTGTCCTTGGAGCTTTAAGAGAGTAAAAAATTCATGCATAATTTTAGCAAAGTTTAATTTAGTAATGCCACCTATCAGATGGCAGAGATTAGGTTGTAGAATACATTGCACTGCGTTCTCCTGCTGACCAAAGAACACCTGGCAAAGTTAGATCCAATTCTGCATCTGCAAAGGCACCTCTTGGGTTAATATCCAAAGGGTTTTTCTTGACAATATTTCCAAGGCAGCATTCATGCATTCACTAACCATTATTATTTTTGATCTGACAGTTCAAGCTGACATCACTTTGGTATGGCTGTAACCTAAGTTGGCTTTAATATTTCGTCAGAGTTTCCTCCCTCTAGTTTTTGTACTATTTTGGTACAGTTTATCTGTATTGAAGGTTGAATGAATGAGGAGCAAGGTCAAAAAATCTCTGATCACTTGAGTTAAGGTATAAATGCAACCGTGATCCAGTTGCACAGCATGACTGCTTATTTGTTTTGTTGATACTTTGTGCTCGTCATGGTTGGGGAATGAAACACTTTTAGCACCCAGTGTTACAGCTAAAATGGAGTTAAGGTTCCCTCGACTTTGTTCTGATAATGTGCCTACACCTTAACCCTAGCTCTGAAGAATACCCAAGTTCTTTTACCACACTAGTCATCCTTATTACTTGTGTGGTGCCAAATTGTTGGCACTTTTATGCTGTGTCACTGATTTAAGGATGCATTTAGACATTGCTTCAAATAATGAGAATGAATTGTTGCCCATTTCTTTTGGGTTTGGGGAACCAATTACATTGGCTGTTCTGAAACCCAATCTTGCTTCCTGGGTTTCAAATCAACCTGAAATTTATTGATGTCATCACTAAAAAAACAGATTATCTGGCCATTATCACATTGCTGTTTGTGGGATCCTGCTGTGCACACAATGTTTACAGCATTTCCTACATTACAACAGTGACTGCACTTCAAAAGTACTTCATTGGCTGTAAGACGCTTTGGGACATCCTGAGGCCGTGAAAGGTGCTATATAAATGCATGTCTTTTTTTTAATATTCATGGCATCAGGTTGTTTTTTAGGTGTTGCTTGAGGGATAAATGTTTGCAACATGGGGGTTAACTTCCCTGCTTTTCTTTGAATAGTGCTGTGGGATCTTTTACATCCACCATTCATCTGAAAGGCAGCACTCCGTCAGCACTGCACTGAAGTGTCAGTCTGAATTATGTGTTTAAGTCTCTGGAGTGAGACTTGAACCCACAACCTTCTGACTCGGAGGTGAAAGTGTTACCCGCTGAGCCACGGCTGATGATGTGCAGTTATGTCATGCCACTTGGTGTGCATGGGGAAGTAATAGTTTACAAATAAGGTAAAGCATTTTATATATTTTCCCTAGGAGGACCATCTAATTGGGTATAAAAATAATCTTCTCTGCCCTGCTGCCAAAGTTCCAGGTGTAGCCTCCGTTCACTCTGCACTATTGGATCCAAACTGCAGGAGACTGCTTACACTGCGATCTAGAATCGACGTGGTACAGGTTTTGGATTTCCAGCTGCTGAGGCTTACACTTAAGTTCTAGTGCAATTGCTCTCAGATAATCTCTGTCCTTGTTTACACACCAGTTGAAGTGAAGTTGCAGTTTCTGCTTTGCTGTGCTAAAGTTGGTATGTAAAGGAATCCTAAAACTCCTGCAAAAATATCCACTTGGCTTTCAGCCAGTAGACCAAATTTCATTGTCAACCTGAACTGGATTATAATGCAGACCTACAGGTAAATATGCTAATTCATTTTGCCACCGCATTAAAGGACTTAATGTCCGTAATCCCACTCCACCAGAGGCAGAGCAGGAATTGTGCCCCGCCAGCGACCTGACAGGCTCCAGTGGACCTTACCTACACTGCTCCACTGTAAGGCACACCAGCATCTTGCCGGTTTCCAGTATGTTGGGAGAAGAGGAGACATGAGCTGTGAGAATTCTGGTGGATGATGCCTCAGCGAGCCATGCCTTCTTTGCATCAGGTATCCAGGGGGCAAATGAAATTTTTCAGGGTGGAGACCTGGCTTCACCTGGTCATACCCCATTTTCTGTCCTTGCCCAGGCCCGAGGAAATTCAGGGTTGGATATCCACACCTTCACCTAAATATTGGGCCTGAATTTGCGGTCGGAGGCTTCCCACAGGGTGATGGTCCTGGAGGTTCGTAGACTCGCGCTCCTGGGCTTGCAGGCGTATGTATGCGTAAAGGCCCACGTATCCCAAGGGTGCATGCGGTTCACAAGCACTCTGTGATCACATGGGCCAGGCCAATAAATCAATAAGGGGATCCCCATTATGCTTATGGGGATTCTATTTACATACGGAATCCCCATAAGCATGAATAGGAAACCCCCAAAAAAAACACTTACGCACCAGTTAAATAAATAAAAAAATCATTACATGTTCAAAATTTATTAAAATACAATGTAATTAAACATTTAAAACAAAACTTAAATTTTCTGAACAATAAATTTAAACATTTTAAAGGGGCTAAAAATAACCTAACTAATTTTAAAGTTTTTTAATGCTTAAATAATTTGTTATTTTAATATTTAATTAAACTCTTACGCTGGTAAAAGAAGGCCCTATGCCTGCCTTTACCAGGCCTAAGAGTTTCACAGGCATTTACTGGGCAGTAGTTGGGCAAATAGCCCAACTCTCCGCCAGCGAATGTCCATTTCCCGGGGAGGCGGTGGATCTGTCGAGCTGAAGTGTGACTGATCAAGTTCTGGGTTTTCGTGCATGCACATCGCATGTGGACACCCAGAACTTGCGGGGCATTTACGGCTGTGTACGCGATCATAGGCCCCGGAAAATCCGGTCAAATGTAATCGTACACAACAATTATATTCCAATCAAACATAGAACTGTATTATTTTCCCTATCTCTTCTGTCCTCAAAACAGGATCCACTGTCATAGAACACCTGTACAGTTACTTTCAGATTTTCCAGGAATGGTTTGACGCTTGAGAGAAGCAGACCAGTAATTTACTTCAGGGAGAAAATACTTTTGAAACCGAGATGATGATCATTCCAAAAGATTGTAACACCATTTGAAGAGGTTCATTTTTTTGTTTCGGGATAATAATTGGTGAATTGGAGCCTCAAATTTTGTTTTGTTAGAATTATTTTTAGTGTGCAATGTAGTTTTTTAACCCCTCCTAGTTGGAAAATTGATATAGCAACTTTTGATTTGTGATGTATGGGGGGAAACTGGAAGATGAGGCCTTTTTCTGACCTTCAACTGTATTCTAGTATCTTTTTCTAACTCTACACGAATTTATGTATCCTCCCTCTGTGCTTGTCTTCGGGTAGTCTGACCTTTCTTGCTCCTCAGTTCAATTGTATGACTGCCTCTGTATGACTGCCTCAGTTCTATAGAGAATCTAACCGTGTAGCCTTGCATAGTATACATAGCTTTAAAGTAGAGCAAAATAAGCTGTTTGAATGTGATCTTTTAAAACCAATACTTCCCTGAGGGAAAATGCAACTCATTTTCCTTCAATGAGCTGGTAACTAATTAGTGAAAACTTAGTTATCTAATACTATTAATTTATTTCTCAATTATTTGTGTGTGAATTACATAAATGACAGCATATATCAATTTGCAAGGAAATTGTAAACTCTATTTCACACTGGTTTCTTAAACAACCTCAGCTTTTTTTTCCAAATTTGTGTGTGGCTGATGTGTTCTTAGGGAATGGAATAATTCTTCATTACAAAAAATCTCTATACCCATAAGGTGCAAACCAAGGTTACTAATGGGAAGAATCACTATGACGAGATTATCTGAGTTGACTCTGGCTCAGAATGTCACCCTGCAGCTTTCTTTCCTGTGACATACTTGTAGTGCTTCCTCTGGGCTACTTGTTGGCTCTATGGCGAGATAAAAGTTCAAACCGGCTGCAGCCCATGCCAGAAAAGTTCCTCTTGGTCTTTTGCGTCAGCCTTTAGAATCGTTTCCAACAGACTTCACCTTCTGTTTGTAAATTTGACTTTTCTTATAATATGTTGACAGTCCTATGCAGAACTTTTGAGTGTTATTTAATATGTCCTCACCCAGGTCTAATCATTGCTCCAAGTCTGTGTCTGTTCTATCAAGACGACTCTAAATACAATCAGCATCTATTCTCAAAACACAGCTTGAAACGTGCACAGTATCAGTATGGTGCTTTCTCTTGTTATGTGCTCAGGATAAGAAAAGACCATCAGGCCTATATGTCCTTGCCATACTTCTTACTGAACTCCTCCTCATGTCCCAACTCGTCCTTCCCTTCCTCCCCCAATGTCCTGGGAGAGGCTTAAAATACCTCGGGTGACCAGTAGGTACCAACCCAACTTGCTGGTCATTACTACCCAAAATCTTTATTTTGTAACGTGTTTCTAAGGTCTGATGAAAGGTCATCAACCTGAAACATTAACCCTACCTCTCGCCACAAATGCTGCCTGACCTGCTGAGTGTTTCTAGCATTTTCTGTTTTTTTACCTCAAATAATCCATTCACTTGTATGTCATTATTCCCCTCAATAGTTTTAAAAACCTGAATTGGATATCTCCTAAGTCAACACCGCTTCATTGAACTCAAACCCAAGGTATCTGGTTGTGCTTCTGGTAGGAAGCCATTTGTCAGGATAAAATTGCCAGGTGGAAAATAGATAAGAAAACTGACATAAGCAAGATTTGAATTTGGCTTTGCATCTTGCCACTGTTGTATATCAAGGAATTCTTAGGCATCTTTGCACAACATAGGAATTTGTGCAATCTTTATTGGTTTTGGGGAATTGCATGTAGTTTTTTTTCTTGTCATAAGAAATTGGAGCAGGAGTAGGCCATATGGTCCCTCGAGCCTGCTCCGCCATTCAATAAGATCATGGCTGATCTTTGACTTCAACTCCACTTTCTGCCCGATCCCCACATCCCTTGATTCCCTTAGAATCCAAAAAACTATCGCTCTCAGGCTTGAAATATCCTCAACGACTGAGCGTCCACAGCCCTCTGGGGTAGAGAATTCCAAAGATTCACAATCCTCTGTGAAGAAATTTCTCCTCATCTTGGTCCTAAATGGCTGACCCCTTATCCTGAGACTCTGCCCCTAGTTCTAGACTCCAGCTAAGGGAAATAGCCTCTTAGCTACCCTATCAAGCCCTCTCAGAATCATGAGAGCACCTTTCATCTAAACTCCGGAAAGAATAGAGTATGTTGCCCTGACTTCTTTGTAATTTGCACCTTCTATAAAGGCCCTGCACCTATACTCAGTTCTTCCAGTTTTGAGAAGATTATTCACACTCCTACAGTCACTTTGACTCAACTTCCAAAGGCAGGACCTGCAGTTTGTCATGAATTTTAAACCATAAAAGTCTACTGTTTATCTTAATTGTGCTTTTATTTGACTTAACTGTTCCTCATCTAGTTGATTACTCTTTTATACACTTGTATATGAGGAATCAAAACAAACACTCTGGTCATTTAAAGAGTGCATGTGACACAGCGGGATTACTTCTCTTATTGAGATAAAGAATTGAATTTGTTTTCTGAAGACAATGGTGCTTTTACATAAGCAGATACATCTGTTGCCAATATAGCATGTAAGTATGAAACAGTACCATGAATCGAACTGCTGCCTTAAAAATTTGGGATTTAACCCTTTAACTTACCTACATTTAAAATGAATAAGAGCTGTTAATCTTAATGTTGCAAAGGTGGTAAAAACCAAGTCCTGTAGTAACATTTTGGAATTAACTCCTTCCTGCCACCGCGCCCCCCCCCCCCCCAACCCCAAGGAAAGTTCTGCTTTTTGCATGTTTAAAATTAAAATTAAGATAATTAATTAGGTTGATGCAGACAAATACGGTAAACCTTGTAGAATAATTTGTCACCAAATTCGTTGAGTGCAGATTGTGTTGAATTATTTAAGAGAAATGGCACTGTTTAAGCTCAAGTTGGACAAAAGGGACATGGAATTAGTTTGGAGAAGGAGAGGAATGCACCAGCCCATTGGAAGCAAAGGTTATGAATCTGTGTATAATAGAAACAGAAAATGCTGGAAACACTCAGCAGGTCAGGCAGCATCTATGGAGAGAGAAACAGAGTTCATGTTTCAGGTGGATGACCTTTCGTCATCGTGTAACTGAAATGAACTGGATGGGCAAATCATCATCTCCGCTGCACTGAAAGAAAGATTTTGAAGGCAGGTGGCAACATCAAAAGTGAAAGAAAAAATGTCGAGGAAACTATTGAAGAAAGCAAAGAAAGGTATGAGAATATGACTAAGAACAAAAAATTACTGCTTAGTACTCGCTGGAGTTTAGAAGAATGAGAGGGGATCTCATTGAAACTTGTAAAATTCTAACAGGACTAGACAGACTAGATGCAGGAAGGATGTTCCCGATGGTCGGGGAGTCCAGAACCAGGGGTCACAGTCTAAGGATAAGGGGTTAGCCATTTGGGACAGAGATGAGGAGGAATTTCTTCACCCAGAGAGTGGTGAACCTGTGGTATTCTCTACCACAGAAGGCAGTAGAGGCCAATTCATTAAATATATTCAAGAAGGAGTTGGATATATTTCTTAAGGCTAAAGGGATATGGGGAGAAAGCAGGGACAGGGTACTGAATTTGGATGATCAGCCATGATCGCATTGAATGGCAGAGCAGGCTCGAGGGGCCGAATGGCCGACTCCTGCTCCTATCTTCTATGTTTTTATGTAATAGATCATTCGTTATTGACTTGGGTTTTCAAATGAGGAATGTGTTATTTCATAAGTGTCTGGACTTCCTGAATATACCATACTCTGCAGCAGTATACAGAGAAATGTATTTTGTTGAATTTTTGAAACACCCTCTTCCCTCGTTACCTCTGGTGTGGGTTGTGTCAAGTGACTCTGAAACCAGGAGGGCAGAAACAATAGGTAATAGTGAGAGTTACTATTTTATGCAACACTGTAGGATTCGCCAGAACTTTCTTTGGTAAGTATAGATATTTGTAGTTTTTGTTTGGGGCCTTCATGCCAATAATAAGATAAGTGGCAAGAAGACCTAAACTTGACCCCGATCTCGACTGCCAGTTGGAATTGGGCCTCTTTATGGAATGTGTTTTAATTGGTTGTCTCAAAGGCAAAACCAGATTGGATCCCTTCCTATATTACTGAAAAGCATCTTCCATGTATAATCATAGTGTGGCATTCACAGTATCTGTCCACAGGTATGGCCATCTCTGCTTTCACGATTGGTGTAGTGATGCCGGAGTTGGACTGGGGTGGACATATATAAGAAGTCACACAACACCAGGTTATAGTCCAACAGCTTTATTTGAAATCACAAGCTTTTGGAGCGCTGCTCCTTCTTCAGGTGGGGGGAGAGAAACAGGAACATATTGGGAAGAAATTGAAGAAAGAAAACCTAAAAAGAGTGAGTTGTTGACAGTTTCTAGAAATGCTTTTAGATCCCAGGAATGTCAGCTACTGCAAGATGGTATATTTTTTGCTCATCAGTCGAGACCCTGAATGGACAGGTTGACATGCCTGGTATTCACTTCACGTGTTTAAAAAAAAAAAATGAAGTGCAGCTGTTAGGCATAGTCCCTGGTACATTATTCGGAGAAAAATATGAGACGATTGTAAGTTCAATTCCAGAATGGACTGTCTTTTGTAAATGATCAGAATGATCCCCTTACCTAATAGAATGAGTTGCCTTTAAGATGTTCCCCGGTATGAAGTGGCGCAAAAGCAGAGTCCCAGCCCGATATGAAGCAGAGTGACAACAAAGAGCCTGAAACAGTTAAATATCCTTAAAGTTAAACAAACCGTTTGAAATAACTGTTAGCTAACATGACAGGGCAGCTGAGGCTCGTCGCCTGCACATCTTGTGCCTCGTGTATTCTGGAAATATGCAGGAAGTGCAGTCAACTGCTCGAGCTCAGTTTCTGAGCTTGAGGGATAGCTGCCGTCACTACAGTGCATATGGGAAGCTGAGAGTTTTGTGGATAGCAGGTTTCAGGAGGTGGTCACCCCGCAGCTACAGAGAGTTCACTGGAGTGGGTGAGCACCAGGCAGACTAGGAGGAACAGGCAGGCGGTGCAGGAATTCCCTGGGAGAGTGGCATTCACCGTGTTGAATACCAGTGAGGGTGATGACACCTTGGTAGAGTGCAGCAAATCCCATGGCACAGTGAGAGACTTGGCTGCACAAGGGGTCACAAGAAATTGTAGAAATGCAGTTGTTATAGGGAATTCGATAGTCTGTGATAGACAGGTGTTTCTGCAACCGCTGACATGAGTCCTCCCTGGTGCCAGAGTGCAGAATATCACTGGGTGCGGGACATTCTGCGAGGGGAAGGGGAACAGCCAGAAGTCGTCCATGTTGGAACCAATGACATAGGTAGGAAAAGGGTTGAGGTCCTACAGGCTGAGTTTCAGGAGTGAGGAAAAGGATTAAAGAACAGGACCTCAGGTGGTAATCTCTGGATTACTCCCAGTACCACGTGCTAGTGAGTATTGGAGCAGTAAGATAACGCAGGCGAATGTGTGGCTGGAGAAGTGGTGCAGGAGGGAGTGCTTCAGATTTCTGGGCATTGGGACCAGTTCTGTGGCAGGAGGGTCCTGTGCAAGCTGGACTAGTTGGAGATGAACAGGGCTGGGACCAATGTCCTTGCTGGGAGGTTAACTGGTGCTGTGGGGGAGGGTTTAAACTAATTTGTCAGGGGAGGGGCACCAGACGCAGCAGCAGAGCGGTGAGACCAGGTGCATAGAAAGCTAGGAGGGACCAATAGCAACAGAACACAGAATAGTGTAGAAAGAGAAAGAATTAGATGGAGGAAAATATCAAAGCTGAGCAGCATGGTGTTGGAGTGCATGTTTGTTACTGCAAGGAGTCTTACAAATAAGGTTGGTGAGCTGCAGGCAAAAGTTGCCACGTGGGGTTGTGAAATAGTGACTATAACTGAGACCTGGCTTAAACATGGGCAGGAGTGGGATCTAAACATTCCTGGCTACAATGGATTCAGAAGGGATAGGGAAGGATAAAAGACAAGAGTGGGTGTGGTAGTATTAAGGATAATTTTACAGTTCTACAGAGGAATGATATACTAGAGGGTTCAAGGACTGAATCTGGTTAGAGTTAAGGAACAGAAAAGGAACTATTAGAATTGCTGGGTGTTTACTATAGACCTCCAAATAGTGAGGAGGAGATAGAGGAGCAAATCTGTAGGCAAATTTCAGAGAAATGTAAAAGTTAGAGTGTAGTAATTGGGGACTTCAATTACTCAAATATAGACTGGGAAAAACAGAGTAAAGGGCAAAGAGGGTGAAGAATTCCTAAAATGTGTACAAGAGAACTTTCTTAATCAGTACATTGCTGGCCCAACGAGGAAGGAAGCAGTGTTGGATCTAGTTCTGGGGAATGAATTAGGGCAAGTGGAGTGTGTTGGTTGGGAGAACATCTGGGCAATAGTGATCATAATATAATTAGGTTTGAACTAGTTCTGGAAAGGGACAAAGAAAAATCAATGGTGAAAATACTCAACTGGAAGAGAGCCAATTTCAGGGATTTGAGAAAGGATCTAGCACAGGTTAACTGGAAAGAAAGATTGGCCAGGAAAACAGTAATTGAGCAATGGAAGGCCTTCAAAGTGGAGAAGTTCGGATACAAACCAAGCATATTCCCAATAGGAGGAAAAATGGGGCATCCAACACTAGAGCTCCCTGAAAGACAAAGGAAATAAAGGTTAAAATAAAACCAAAAAAGGAGGTTTATGACCAATGTCGGGTACAGAATACAATTGAAAACCAGGCAAAATACAGAGTGCAGGGGGAAATTGAAAAAGGATATAAGCAGGGCCAAGAGTATCAGAAAAGATTAACGGGTAACATAAAAGGGAACCCAAAAGTCTTTTATAAGCATATAAGAAGTAAAAGGATAGTTAAAGGAACAGTGGGGCCAATTAGGGCCAAAAAGGAAATGTGGAGACAGAGGGCATAACTGAGGTACTGAATGAGTACTTTGCATAGAAGAGGATGAAGTTAATGTTGCAGTGGTGGGGAGAGAGGAGATACTGGATAGGATAAAAATAGATAAAAAGGAAGTGCTGAATAGGTTGGCATCACTTAAAGTTAACAAGTGACCTGGTCCAGATGCATCCTAGGTTCCTGAGAAGGTAGGGTGGAGATAGCAGAAGCTCTAATCACAATCTTTCAATCCTCCTTTGATATGGGATTGGCACTAGAGGACTAGAGGATTGCAAATGTTACACCCCTGTTTAAAAACGGGGAGAGGGATAAACCTGGTAACTACAGGCCAGTCAGTCTAACGTTGGTAGTGGGAAAACTACTAGAGACCATTGTCAAGGCCAAAATTAAATCTCACTTGGAGAACCATGGGTTAATAAAGGACTGCCAGCATGGATTTGTTTAAGGCAAATGGTGTCTGATTAACTGACTCAGTTCTTTGATGAAGTACAGAGAGGGTTAATGAAGGTAGTGCAGTAGATGGTATGTATATATATATGGACTTTCAAAAGACATTTGATAAAGTTCCACAGAACAGACTCATTCAGAAAATAGAAGCACATTGTAATATGGGACAGTGGTAATTTGGGAACATAATTGGCTAAGGGATAGGAAGCAGAGGGTGAACAGATGTTTTTTTGATGAGAAAAGTTTGCAGTGAGGTCCCCAGGGATCAGGTATTCGGCCTCAGTTGGAGTATTGTGTGCAATTCTGGACATCACACTTTTTAGGAAGGATGTTAAGGTCTTGGAGAGGGTAAAGAGGAGGTTTGCCAGGATGATACCAGGGATGAGGGAATTCATTTATGTGGAGAAACTAGAGAAGGTGGGATTGTTCTCAGAGCAGAAATGGTTAAGGGGAGATTTAATAGATGTATTCAAAATTATGAAGGGTTTTAATAGAGCAAGTAGGGAGAAACTATTTCCTCTGGCAAGAGGGCCGGTAACCAGAGATGATAGATTTAAAATAATTGGCAAAAGAACTAATGGGAAATGAGAATTTTTTTCGCACACAGGGTTGTTGAGATCTGGAACACACAACCTGAAAGGGTGGTGGTATCAGATTCCATAGGAACTTTCAAAAGACAATCGGACATGTACTTAGAGGACAGGAAATGGGTGACCGCCAGACAGAGTAAAAGAACTAGGAAGGTAGTGCAGGAGTCCCCTGGGTCCATCTCCCTCTCCAACAGATTTTCCGTTTTGGATACTGCTGGGGGAGATGGTTTCTCGGGAATGCAGCAAGAGCCAAATCCATGGCACTACGAGTGTCTCAGCTGCACAAGAGGGGAGGAAAAAGAGTGGGAGAGCAAGGAGAACAGATAGACGTTTCTGTGGCTGCAGACGTGACTCCAGGATGGTATGTTGCCTTCCTGGTGCCAGGGTCAAGGATGTCACTGGCTGCAGGGCATTCTGAAGGGGGAGAGCGAACAGTCAGAGGTCATGGTTCATATTGATACCAATGACATGGGTAGAAAGAGGGATGAGGTCCTGCAACAAGAATTTAGGGAGCTAGGTAGCAGATTAAAAAGCAGGACCTCAAAGGTTGTAATCTGTGGATTACTCCTGGTGCCAAGTGCTAGTGAGTATAGGAATAGGAGGATAGAGCAGATGAATGCGTGGCTAAAGAGTTGGTGCAGGAGGGAGGGCTTTAGTTTCCTGGATCACTGCGTCTGCTTCTGGGGAAGGTGGGACCTGCACAAGTCGGACAGGACCAACCTCCTTGCGGGGAGATTTGCTAGTACTGTTGTGGGGGTGGGGTTTAAACTAACTTGGCAGGGGGATGGGATATGGAGTGGAGCTACAGTAGGGGGTGATGCACAGCCAAATATAGAGGAAAAAACAAGTCAGCCTGGAAGGCAGAGCAAATATGTAACGGCACAAGTAAGTATGGCAAGGCTGGATGGCATTTATTTTAATGCAAGGAGTCTTGCGTGTAAGGCAGATGAATTGAAGGTGTTGATGAACACCTGGGAGTATGATATTGTTGCTATCACAGAGACATGGTTGAGGGAGGGGCAGGACTGGCAGCTCAATATTCCGGGGTATAGAATCTTCAGGCGAGACAGGAGGGGGTGTTGCAATATTAATCAAGGAGGGATGATATCTTAGGTTCCTCTAATGAGGCCATATGGGTGTCTTGTTTTGCACACTTTGTACAAAAATAATAACTTGCAGGACAACAGAGTATTACAGTTTAACTGTTTTATTAAGCATTAGGTCATACAGCACCTTGGGGGAAAGCCTGGCATTAGGAGCCCTAGCCTGGGTCTTCAAAACAATAGTAGTCCTTACAGATGCCTGCAGGCCAATGACAACTCAGCATGTGATCACATGTGAATATAATAGGTATTCCTTGCAGATACCTGTGGGCCAATGATAATTCAATATGCAAATGTTACAATGGGTAGAACTTAAAAACAAAAAGGGGGCAAGCACTTTGCTGGGAGTGTACTATAGGCCCCCAAACAGTCAGGGGGAGATAGAGGAACAGATATGTAGGCAAATCTCAGAAGTGTAGAAATAATAGGGTAATAATAGTAGGGGATTTCAACTTCCCCAATATTAACTGGGATAGTCAGAGTGTGAAAGGCTTGGAGGGTGCGGAATTCCTAAAGTGCATCCAGGAGAGCTTTTTGAGCCAGCATGTAAAAAGTCCTACAAGAGAGGGGGTGGTACTGGACCTAATTCTAGGGAATGTAGCCAGGCAAGTGGTAGAAGTGTCAGTAGGAGAGCATTTTGGTGACGGTGACCATAATTCGGTGAGATTTAAGGTAGTCATGGAAAAGGACAAAGATGGACCGGAAATAAAGGTTCCAAATTGGGGGAAGGCCAATTTTAATATGATAAGGCAGGATCTGGCCAAAGTGGACTGGGATCAGCTACTTGTAGGAAAATCCACATCAGAGCAGTGGGAGTCATTCAGAAAGGAAATAGAGAGAGTACAACACCAACATGTTCCCGTAAAGGTCAAGGGTGGGACCAACAAGCCCAGGGAACCCTGGATGTCATCAAGGGATATACAAGAATGGATTATGAAAAAAAGGGAGGCTTTTGGCAGATACAAAGGACTAAAAACAGTGGAAGCCCTAGAGGAGGATAGAAAGTGCAGGGGGGTACTTAAAAAAAGAAATTAGGAGAGCGAAGAGAGGGCATGAAAAAACACTGGCGGGCAAAATAAAGGAAAATCCCAAGGGGTTTTATAAGTATAAGCTGGGGGGAGCCCGGCGTTGCCAGGGCTGTTTTGGGCCGGGCGGTTTAAATAGAGTCCCAGGCTTTGGGGCCTGTCTGTCTGTCCCTCTGTGAATCTGCTGCCGGGCAACATTTGTACCTTTTAATACCTTCAAAGATGAAAGTGAAAGGACTTCTAAAATGTTTTTGGTAAATCTTATGTTATTTTTAAAAGAGATACTAACTTTTTGGAAGCTGGATTAGCAGATTTTGAGCTGGAAGTAAATGGGTTTTTTAGCTTGAGGCAATGGCTGCCAGATCCCTGAGATGAAAACGATTAGTCCCGCCCACACACACACCGATTGGCCAACCATCAGGTGACTGAACTGTAGGATTGGTCAATCATGACGGCACAGGATTGGTCGAACCTTGACGTCAGTCAATCAATGCTAATTAGCAGATAATGAGCGTAATTTTGAAGGTTTTTTGCATAACGCGTGAACAATTTTCGTCCGACCGAAAAGTAAATACGCTTACGACCGTCCCGGAAGCGTAAGCTTTCTTTGGACGTAACGCACGGGTAGGTACGCCCTATAACTTTCGAGCGTATAGCCGGACAGACAAAACGTAAGGAACCGCTTTATATATATAGATAGAAGATGATTAAGGGCAAGAGGATAACCAGGGAAAGAGTAGGGCCCATTAGGGACCAAAGTGGCAATCTGTGTAGAGCCAGAAGATGTAGGTGAGGTTTTAAATGAATATTTTGCATCTGTGTTCACGATGGAGAAGGACATAGATACATAGAAGATAGGAGCAGGAGTAGGCCATTCGGCCCTTCGAGCCTGCTCCGCCATTCAATGAGATCATGGCTGATCATCCAAATTCAGTACCCGGTCCCTGCCTTCTCCCCCTATCCCTTGATCCCTTTAGCCTTAAGAAATATATCCAACTCTTTCTTGAATATACTTAATGAACTGGCCTCCACTGCCCTCTGTGGCAGAGAATTCCACAGGTTCACCACTCTCTGGGTGAAGAAATTCCTCCTCATTTCAGTCCTAAATGGCTTACCCCTTATCCTTAGACTATGACCCCTGGTTCTGGACTCCCCGGCCATCAGAAACGTCCTTCCTGTATCTAGTCTGTCCAGGCCTGACAGAATTTTATAGGTTTCGATGAGATCCCCTCAATCTTCTAAACTCCAGTGAGCATAAGCCCAATCGACACAATCTGTCCTCATACGTCATTCCTGCCATCCCAGGTATCAGCCTGGTGAATCTTCGCTGCACTCCTTCCATGGCAAGAACGTCCTTCCTCGGGTAAGGCGACCAAAACTGCACACAATACTCAAGGTGTGGTCTCACCAAGGCCCTGTACAACTGCAGCAAGACATCCTTGTTCTTGTACTCAAACCCTCTTGCTACGAAGGCCAACATACCATTTGCCTTCTTAACCGCCTGCTGCACCTGCATGCTTACCTTCAGCGACTGGTGTACAAGAACACCCAGGTCTCTTTGCACTTCCCCTTCTCCCAATCTATTACCATTCAAATAATCTGCCTTCCTGTTTTTGCCACCAAAGTGGATAACCTCACATTTATCCACATTATAGTGCATTTGCCATGTTCCTGCCCAATCACCCAACCTGTCCAAATCGTGCTGGAGTTTCACGACATCCTCCTCACAGCATACCCTCCCCCCCAGCTTTGTGTCATCTGCAAATTTGGAGATATTACATCCAATTCCCTCGTCCAGATCATTAACATATATATTGTGAACAGCTGGGGTCCTAGGACCGATCCTTGCGGTACCCCACTAGTCACTGCCTGTCACTCGGAAAACGACTTGTTTATTCCAACTCTTTGCTTTCTGTCCGCCAACCAGTTCTCTATCCAAGTCAATACCTTGCCCCCAATCCCATGTGCCTTAATTTTGCACGCTAATCTATTATGCGGGACCTTATCGAAAGCCTTCTGAAAGTCCAAATACACCACATCCACTGGTTCTCCCTTATCTATTTTACCAGTTACATCCTCAAAAAATTCCAGTAGATTAGTCAAGCACGATTTACCTTTTGTAAATCATGTTGACTTTGTCCGATCCAGTCACTGCTTTCCAAGTGCTCTGCTATTACATCTTTTATAATCGACTCTAGCATTTTCCCCACTACCGATGTCAAGCTTACCGGTCTATAATTCCCCGCCTTTTTTGAATAGTGGGGTAACATTAGCTACCCGCCAATCCATGGGTACCGTTCCAGAGTCTATCGAGTTCTGGAAGATGACCAGCAATGCATCTACTATTTCTAGGGCCACTTCCTTAAGTACCCTGGGATGTAGATTATCAGGCCCTGGGGATTTATCGGCCTTCAGTCCCATCAATTTTCCCAACACCATTTCCCTACAAATACTGATTTCTTTCAGTTCCACCCTTTCATCAGACCCGATGTTCCCCGGCATCTCTGGGAGGTTATTTGTGTCCTCCTTTGTGAAGACAGAACCAAAATATGTATTTAGTTGGTCTGCCATTTCTTTATTCCCCATTATAAATTCCCCCGATTCTGACTGCAAGGGACCTACGCTTGACTTCACCAATCTTTTTCTCTTCACATATCTATAAAAGCTTTTACAGTCAGTTTTTATGTTCTCTGCAAGCTTACTCTCATTCTATTTTCCCTTTCTTAATTAATCCCTTTGTCCTCCTTTGTTGAATCCTAAACTGCTCCCAATCCTCAGGATTATTGCTTTTTCTGGCCAATTTATATGCCCTCTCCTTGGACCTTATGCTATCCCTAATTTCCCTTGTTAGCCACGGTTGGGTCACCTTTTTTGTTTTATTTTTATGCCAAACTGGGATGAACAAATTCTGTAGTTCATCCATTCGGTCTTTGAATGTTTGCCATTGCCTATCCACCGTCAACCCTTTGAGTGCAATTCCCCAATCAATCCTACCCAACTCGCTCCTCAGACCATCATAGTTTCCTTTATTTAAATTGAGGACCCTAGTCTCCGAGTCAACTACTTCATTCTCCATCTTAATGAAGAATTCGATCATATTATGATTGCTCCGACCCAAGGGGCCTCTTACAACAAGATTGCTAATTAATCCTTTCTCGTTACATAATACCCAGTCTAAGATGGCCTGATCTCTGGCTGGTTCCTCGACATATTGGTCCAGGAAACCATCCCGTAAACACTCCAGGAATTCCTCCTCCACAGTATTGTTACTCATTTGGTTGGCCCAATCTATATGTAGATTAAAGTCACCCATGATGACTGCTGTGCCCTTATTGCACGCTGCTTTAATTTCTCTTTTTAATGCCATCCCCAACCTCCGCCTTACTGTTTGGAGGTCTATAAACCACTCCCACTAACGTTTTTTCCCCCTTAGTATTTCTCAATTCTACCCATACAGATTCCACCTCATCAGAGCTAATATCCTTCATTACAATTGTGTTAATCCCTTCTTTAACCAGTAATGCTACCCCACCTCCCTTTCCTTTTTGCCTATCTTTCCTGAATATCGAATACCCCTGGATGTTGAGTTCCCAGTCCTGGCCTTCCTTGAGCCACGTTTCCGTAATCCCAACCAAATTGTATTTGTTTACTTCTATTTGCGCAGCCAATTCATCCACCTTATTACAAATGCTCCTCGCATTAAGACACAAAGCCTTCAGGCTTGTTTTTTTAATGCTCTTAGACCTATTAGAATCATTATTTACTGTGGCCATGTTTGATTTAAACCGTTGATTTCTCTGTGCCACTTTTGTTTCCGATGTAGGCATAGAAATCGGGCAGGGGGATTGTGATATACTTGAACAAATTAGTATTGAGAGGGAGGAGGTACTAGTGGTTTTAGCGGGCTTAAAAGTGGATAAATCCCTAGGCCCAGACGAGATGTATCCCAGGCTGCTGTGTGAGGCAAGGCAGGAGATTGCAGGGGCTCTGACACAAATTTTCAGAACCTCTCTGGCCACAGGGGAGGTGCCAGAGGATTGGAGGACAACTAACGTAGTACCATTATTCAAGAAGGGTAATAGGGATAAACCAGGGAATTACAGGCCAGTGAGCCTAACATCAGTGGTAGGGAAATTATTGGAAAAAATTCTGAGGGACAGAATTAGTCTCCACTTGGAGAGGCAGGGATTAATCAAGGATAGTCAGCATGGCTTTGTCAGGGAGAGATCATGTCTGACCAATTTGATTGAATTTTTCAAGGGGGTGACTAGGTGTGTGGATGAGGGTAGTGCAGTTGATGTGGCCTACATAGACTTCAGTAAGGCTTTTGACACAGTCCCGCATGGGAGACTGGTCAAGAAGGTAAGAGCCCATGGGATCCAGGGCAATTTGGCACATTGGATCCAAAATTGGCTTAGTGGCAAGGAGGCAGAGGGTGATGGTCGAAGGTTGTTTTTGTGACTAGAGGCCTGTGTCCAGTGGTGTACCGCATGGATCGGCGCTGGGTCCTTTGCTGTTTGTAATGTACATTAATGATTTAGATATGAATATAGGAGGTACGATCAGTAAATTCGCAGATGTCACAAAAATTGGTGGAGTGGTAAATAGTGAGGAGGGAAGCCTCAGGCTACAGGACGATATAGACGGGTTGGTTAGATGGGCAGAACAGTGGCAAATGGAATTTAACCCTGAAAAGTGTGAGGTGATGCATTTTGGGAGGACTAACAAGGCAAGGGAATACACAATGAATGGTAGGGCCCTAGGAAGGACAGAGGATCCTTGGTGTGCATGTACAGGAAACTTTCTAGTATCTGGCACTGACGGGACCGAGCTGGTGCCGTTAGATCAAAACTGCCGTATAAACCAGTGGCAATGTTAAAACATAGCTTTTCAGCTCCGTGTGAATCAACAAACCCTGTTGCTTAGTAACAGCTTCAAAACAGTCGGCTGCAGCTGCAAGCGACTCTAGCTGAAGCTGTTGCTTAGCTACAGACCTTGCAGAGCCTGACTTGGGGGAAAAAAAGCAACGAGAAGTAAAAGAAACTTATAGAAAACGGCTCCTGAATTTTGCCGGTAGATAGAGCTTTCTGGACTTTTAACCTCCGGTTAAACGAAAGTTTCCTGTACATAGCTCCCTGAAGGCAGCAGGACAAGTAGATAAGGTGGTTAAGAATGGGATACTTGCCTTCATTAGCTGAGGCATAGAATATAAGAGCAGGGAGGTTATGATGGAGCTGTACAAAATGCTAGTTAGGCCACAGCTGGAATACTGTGTGCAGTTCTGGTCGCCACACTATAGGAAGGATGTGATTGCATTGGAGAGGGTGCAGAAGAGATTCTCCGGGATGTTACCTGGGCTGGAGCGCTTCAGCTATGAAAAGAGCCTGGACAGGCTGGGGTTGTTTTCCTTAGAGCAGAGAAGGCTGAGGGGGGACCCGATTGAGGTGTACAAGATTATGAGGGGCATAGATAGGTTAGATAGAAAGGAACTTTTCCCCTTAGTAGAGGGGTCAATAACCAGGGGGCATAGTTTCAAGCTAAGGGGCAGGAGGTTTAAAGGGGATTTGAGGAAAAACTTTTTCACCTAGAGGGTGGTTGGAATCTGGAACTCACTGCCTGAAAGGGTGGTAGAGGCAGGAACCCTCATAACATTCAAGAAGCATTTAGATGAGCACTTGAAACGCCATAGCATACAAGGCTACGGACCAAGTGCTGGAAAATGGGATTAGAATAGATAGGGCTTGATGGCCGGCGTGGACACTAATGTATGTACCTTTAAGGGGAGAACTACTTTTTACAGCTCCTGTATACTGTAGTACCGGCAGTGACCACACCTGTATATAAACCCTGAGTAGTGATCTGTACGGTTAGTTCTAGAGTAACCCTCATTCAGTAAACACCTGTTGAATCATTCCCTGCAGTCGTCGTCTGATTATTGAAGGACACAACATTAAGATACACGGATCTAACAGACACGATGCGCCGAAGGGCATCTTTCTGTGCTGTATAACTCTGACTGATTTGCAGGGTTATGGGAAAAACCTGGGGTGTGGGACTAAATAGGACAGTTCTTGCGAAGACCCGGCACAAGCGCGATAGGCCGAATAGCCTCCTGTGCTCTAAGATTCCATGATTTGAGGTTTGACAAACGTTTCACTGGAGGAAAAAGTTGAGCTTAAAATGTTTCCCTGATTTACAATACAGCTTTCCCCTCTTGCTTGCTACTGCCCTGAAGTCATTTTACACTGCAGTTGTGTAAGGTCTGTTGCAACTGAAATGAGGATCAAATTGGAATGCAGTAGCTGTGCCTGACTTCAAACTGGCTGTGTCAATTTTCAATTGAGGGACACTCATTGCAAACACAGGATGTTCCTGTATCTACCGAATGTTCAAAGTGACATCAGAGGAATAATTTGAAATCATATATTTACTAATGATACTGGTAACTCTCCTATTTGATCTTTTTTTCAAATGGTAAAGCTTAAAAATCCATTGACATCAACAGCCACTGACCTACATTGCTGCCACTGATCCCTGCTAACATACACACAGTAAGCTTGCTAACGTGCCTCCTACTCTGCTGAAGTGCTGACCCCCCCCTCAGCTGAGTAACTGATGTGCTACTTCTGACAATTCTATAAGCCATTGGCACCAACCCCAATATTAATGCACTGGCAACTGCTTTGGATCCTGCTTTCCAAACATTTTCCTGAATGGAACACGGGACACTGAGCTGTTTGAACCGCAGTGAGAGACTGGAACACAGCCTAGTTGTCTTCTGACCTTGATTCTGGGGCAGAGCATAAGTAAGGACACCAAATACACCAAGAACCAATGGAAATGTCAAATTATGGGAGCATTGGATATCTCTGGTGAGATGAAGATTTGGTAGAAACAACATTAGTGACAGCCAGGTATTCAGTCCCTGACTTATGAAAACGTGCAATAGCTTGGGACAGTTGGTGAATGTCGTCTCCATGATGCGGAGGTTCTTGGGGAGGGAGTCACCTTTTATCCTATTACCCTGACTTGTGTTTCTCCATTTAGGGTAGGCGTAGGAGAAGGAGATGCTATCCGATAAACAATGTTAATTTTCGCTCCATCGCAACTGAAGGTGGTGACTTTACTGGGGTGTGGTACTCGGGGACCTTATGAAAGTGGCTGTTGTTTCTGTTCAAGCTGAAATGCTGTTATCAGGCTATTAGAATATGGGAGGTATCACAGCTGAGACAATTCTTTCCTTTTCTGACGTCCACATACATGTAGTTCCCATTAGGAGGCGGTCACTAGATCGTGGTCTGGAGTGGTGAACCTGTCTAATATTTTCACATAGCCCACCACCCTGGATATACTGAGGTAAATTGCTAGAAACTACAATTGATGAGCTGAGAACAACAAATTCAGCACAGACCAGGATTGAACCTGGAACCTTTCTGGTCTGTATGACTTAATGGCACAACTCCGGGAGGCGACAGTTGCAATCACATGCATATCACGTGAATTTATACACACAGTTTATCGCATAGAATGACATAGCTATAATTCGTTTTTACCATTACAGCTGGCAATGCTTTGCCTATTTACAGCAAATAACACTAGAATATACGGGGGGAAAAAGGAAGAGCTTGTATTTCTATAGCGCCTTGCCTGACCTTAGGACGTCCCAAAGTGCTTTACAGCCAATGAAGTACTTTTGAAGTGTAGTCACTGTTGTAATGTAGGAAACGCAGCAGCCAATTTGCACACTGCAAGGTCCCACAAACAGCAATATGATGATCCGATCATCTGTTTCTTTTAGTGAAGTTGATTGAGGGATAAATATTGACCAGGACACGGAGGATGGCACCTCCGACAATGTCAGCCTAGATTTTGTGCAAAAGTCCCTGGAGTAAGACTTGAACCCATAACCTCCTGACTCCAAGGCGAGGGTGCTGCCACTGAGCCACGGCTGACAGCATAAAAATATATATACATTGTATAATGAAATGAATTCACTATTACTGAGTTTATTGATGTTCTAGATACTGAGGTTAGTTAACCTAGTAGCACAGTGCCAGCAGTGCAGAAAATTAAATACCAATAAGAAAATCTCTGAGAAGGATATTAGTTCATTCTGAAGCTTAAAATGTAAGGCCTCTGAATCTCAATTTGTCATCTGTTCTACAGCGCTAACCAAATATGCACCATCTAAAGTCATCAGCGTGGGCATCATTTCAAACCACGTTTTAGGTTTACAAATGCTGTTCTGAAAAGCAAGATATCTGATTTGAATGAAACTTTATATTATTGATTTGCACAGCTGTGATGAGCTCTTTGTTTTTGCAACTGTGTTCTATAATAAAACTATATTACTATATGTGAGTAAATCTTCACTGTGTTCCAATGCATAGTTCTGCACCTTTCTATAGAAATGTGTAAGTCACTGGAAAGTCACCTTTAAATGAGCAGACTCTAGCTATTACATAGTGGTAACCACACAAACCCAACAAGGTTAGTCACATCTGTATCCTCATTCCACTGATCGGATATCTGCTATTAATACCCAGACACTGTTAATATCAGGATACCCAAGATGTAGCTAGTGATTTAGGTGTCAGTCTTGGCTCAGTGGGTAGCACTTTCACCTCTGGCTCAAAGTTGTGGGTTCGTGTCCCACTCCAGAGACTTGAGCACATAATCTAGGCTGGCACTCCAGTGCAGTGCTGAGGGAGTACTGCACTGTTGGGCTTTTTCGTCTTTTGGATGAGACATTAAACCAAAGCCCTGTCTGCCCTCAGGTGGTTGTAAAAATCCCGTGGCACTATTTCGAAGAAGAGCAGGGGAGTTCTCCCTGGTGTCCTGGCCAATATTTATCCCTCAACCAACATCACTAAAATGGATTATCTGGTCATTATCACATTGTTGTTTGTGGTACCTTGTGCATAAATTGGCTGCCATGTTTCCTACCTTACAACAGTGACTACACTTTAAAAGTACTTCATTGACTGCAAAGCACTTTGGGATGTCCTGAGGTGGTAAAAGGTGCTATATAAATGCTAGTCTTTTTCTTTTACTGTGCTTTCAAGATCTGGCATTAACTTTGTCAGAGTTCCAGCAAAATCCCAGTAAGAGCAGTTGGTTTAAAATGGTACCAGTTTAACATAACAGTAAAGAGTACACCTCTTTGAAAGGCCTGAGCGGCGCGGCAGTGTATAAACAGAGCAAGACCCGAGGACAGCGCGGACCTGAGCGTAGGCAAATTCAAAAACAAGTAGTGATGTCACAGGACAACAGGTACCTGATTGGCTGGTGATTATTGATGTTTTTTTCTCTAATCTAGGACAGTGCTTTAAACTAAGCTGGGAAATCTAGTGCACTTTATTAAATTAATTACTTAACTGGATAAACTAATTAATACATCTAAAAATAATTGTTTGAATAAGACTTTAATTAAATAAATAAAATAAGTTTAGACTAAGATATGGTAGAGCAGGTTATGTGTCTGGACTGCAGTTTGTGGACAGCGAGACTGGCCCAAGTGAACACATCTGCAGTAGATGTCTCTGTCTCTAATCTCTCTGGCTCAGAGTCATTGAGCTGGAGTCTGAGTTGGAGACACTCCGACACATAAGGGAGGGGGAGGAGTTTCTGAACAGTTTGCTCCCGACTTCGGTCACACCTCGTAGAGAGGTGCAGGATCAGAACGGGGTTGGTGTGACCGATAGTGTGCAGAATAAGGGGAACCCAGCTAAGAAAGGGAACGAGGATCCACAGAAACTGATCCTCTCCAACAGGTACAATGTACTTGCTACCTGTGAGGATAAAAATAAAGACTGTTGGAAGGACAGCCAGAATGCGGACCATGGCACTTTGGAGCAGGAGGCTGTCCTAAGGGAGGAAGAGGAGAGGAAGTGTAATGTGGTAGTTGTAGGGGATTCTATAATTAGGGGGACAGATCGCATCCTTTGTAAGCAAGATCAAGAGTCCCACATGGTATGTTGCCTACCTGGTGCTGTCGAAATCTCGACTCCGAGTAAGACTCTAAAACACAAGCAGTACCGTCAGATTGTTAGTTTATTTTACTTGCACAAGGAGAGCGTCCCGCTAAGTCAAAGGCTAGCAGAGACTCTCTGCAGAATTACAGATTAACAACATATTTATACAGTAAAGTAAACAGGTTATGGTTTCATCATGTGTCTTTCAAGTCAGACAAAGGGACAAAGAGTTCTTCAATCCTTAACTAAGTTTCTACATATTTCTAAAGTCTGGCGTAGAGAAAGACTATTGATAATACAATGGGTAGTTATTTATTCCAGACTATTTAATTAAGACCATCAGTATTGTTTGGAATGTAGTTACTTCATACAATATGTTTCTTCTGTTATCTGGTGGCCAAGCCTCTGGCCAGGTGGCCTGCTTAAGATTCCCTTTACTCATGTAAATGGTCTTTGTTTACAATGCAGATAAGCAACGGTTTACAGTGTTTAGTCAAGGTTAACAAGTTTAAGGAAGGAAACTAGGACATTTCTGCAGAGGCTTCTGTATTGATTTCTTTGTGGGTTCAATGACGAGACATTTATGAAAGAGAATGAGTATTAATCTAAAGTCTGTTCAACTCTTTATAACAGCTTTACAGGAGACACGATGCTAGTAATCCAACTAGAACGAAACTGAAACCAAACCCAACTGCCTTGCTTGTCTTGGTCACATGCCCTCTGCTGGTCAGGCACAAGCAATCAATACATGCAAACATGCTGATAAGGCATCATAATCGAACAGGCAAATACCATCTCTATTTGCTGATATCATTACATCTCCTTTTCTTAAAACAAAAGTATTTTACTTTTAACTAACAACGTTTTCTTTGTATTAATCTGCATTTTAACTGTAACACTTAATGAACTTACATTATCATTATCATGATCAAGGTTTTTTAACCTTGCTTTGTGTTCGCACATGAAATATGTCAATACACTAGAACTTGAAGAAAGAAGATAACATTACTTCCTTCTATAACAATAGTCCTTAAATTTGCTCAATGAGTCTCTCAGAAGGCTTCACGTGTCTTGAGGATTTTCTGACTGATTGTCCTTGAATCTGAGTTGTTGCCTCAGATGATTGGTTCTCAGCTGTGTGATCAGGTTGTTCAACAGTATCAGTCTCTTGACCTGCTGTGGCTGGTCCCATGAGAAGATCTCGACGATTTCTTCTCAGAACAGCACCCTCATCTGTCTGAATGGTGTATGATCTTGGTTGAACTTCACTCAGGACAGTTCCCTTCTGAGTCCATGTGTTTGTTTTGTCTTTGAACCTTACTTGGTCACCAGTGTGGAGTTCAGGTAGGTTTTGTGTTCCTCTGTCATAGTAGTACTTTTGCTTTTCTTTCTGTTGTTCTTTGAACTTCCTCACTTTCTCCCCCTCTTTTGTTTTCAGGAGGTTCTCCGGGATGGGTAGGTTTGACCTTAGCCGACGTCCCATCAGGAGTTGGGCTGGTGACTTACCACACTCGAGCGGCGTTGTGCGGTATACAAGCATGCTCTGGTAGAAGTCAGTTCCACTGTCTTTTGCCTTGTACATCAGTCTTTCCACTGTGTTTGCGGGCTCTCCTGGGTCAACAGCTCTGGACAACGTGTCTGCTGTATACATCAGCTTACCCGGTGTGTACGCAACATTCAGCAACAAATATGCCTTACCAGCATATTTGCCTGATTGATTATTTATGCCTGACCAGCAGAGGGCATGTGAGAGACAAGCAGTTTAGTTTTAGTTTCGTTTTATATGAGAGACAAGCAGTTTAGTTTTAGTTTCATTTTAGATGGCTCTCTAAGATGGTGTCTCCTGTAATGCTGTTAACTGAGTTGAACATACTTTAGATTAAAAGTCATTCTCTTTCATGAATGTGTCGTCATTGAACCCACATACAAATCAATACATGGTGTCAGAAGTGATTGAAAGAGATGAAGAGGAAAAATCTGAAGTTAAATCAGCTCTCCACATATTAGCAAGCCAAAAGAGAACATTGTTACTTACCATTGGAGAATAGCTAACGAAGTGAAAAATGGTAGGATTACACCCACTGGCGAAGCTTCAGTTGACAGGTAATGTGGCTGAAAATTGGAGGAGGTTCAAACAACGTTTGGAGTTGTATTTAGCGGCAATCGGAGCTGACGAGAAAAGTGATAAAATGAAAGCGTCAGTGTTCTTACATGTCGTGGGTGATGAAGTGCTGGAGGTGTATAATAACTTCACATTCGCTGCTGATGGAGACAAAATGAAGTTGGATAAAATAATAGAACAGTTTGAGGCCTACTGCATACCTTAACGTGACGTTTGAGAGACACAGATTTTTCACATGTGCACAGAAAACGGGAGAGACTATTGATCAGTATGTGACTGAACTGAGAAACCGAAGCAAAACATGTGAATTTGGGGGACTGACAGACTCGCTGATAAAAGACAGACTGGTGTGTGGTATTCCAGATAATGGTCTAACTAAAAGACTGCTAAGAGAGCAAGATCTAGACCTGTGAAAAGCCATAGTACTGTGTAGGGCTACAGAGACTGTGAAGTCGCAGGCAAAGGAGCTGTTCAGTGACAGTAGCTGCAATGTGGATGCCGTGAGAGAGAACGGACACAAACCGTTTAACAAAAAGCGCCAATGTGAAAAAAGAGGCGTGGCCAGCGAACAAAAATGAAAGGGGCAATCGAAAGTCATGTAGTCGATGCGGTACACAGCATCCACCAAAAGTGTGTCCAGCATATGGTAAAACATGCAATAGTTGCAACAAAAACAACCATTATGCCCGTTGCTGCAAGAACCAAGCGCAACAAAGCAAGGTCCATGCAGTAGATGAAAGCGAGATAGAGGAGTTCTATGTAGATGTTGTGTCTGAAAAGAAAAAAGAGACTGGATGTTGACACTAAAAGTGAATGACATACACATTCCATTTAAATTGGATACTGGAGCACAAGTTAATGTGATATCAGAGACTGATTTTAAGAAAATTAGACCCAGACCAAAGATACATGGAATAAAAGTGAAAGTGACAGGATACTCAGGTACTGATATACCAGTGAAAGGAAGATGCATTGTCAAAGTGACACACAAGGACAGAGAGCACACGCTAGCATTAATCGTGGTGCCAAAGGATGTGCAGGCCATACTAGGTTTAAAAGCCTGAGAGAGACTGAACCTGGTAAAGAGAGTCCTCGTTGTGGAAAGCAAAGGAGAGACAGTCTATGATGAACTCATGAAAGAGTACAACGACCTATTTCAGGGTCTAGGCTGCCTTCCAGGAGAACACACGATCAGAGTAGATAAAAGTATGCCAACGGTCATACATCCATGCAGAAAAGTTCCGTTTGCTCTTCAAAAGCAACTGAAGGCAGAGTTGGACAGGATGGAAAGCCTGAACGTGATTCAGAAGATAGATGTTCCCTCGTCGTAGTGGACAAAAAGAATGGAAAGCTCAGAATTTGCCTGGATCCAAGAGATCTAAACAGAGCAATAAAGAGAGAGCACTTCAAGCTTCCTACATGTGAGGAAATCATGTCACAGTTTGCAAATGCAAAGTATTTCAGCAAGTTAGATGCATCATCAGGATTTTGGCAGATGAAACTGGACGAAGCAAGTTCAAGACTGTGCACTTTCAACAGTCCATTTGGCAGATACAGATTCCTAAGGTTACCATCTGGCATTGCCTCAGCTCCTGAAGTGTATCACAAAACTATCCATATGATCTATGAGCACCTGGAGGGAGTTGATACATTGATGGATGACATCATAGTATGGGGAACCACGAGAACTGAGCATGACGAGAGACTGAAAAAAGTGCTGGAAGCAACAAGGAAAACAAACCTGAAGCTGAATAGAGAGAAATGCCAGCTCGGGGTGACCGAACTGACATTCGTGGGAGATATCCTTAGCAGTGAGGGCATCAGACCAGATCCCAGAAAGGTGTCCGCCATTGAGAATATGCCAAAGCCACAATGCAAAAAGGACGTGCAGAGGTTTAATGGAATGATCAACTACATGGGTAAATTCATATCCAACCTCTCAGAAAAGATGGCGCCACTGAGACGACTAACTGAAAAGAACATAGAATGGGAATGGAATCATGAGCATGAGAAGTCATGGAGCGATCTAAAGAAACTGCTCACAGAGGAACCAGTTCTGAGGTTTTATGACCCAGCGAGACCCAGCAAGATATCATCAGATGCATCACAGAGTGGGCTCGGTGCCGTTCTTCTGCAAAAATATGACTACTGGCAACCTATTGCATATGCATCGCGCTCAATGACAGACGCGGAGACGCGATATGCTCAAATAGAAAAGGAGCTGCTCAGCATCACATACGCCTGTGAAAGATTTCACCAGTTTGTGTCAGGACAAGCAATCAGTGTAGAGACTGACCATAAGCCCTTGATTGCATTGTTCCAAAAGCCACTAAATGGGTGTCCGCTTAGAATACAAAGAATGATGATCAGGCTGCAACGCTATACACTGAATGTTGCGTACACACCGGGTAAGCTGATGTATACAGCAGACACGTTGTCCAGAGCTGTTGACCCAAGTGAGCCCGCAAACACCAAAATGGATGAAAAAGTGAACGCCTACGTGGACATGATCATAAGTGTACTGCCCATAGCAGATGCAAAAATGGAGCTCATAAAGACTGAGACCAACAAAGATGAAACAATGAGACGACTGAGGAAAAGCATCTTGGATGGATGGCCCAACATGAAGCAAGACTGCTCACCTGACATGGCAGAGTACTGGAACTGCAGGGCGGAACTATCAGTGGTCGAAGACATCATCTACAAAGGAAGTAAAATAGTTATCCCAAAGAGTCTAAGAAAAGAGATGCTAAAAAGGATCCATGGAGGACATCTGGGAATCGAAAAGTGTAAGAAAAGAGCACGAGAGGTGATGTACTGGTCACGAATCAACCAAGATGTGACAAATGAGGTGTCAAACTGCACAATATGCCTGAAATATCGAGCAAGCAATCCGGTAGAACCACTAAAGCCGGACAGACCTTACCAGAAGGTAGGCGCTGACCTAGTTGTATGTCAAGGGAAGGACTATCTTGTAGTCACAGACTATTACTCCCTGTATCCAGAGGTTTGTAGACTGTACACCACCATTGCAGATGCTGTGATAACATGTATGAAAGCCATATTCTCCAGACATGGCGTGGCAAGCGAGGTCTTCACAGACAACGGACCCCAGTTTTACAATGCAAGTTTCCGACACTTTGCCAAAGAGTGGGACTTTGTCCACACAACGTCAAGTCCTCACTTTCCACAGTCCAATGGACTAGTGGAAAAATCGGTCCAGACAGTGGAAAGACTGATGTATAAGGCAAAAGACAGTGGAACTGACTTCTACCAGAGCATGCTTGTATACCGCACAACGCCGCTCGAGTGTGGTATGTCACCAGCCCAACTCCTTATGGGACGTCTGCTAAGGTCAAACCTACCCATCCCGGAGAACCTCCTGAAAACAAAAGAGGGGGAGAAAGTGAGGAAGTTCAAAGAACAACAGAAAGAAAAGCAAAAGTACTACTATGACAGAGGAACACAAAACCTACCTGAACTCCACACTGGTGACCAAGTAAGGTTCAAAGACAAAACAAACATATGGACTCGGAAGGGAACTGTCCTGAGTGAAGTCCAACCAAGATCATACACCATTCAGACAGATGAAACCACAGAAACCCCACAGTGCAGATAGAGGCCATTTCGGCCCATCGAGCCTGCACCGACACACATCCCACCCGATCCCCGTAACCCCTACACCAACACATATCCCACTCTATTCGCGTAACCCCACGTATTTAATCCCCCTAACACTAAGGGTCAATTTATCATAGCCAATCAACCTAACCCGCACATCTTTGGACTGTGGGAGGAAACCGGAGCACCCGGAGGAAACCCACGCAAACACGGGGAGAATGGCTGTGGAGTTTGCACAGTCACCCGAGGCCGGATTCGAACCCGGGTCCCTGGTGCTGTGCGGCAACAGTGCTAACCACTATGCCACCGTGCTGCCCAGAGGGTGCTGTGCTGCAAAGAAATCGTCGAGATCTTCTCATGGGACCAGCCACAGCAGGTCAAGAGACTGATACTGTTGAACAACCTGATCACACAGCTGAGAAACCATCATCTGAGGCAACAACTCAGATTCAAGGACAATCAATCAGAAAATCCTCAAGACACGTGAAGCTTCCTGAGAGACTCATTGAGCAAATTTAAGGACTATTGTTATAGAAGGAAGTAATGTTATCTTATTCTCTCCAAGTTCTAGTGTATTTACATGTTTCATGTGAACACACAAAACAAGGTTAAAAAACCTTGATAATGATAATGTAAGTTCATTAAGTGTTACAGTTAAAATGCAGAGTAATACAAAGAAAACATGTAGTTAGATAAAAGTAAAATACTTTTGTTTTAAGAAAGGGAGATGTAATGATATCAGCAAATAGTGATGGTATTTGCCTGTTTGATTATTTATGCCTGACCAGCAGAGGGCATGTGAGAGACGAGCAGTTTAGTTTTAGTTTTGTTTTAGATGGCTCTCTAAGATGGTGTCTCCTGTAATGCTATTAACTGAGTTGAACATACTTTAGATAAAAAGACATCTCTTTCATGAATGTGTCGTCATTGAACCCACATACAAATCAATACAGGTCCTAGCGGAAAGGATAAATAGGGTATTCGCAAGGACTTTAAACTAGTAAATGGGTGGGGGGGGGGGTCGTGCTTTAGGCATTACATCTAAAGGGAAAACTAAAAGATGTAAAGTGAGTAAACCAGGAGAGAGAAATAAGAAACAACTGAGTAAAACATTAGAGCCTAACGACAGGTGAGGGTGTGTGGCCCAAATAAGCGTTCTTTATACCAACGCATGGAGTATAAGGAATAAATTGAATGAACTGCAGGCGCAAATTCAAATTGGAGGGTATGACATGGTGGCCATTACTGAGACAGGCTGCAAGACGGTCAGGACTGGGAACTAAATATACCAGGTTATAAGGTCTACAGGAAAGATAGGGAAAATGGCAGAGGGAGAGGAGTAGCCTTCGTGATTAAGGATGAAATTACTTCAATGATCAGAGAGGATATAACGAGAGGTAAGCAGGCAGTGGAGACTTTATGGGTAGAATTAAGAAATAGCAAAGGATTTATGACTAGTGGGAGTTGTGTATAGGCCCCCTGGTAGCAGCTGTGAAATGCTAGATTGTATAAATGCAGAGATTAGACAAGCGTGCAGTAGAAGCAGAGTGGTTTTAATGGGGGATTTTAACTTTCATATAGATTTGGATAGGCAGACTAGCACCTGTCAAAGGTAGAGAATTTCTTGTGTGTCCGGGATAGTTTTCTACAACAATGTCCTAGAGAGGCAACAAGGGAGCATGCCATATTAGATTTAGTAATGAGTAATGAACCAGATGTAGTTAACAGCCTAACTGTGCATGAACATTTATCCAATAGCGATCATAACATGATCGAGTTCAACGTAACGTTTGAAAGGGAGAAACTCGAAATAGCTACTAAGATTCTAGATTTGGGTAAGGCCGACTTCAATGGGATGAGACAGAGACTGTCCACAGTAAACTGGGAAAATCTGTTAATGGGTAAATCGACAGAAGATCAGTAGGAGATGTTCAAAAGAGAATTAAATGTGATACAGAACCAGGTTATACCCCTGAGGGGCAAGAGCTCTACGTGCCCAAAATAAAGCCATGAATGACTAAAGAGGTAAGGGACACCATAAAACTAAAAGGAAAAAGCATACAAAAATAGCTCCGATCCTGGCGAATGGGAGAGATCCAAAGAACAGCAAAGGGTCACAAAACAGATAGTAAGAGCTACAAAAGGGATTATGAAAAGAAACTTGCAAGGGATATCAAAATCAACACACAGAATTTTTATTAGGAAAAAGAGTGTTGTCAGGAGCACTTAAAAACTGAAAGCGGTAATACTGTCAATGATAAGTAAATGGCGGACATATTGAATAATTACTTTGTGTCAATATTTACAGGAGAGGAAGAGGCTAGCATGCTGGAAAACCCAAGGAAACTAATACTGAATCAGGGGCAGGGACTCAATAAAATTAATGTAAGTAAAATAGCAGTAATGAAGAAAATAATGGCACTAAAGAGTGACAAATCCCCAGAACTAGATGGATTCCATCCCAGGGTTTTAAAGGAAGAGTAGGTGAGCACATTGCAGATGCCCTAACTATAACCTAAAGTTCTCTCAATTCAGGAACCGTTCCTTTAGATTGGAAAATTGCACACGTCACTCCGCTATTTAAGAATGGCGAGAGAGGGAAATTGGAATTATAGACCAGTTAGCCTAACATCTGTTGTGGGGAAATTGCTAGAGTCTATAATTGAGGATAGGGTGACTGAACACCTCAAATTTTCAGTTGATCAGAGCGAGCCAGCATGGATTTGTAAAAGGTAGGTCATGCCTGACAAACCTGATTGAATTTTTTGAAAAGGTGACTAAAATAGTGGACAGGGGAATGTCTATGGATGTTATTTATATGGACTTCCAGAAGGCATTTGATCAAGTCCCACATAAGAGACTGTTAACTATGGTAGAAGCCTACGGAATTGAGGGCAAATGATTGACCTGGTTAGGAAATTGGCTGAGCGGCAGGAGACGGGCAGTAGGGATAATGGGTAGGTACTCAAATTGGCAAGATGTGACTAGTGGTGTCCCGCAGGGATCTGTGTTGGGGCCTCAACTATTCACAATATTTATTAATGACTTAGATGATTGCTTAGAAAGTCATATATCCAAATTTGCCAATGACAAAAAGATAGGCGGCATTGTAGGCAGCGTAGATGAAAGCATAAAATTACAAAGGGATATCGACAGATTAAATGAATGGGCAAAACTGTGGCAAATGGATTTCAATGTAGGCAAATGTGAGGTCACTTTGGACCTAAAAAGGATAGATACAGGGTACTTTCTAAATGGTGAAAAGCTAAAAACAGTGGAGGTCCAAAGAGACTTGGGGGTCTAGGTAAATAGATCATTAAAATGTCATGAACAGATACAGAAAATAATCAAAAAGGCTAATGGAATTCTGGCCTTTATATCTAGAGGCCTAGAATACAAGGGCATAGAAGTTATGCTGCAGCTGTACAAAACCCTGGTTAGTTAGACCACACCTGGAGTACTGTGGGCAGTTCTAGGCACCACACCTTAGGAAGGATATATTGGCCTTGGAAGGGAGTGCAGAGTAGGTTTACCAGAATGATACCAGGACTTCAAAGGTTAAGTTACGAGGAGAGATTTTGCGACCCCTATGGGTGCGTATGAGGTGTGTGTGTGTGTGCACCCGTAGGGAGCCTCGCAAGTGCTGGGTTTAGGCATGCGAAGTGCATGCGCTGAAACCCGGCACTTGTGATCTGTCAAGACTGAAAGCCTGTCAAATTCTTACGCCTGGTTAAAGCAGGTGTAAGGCCTGCTTTTACCAGAATAAGAGTTTTAAAAAATAGAAGAATAAAATTTTATCACTTTTATAAATTAAAAATATTCTTCAAAAAGGTAAGTTTATTTTTAGCCCTGTAAAAACATGTAATTTTTTCCCAAAAAGTTTAATTTTTGTTCAAAATATTTAATTAAATGGCATTTTAATTGATTTTAAATATGTAATTAAAAAAAAAATTATTTCATGTGTTGGTGTACTTTTTAAGTGATCCCCATTCATACTTTTGACAGTTCTGTACGTACGGACCTGTCAATAGTATGAATGGGGATTCTCTTCTTTTATTGGTTAGGCCGGCCCACGTGATCCCAGGAGCGCCTATGAACTGCATGTGTCCCTGGGATACGTGGGCCTCTGCCCGCGCAGACCCAAAGAGGCCCGGGAACGCAAGCCGCCATTCTTCCCGGCCCATCAGGTACTTTCGTAGAAATTTTGCAGGTCGGAGGCGTCTGCCCACGGGAAGCCTCCGATCGCAAATGTTGGTCTATTAAGGGGAACAGATAGAGTAGATGGAGAGAAACTATTTCCGCTGGTTGGGGATTCTTGGACTAGGGGGCATAGTCTAAAAATTGGAGCCAGACCTTTCAAGAGTGAAATTAGGAAACACTTCTACACACAAAGGGTGGTGGAGCTTTGGAGCTCTCTTCCACAAACGGCAATTGATGCTAGATCAATTGTTAATTTTAAATCGGAGATTGATAGCTTTCTGTTAACCAAGGGTATTAAGGGATATGGGCCAAAGACGGCTATATGGAGTTAGGTCGCAGATCAGCCATGATCTCATTGAATGGCAGAACAGATTCGAGGGCTCAGTGGCTTACTCCTGTTCCTATGTTCCCAAAGTTAGTCTTGCCAGTTTCTGCAAATAAGTGCCTGATGCGAGGGTCCCACAAAAAACTCAACTTACACCTATGATTTGGTGGTCTTTACTTCCTTTAACTCCTTTTAAGAGTAGAAAGTGGCAGCCTGCATGGTGCTGGAATGCACTTGGGGCAAGTAATATTTTGGGATCTATTGACCATTTTTCTACAGAGGATTTTTTTTTAAACCCAGTTACTTTCAGTATTGTATTGTAAAGCACAGTGTATTCATGCAAGTTAAAGAAAGGAGATCTGCCATGATAGATAAAGATGTTAATGAGCTAGCTTTGATCATGTTTCTTTGTAGATGGTAAATAAGTAATTTTTTTTATTAGCTTGTCTTGGTCATCAATGAACACCTCATGCCCATTATGGGGAGTTACTGATCCCAGGTGCTTGGCATGCCTTCCCTTTTTGTCCATGAATAGCGTGAGATAAAAGACGCAGACAGTCGAGCAGAGAGTTTTGAAACCGAATGCTGCAAGGCAATCAGGCAGTATCCGGGCAATAGAAGGTTGGAGTGCAGGAGGAAATAGCCTGAGATTATCTTGATTAAGTACAGTAACATGAATCACTGTGGTGGGGGCGGGGGGGAGTGTGACATTCTTTATTTTGCATTACTACTCAAAGAAAAACTGTACTGTTTGATTTGTGCCTGATCATAACAACAACTTGCATTTATATCGTGCCTTTAACATAGTAAAACGTCCCAAGGCGCTTCACAGGAGCGTTATCAAACAAAATTTGACACCGAACCACGTAAGGAGATATTAGGACAGGTGAGGTCAAAGAGGTAGGTTTTAAGGAGTGTCTTAAAGGAGTAGAGAGGTTTAGGGGGGGGGATTCCAGAGCTTAGGGCCTCGGCTGTTGAAGGCACGGCCGCCAGTGGTGGAGCAACAAAAATCTCTGATGCGGATAACTGCTATTCCATATATTCACCTGACTCTGAAATAAAGCAGGTTACTGATTTGTATCGGGCCTCATCTCACCATGTGTTTGCTCGATCCGCCTTCAGAGAGATTGAAGAAGTACATGTGTCAAAGACATGAATATCCAGTTCTGTTTACACCTCTGTGTTATGCTGTTGTACAAGGAGATATGGGGAACTGAGAGTCAGTACCTCTTAAAAGGAAGATGCTCCGACTGCTTGCTGGAGTGATTGATGTCACTGAACCGGAGAAGCAATCTACACCGGACCCAAATTTGTACTAGGACATGATGTGTGCAAATTTCTGTAGGGGCCATATCATAAATGAAGCAATCACTTTAAATACTTTTCACTTAAATAGCTCGAGCAGTATTTTGTGTATGAAAGGGACAAAAACTTGCTTTTATATAGCGCAAGACCTTGACATCCTTCCTAAATAGTGGTGTCTACAATTTGACACAATACTCCAACTGGGGCTGAATGCTTTTTTCCCCTAAATCAGTTGTACATCTGCCCCAGATGCCTTACTCTGATTTTTTTTTTCTGCTTAAAATTACAGACTTGTGTGAAAATGGTCTCTCTTTTTCTAGATTTCTTCTTAAATCATCCACTTGGAGAATGGAAAGGCTGGGAATAGGCAGCGCAATTTGGAGGAATCCTTAAGAATTTTTATAGTTTTAACTGCTGCAGACACCGTATCATATGACAACATTACACACACTCCTGTATTTGAGATGCTTGTATCACAGCCTGAAATATATGCACTATATATGGTGAAAGTTCATGTAGTTAATGAAACTCCTGGGTTATACAGCTAGTGTCATGTAGTTTTTTAGAAAATAAACCATCAGACCTCAATGCGTATCATCAGTGTGGGGCAAATGTGAAAGTTAACAACAACATAATTAAATGTATAGTGTGTCATTTCTGTCTGAGAAAGGATATTGTTTAACACGGTCATGGTGGGCAGTTAGATGATTTTAATCGATGGCATGTGGTTACTTGCATGTAGAAGGAAGCAGTAGACGAGGACAGCTACCCTTAAGTGACTGCATAACTGATCATAGTTGTCGTCAATGATGGTCCTACTGGCCTTGAGCTCTGTATCAGGATTGCAAGTAACTCACCAAAATATGGTCACTGCACCCTAAGGAGTGACTAAAACTAAAGTAATGAGAAGGACTGGTCTATATACAGTAACAGGATATGTTCAAGTGAAAAGATTATGATCAGTGAGGACATGTGCTGTATGGCTGAAGATCCATGCCCTCAGTAGGTAATGGAATGGGTTCTGGCTGAAAATGCATTGAAATCCTATAGGAGCACGCAAAGGTGGCAGCTTAATGGTGAAGTTCTGTGGCATGGTTAGAACCACGAACTGACTCTGCAGAGAAGGTTGGACCTCAGCCTGCTGAAAGACAAATTAGGTTAGTAAACTTGTGTGTTTCTGATGTGTGAAAATATGTGGTGCCTTGCAGGTTTTTAGAGAAAATTCTAGTGGCCAGTTTAGCAGCAGTGTCCTTGATGAGTAGTTGGGCTGGTTATAGGGAAGTGACCCCAGTCAATCAGAGAGGGAGTGAGATAGGGAGAGGTCAAAAATAATAGATGGCAAAAGTAAAAAGAAAAGTGAATAGAATCATAAAACCTTAGCACAGAAGGAGGCCATTCGGCCCATTGCGCCTGCGCTGGCTCTTTGAAGGTGCTATCTAATTAGTCCCACTCCCCTTCTCTCTCCCCATAGCCCTTCAAATTTTTCTTTCTTAAGTACATATCCAATTAACTTTCGAAAGTTACTATTGAATCTGCTTCCATCGTCCTTTCGGGCAATGCATTCCAGATCATAACAGCTTGCTGAATTTATAAAAAAAAAAAAAAAAAAAAATCTCCCCATCTCTCCATTGGTTCTTTTGCCAATTATCTTTATTATGTGTCCTCTGGTCATTGACCCTCCTGCCAGTAGAAACAAATAGTTACCTCTTAGCTTCTCAATCAAAGCCCTTCATCATTTTGAACACCTCTCTTTAATCTCCCTGTAATATAAGAGCAACAAATAGAAAAGCAAAGCAGTTAAATAATGTTATAATTTAATCTGACAGCAAAGTATCACCAATGAAGTTTAATAGTCTTTTTACTTGGTGCATTCCTATGTGTATATGTGATAATTCACAGAATGAGCAATGAGATGGTAGAGAAATTGTTTGACATAGTGTCTAAGAAAAATCTCATTTTGATCTGAGACGAGTATATTTGGTACCAATTGAAATTGGAAAACCCAGGGCTTTTGCTTGGCATGTAATGGGTTTAGCTTGGGAATGTCTGCTGATATTTGTTTTTATTCAGTTTGTAGCAATATATAAAATGTAACTACCTCCAGAATAACAGAATTTCTTCTGTTTGTGTGGAAAAGAAACTTCTTTGCTTCTTACAACTGTGTCCTATACTCCATTCAGACCTGGAAATTGTTGAGCATTGATAAGTGACCTAAGCCTAACAAGTGCCCGTTAGGCACTAATGCACTCTAAAATGCATGCAGTATGAAGTAAATTGTACACATTGTAATGTGAAGTGCATGTACCAACATATACCCTATATATATACTCCCATTAGTCATCCTAACGTGACAATAAAAGAAATGGGAATCGAGAGGTTTTGATTCCCAGAGACCCAAAGCATTCCTGACATAAATTAGGTATCGCATTAAATATACAGTAATATACAATAAAAACCCATGGGCGAGATTGCCGCCTGAGCTAGAATAATAGATTTGCGAAGCCTATTCTACAGAGTTGTAGGTTTGGTTCCCAGTATAATTTGCTGATTCTGTAACCTATCACTTCCAAAGATGATTATAATATATTCACAACTGATGAGGAATTTATTTATATCCCTAAAGAAAATAATGCTGGCTGAAAGTGAGCTAGTTGTGCTGATTGGCTTCTTCCCCTTTCTATGGTGCTTTGTTCTTGTGCCTTTGCATCGGTTTAAATAAGGATGGGCTGCAGCAGCAATAAATGCTTTAATGAATCTTTTTTTTCATTTGTGATTCAGTTTTGTGTGGTCATCCCAGGGGTTACATCTTTTATCTTTGCAAAAGGAACATAGCGTCGGCAATTATCATCAATTGGATCTGAGATCAGCCTACCAATGAAAGTCACGATCATTGCAGTAACCTGCAGTTAGTGTGTGCAGTAATCATGTTCAATTCATTGTGCTGTAGTGACGAGGTCAACAGAGTGGTATTAGTCTTTAATTGTTGTGGCTGTTCTGTACCTGTCAATTTATTACCATACCAGCTTTTAAAATGTACATTTTATCATTACAGAATGTCATTATGGCATACAAGAGAACAAATATTACTTGGATTCCCCTACATCGCCACAGACACACTGTACTCAACCTACAATTCTGTTATACCAATAGTGTTGCCTTAACCAGCCCAACCTCATTAAACAATCAGCGCATATATATCACTTTCCACCATTATTAATGTGTTATGGAATATAAATGAGTTTCTTGAGTTGTAAATTAATTATTAAAATAAATCTTCATCTATGGGAGTGATAAGTTACAGTAAATTGTGTCGGGAACTCTGTATTAATATACCACCAACTAAGACAGACAGAAAGAAAGAAATTGCATTTATGTGGTGCCTTTCCTGACTTCAGGACATCCCAAAGCACTTCACATCAGTTAAGTACTTTTGAACTGTCGTCACTGTTAATGTAGGGAAATGTGGCAGCCAATTTGCGCTCAGCCAGGTCCCACAAACAGCAATAAGAAATGGCCAGATAATCTGTTTGAGATATTGATTGAGGGATAAATATTGACCAGGATACCAGGAAAGCTGCCCTGCTTGTGTCCAAATAGTGCCATGGATCTTTTATTTGAGAGGGCAGATGGGGCTTCAATTTAATGTCTCATCCAAAAGACACTTCTAACAATGTTGCCCTCCCTCAATTCTGCATTGGAGTGGCAACATAGAAACATAGAAGATAGGAGCAGGAGTAGGCCATTCGGCCCTTCGAGCCTGCTCCGCCATTCAATGAGATCATGGCTGATCATTCAAATTCAGTACCCTGTCCCTGCCTTCTCCCCCTATCCCTTGATCTCTTTAGCCTTAAGAAATATATCCAACTCTTTCTTGAATATATTTAATGAACTGGCCTCCACCGCCCTCTGTGGCAGAGAATTCCACAGGTTCACCACTCTCTGGGTGAAGAAATTCCTCCTCATTTCAGTCCTAAATGGATTACCCCTTATCCTTAGACTATGACCCCTGGTTCTGGACTCCCCGGCCATCAGAAACATCCTTCCTGCATCTAGTCTGTCCAGGCCTGACACAATTTTATAGGTTTCGATGAGATCCCCTCTCAATCTTCTAAACTCCAGTGAGTATAAGCCCAATCGACACAATCTCTCTTCATAGGTTATTCCTGCCATCCCAGGTATCAACCTGGTGAATCTTCGCTGCACTCCTTCCATGGCAAGAACGTCCTTCCTCAGGTAAGGCAACCAAAACTGCACACAATACTCAAGGTGCGGTCTCACCAAGGCCCTGTACAACTGTAGCAAGACATCCTTGTTCCTGTACTCAAACCCTCTTGCTACGAAGGCCAACATACCATTTGCCTTCTTAACCGCCTGCTGCACCTGCATGCTTACCTTCAGCGACTGGTGCACAAGAACACCCAGGTCTCTTTGCACTTCCCCTTCTCCCAATCTATTGCCATTCAAATAATAATCTGCCTTCCTGTTTTTGCCACCAAAGTGGATAACCTCACATTTATCCACATTATTGGGCAGAAACATGGCAAATGCACTATCACCCAACCTGTCCAAATCGTACTGGAGTTTCATGACATCCTCCTCACAGCATACCCTCCCACCCAGCTTTGTGTCGTCTGCAAATTTGGAGATATTACATCCAATTCCCTCGTCCAGATCATTAATATATATCGTGAACAGTTGGGGTCCTAGGACCGATCCTTGATGTACCCCACTAGTCACTGCCTGCCACTCGGAAAATGACCCGTTTATTCCAACTCTTTGCTTTCTGTCCGCCAACCAGTTCTCTATCCAAGTCAATACCTTGCTCCCAATCCCATGTGCCTTAACTTTGCAAGCTAATCTCTTATGTGGGACCTTATCGAAAGCCTTCTGAAAGTCCACATCCACTGGTTCTCCCTTATCTATTTTACCAGTTACATCCTCAAAAAATTCCAGTAGATTAGTCAAGCATGATTTGCCTTTTGTAAATCCATGTTGACTTTGTCCGATCCTGTCACTGCTTTCCAAGTGCCCTGCTATTACATCTTTTATAATGGACTCTAGCATTTTCCCCACTACCGATGTCAGGCTTACCGGTCTATAATTCCCCGCTTTTTCTCTACCACCTTTTTTGAAAGAAGTCACACAACACCAGGTTATAGTCCAACAGCTTTATTTGAAATCACAAGCTTTCGGAGCGCTGCTCCTTCGTCTGATGAAGGAGCAGCGCTCCGAAAGCTTGTGATTTCAAATAAAGCTGTTGGACTATAACCTGGTGTTGTGTGACTTCTTACATTTGTCCACCCCAGTCCAACTCTGGCATCTCCACACCTTTTTTGAATCGTGGGGTAACATTAGCTACCCTCCAATCCATGGGTACTGTTCCAGAGTCTATCGAGTTCTGGAAGATGACCAGCAATGCATCTACTATTTCTAGGGCCACTTCCTTAAGTACCCTGGGATGCAGATTATGAGGCCCTGGGGATTTATCGGCCTTCAGTCCCATCAATTTTCCTTACACCATTTCCCTACAAATACTGATTTCTTTCAGTTCCACCCTTTCATCAGACCCTATGTTCCCCGGCATCTCTGGGAGGTTATTTGTGTCCTCCTTTGTGAAGACAGAACCAAAATATGTATTTAGTTGCTCTGCCATTTCTTTGTTCCCCATTATAAATTCCTCTGATTCTGACTGCAAGGGACCTACGCTTGACTTCACCAATCTTTTTCTCTTCACATATCTATAAAAGCTTTTAGTCAGTTTATGTGCTGAAGTCACTGGAGTGGGGCTTGAAGTCATAACCTCATGTCTCAAATGAGAGTGGAACAACTGAACCAAGGCTCTGTGCACTTGCTGTGCACTGAGTGCAAGTCGCATTGAGTTTAAGCAGAGTTTGGTAAGTGGCAGAAAAAGTATTTTAAGTGCATTTACTGAATTTTAGTGAGTAAAAAAGTTAATTATTTGAAGTAAGTTTAATTTTTTTAGAGTTAATTAAGCTGTTGAGTTTAAACCAGTAGTAGAATCCGGGTATAAAAAGGGGCGGGCTTAGTGTGGTAGGCGGAGTGCAAGTCGCATTGAGTTTAAGCAGAGTTTGGTAAGTGGGAGAGTTCGGGCAAGTGGGAGGTGAGGGGGTGCGTTTTGCTCTGTTTTGCTTCCCACTCAGGCTAATCCAACACTGCGGAAGCGGAGCAATGAGACAATTCAACCGGACAGGTCCCCCAAACAGCATTCACGAGGGAGGTTGGTGATCAGCTGGTTGGTAGGTCCTCTTCCTTCTCTTCTATACCTTTAAGTTGGTAAGTCCTATTAAATAGTGGTGTAATATTATCATCTATATTGGGGCAGAGGGTCTTCATAACTAATAAGAAATTTAATTAATTACATAGATATGGGTGAACAGGTGAAGTGGCACTGTTGTGAAATGTGGGAGCTGGTGGACCCCATTGAGGCTCACGGTGATTACATTTGCGATAAGTGTTTGCTGCTAGAGGAACTCAAGCTCCATGTTAAAGAGCTTGAGACCGAGCTTCAGACACTGCGACACATCAGGCAGGGGGAAAAGTTCCTGGACTCTATGTTTCAGGAGGTGGTCACATCTATAAAATTAATTAATGCAGATGTAGTCCATGGTCAGGGACAGGACGGTGTGACTACGAGTGAGGAAGGTATAGGGATCCAGGAGGTAGTGTTGAAGGAGCCGCAGCCCTTGCTCTTGTCAAGCAAGATCGAGGTTCTTACTCCCTGTGAGGGCAGGAGCGGGGACTGCAGGGAGGATGAGCAACCTGGCCACAGCACCATGGTACAGGGGGCCATTCAAGTGGAGGGAGTAAAAAGAAATGTTGTTGTGGTAGGGGATAGTACCATTAGGGGGATAGATAGGGTTCTCTGCAGTCAAGAGCGGGAGTCCCGAAGGCTGTGTTGCCTGCCCGGTGCCAGGGTTAAGGACATCTCTTCTGGGCTGGAAAGTAACTTGGGGTGGGAGGGGGAGGATCCAGTTGTCGTGGTCCATGTTGGTACAAACGACGTAGATAGGAAAAGGAAGAAGGTTCTGTTAAAGGAGTATGAGCAGCTTGGGGTCAAATTAAAAAACAGAACCTCAAGGGTAATAATCTCTGGGTTATTACCTGAGCCACGAGCAAATTTGGCTAGGATAAATAAAATTAAAGAGTTAAATGCGTGGCTCAAAGACTGGTGTGGGAGAAATGGGTTTTGCTTCTTGGGACACTGGCACCAGTACTGGGACAGGAGGGAGCTGTTCCATTGGGACGGACTCCACTTGGCCAGTGCTGGGACTAGAGTCCTGGCGAATCATATAACTAGGGCTGTAGAGAGGGCTTTAAACTAATTAGTGGGGGGGGAGGTTTATAGAGAGCAAATAATAGAAATGACAACAGAGAAGGTCATAGACTTAGGTAGCAGTGGGGGAATTAAAAAACAGAACGTGTCAGGAAGGGACAGAAGGTATGGAGTAAAAAGTAAAGTAGTAAAAGGGGAAAAAACAGGAACTAAGTGTCACAAAACATATTTGAAAGTGCTTTATCTGAATGCACGTAGCATTCGTAACAAAATGAATGAGTTAACGGCACAAATAACTACATATGGGTATGATCTTGTGGCCATTACAGAAACATGGCTGCAGGGTGACCATGACTGGGAATTAAACATACCAGGTTATTTAACAATCAGGAAGGACAGGCAGGAGGGGAGGTGTGGTGGCTATGTTAATAAAGGAAGGAATCACTATAATACAGAGAAATGATATTGGGTCAAAGGAGCAGGATAGTGAAACAGTTTGGGTGGAGATAGGAATAATCAGGGAAAAAAACACTAGTGGGCATAGGCTATAGGCCTCCGAACAGTTGCAACTCTGTTGGACGGAGTATTAATCAGGAAATAGTTGAGGCTTGCAATAAGGGAACAGCTATAATTATGGGGGATTTTAACTATCATATTAACTGAACAAATCAAATTGGGCAGAGCAGCCTTGAGGATGAGTTCATTGAGTGTATTAGGGATGGGTTTCTTGAGCAGTATGTAACTGAACCGACCAGGGGGCAAGCAACCTTAGATTTGGTCCTGTGTAATGAGATAGGATTAATTAAAAATGTCCTAGTAAAGGATCCCCTTGGAATGAGTGACCATAACATGGTTGAATTCCATATTCAATTAGAGGGTGAGAAGGTTGGATCTCAAACAAGCGTGCTGAGCTTGAATAAAGGAGACTCTGAAGGTATGAGAGCGGAATTGAGTAGAGTGGACTGGGAAAATAGATTAAAGGGTAAGACGGTACATGATCAGTGGTGTACATTTAAGGAGTTATTTTGCAACTTGCAAAAAATATATATTCCACTGAGGAAAAAAGGGTGTAAAAGAAAAGATAGCCATCCGTGGCTAAGTAAAGTAATTAAGGATAGTATCCGACTAAAAACAAGGGCATATAAGGTAGCCAAATCTAGTGGGAGGATAGAAGATTGGGAAGTCTTTAAAAGACAGCAAAAAATAACTCAAAGATTGATTAAGAAAGGGAAGATAGATTATGAAAGTAAATTAGCAAAAAATATAAAAACAGCAAAAGTTTTTATAGTTATATAAAAAGAAAAAGGGTGGCTAAAGTAAATGTTGGTCCCTTAGAGGATGAGACTGGGAAATGAATGGTGGAAAACATGGAGATGGCAAAAACGCTGAACAATTATTTTGTATCAGTCTTTACGGTAGAGGACACTAAGAATATCCCAACACTGGACAAACAGGGGGCTCTGGGGGGGGGGGGGAGGAGCTAAATATGGTTAAAATCACTAAGGAAGTGGTACTTGGTAAAATAATGGGACTCAAGGCAGATAAATCACCTGGACCTGATGGCTTACATCCTAGGGTCTTGAGGGAAGTGGCGGTAGGGATTGTGGATGCATTGGTAATAATTTTCCAAAACTCCCTGGACTCAGCAAAGGCCCCGGCAGATTAGAAAACTGCTAATGTAACACCCTTATTTAAAAAGGGTAGTAGGCAGAAGGCTGGAAACTATAGACCTGTTAGCCTAACATCTATGGTTGGTAAAATTTTAGAGTCCATTATTAAGGAGACAGTAACGGGACATTTGGATAAACATAATAGGACAAACTCAGCATGGTTTCATGAAGGGGAAGTCATGTTTGACAAATTTGCTTGAGTTCTTTGAGGAAGTAACATACAGGGTGGATAAAGGGGAACCAGTGGACGTAGTATATTTAGACTTCCAAAAGGCATTTGACAAGGTGCCACACAAGATTATTGCTCAAGATAAAAAATCACGGGATTGGGGGTAATATTCTGGCGTGAGTGGAGGATTGGCTATCTAACAGAAAGCAGAGAGTTGGGATAAATGGTTCATTCTCAGACTGGCAATCAGTAACTAGTGGTGTTCCACAGGGATCAGTGCTGGGTCCCCAACTCTTTACAATCTATATTAATGATTTGGAGGAGGGGACCGAGTGTAACATATCAAAGTTTGAGATGATACAAAGACGGGAGGGAAAGTAATGAGTGAAGAGGACATAAAAAACCTGCAAAGGGACATAGACAGGCTAAGTAAGTGGGCAGATATTTGGCAGATGGAATACAATACTGGAAAGTGTGAGGTTATGCACTTTGGCAGGAAAAATCATAGAGCAAGTTATTATCTTAATGGCAAGAAACTGGAAAGTACTGTAGTACAAAGGGATCTGGGGGTCCTGGTGCACGAAACTCAAAAAGTTAGTATGCAGGTGCAGCAAGTGATCAAGAAGGTCAATGGAATGTTGGCTTTTATTGCTAGGGGGATAGAATATAAAAACAAGGAGGTATTGCTGCAGTTGTACAAGGTATTGGTGAGACTGCACCTGGAATACTGCATACAGTTTTGGTGTCCATATTTAAGAAAGGACATACTTGCTCTCGAGTCAGTACAAAGAAGGTTCACTCGGTTAATCCCGGGGATGAGGGGGTGGTCATATGAGGAGAGGTTGAGTAAATTGGGACTCTACTCATTGGAGTTCAGAAGAATGAGAGGCGATCTTATTGAAACATATAAGATTGTGAAGGGGCTTGATTGGGTGGATGCGGTGAGGATGTTCCCAATGATGGGTGAAACTAGAACTAGGGGGCATAGTCTTAGAATAAGGGGCTGCTCTTTTAAAACTCAGATGAGGAGAAACTACTTCACTCAGAGGGTGGTAGGTCCATGGAATATGCTGCTCCAGAAAGCTGTGGAAGCTACATCATTAAATAAATTTAAAACAGAAATAGATAGTTTCCTAGAAGTAAAGGGAATTAAGGGTTACGGGGAGTGGGCAGGAAATTGGACATGAGTCTATGTTCGGAATGGTCATGGCCCTGTGGGTAGTGGAGCGGGCTGAGGGGCCGTGTAGCCTGGTTCTGCTCCTACTACTTGTGTTCTAATTCTGTGTTAGATTTCAGGAGATGGTTTTATTCCTGTTCCTGGCTGGGGTGGAGATCGCCTGTACAGAAGGTAAGTACCGTAGAAAATATAGGGACAGAGTGATCTCCTGGACGAGTTTCGATCGCTTAGATGGGTCGGAGAGGAATTTCCCAGATTTTTTCTCCCAAATTGGCCATTGGGTTTTTTATCTGGATTTTCGCCTCTCCCGGGAGATCACATGGGTTCAGGTGGGATGGAGAGTGATAGAAGATTTGAGGTTGGGATCAGATCAGCCATGATCTTGTTGGATGGTGGAGCAGGCTCGAGGGGCCGATTGGCCTACTCCTGCTCCTATTTCTTATGTTCTTATGTTCTTAATCCAGTACCTCAGACTGCATGTACACTGGTGTGCAATAATGTGATAGCACTTAGTGTGTAATCACAAAATAACAAGATACCTAACCATGAGGAAAGCCACTCGGTCCACCTTAACACATTCATCCTGAACAATCTTATCCTCCCACATTGCTGCATTCAATTCTTCTTTCAATGATTCCAAGATTTTTGCCTCCACCACTCTGCCTGGAAGTCCATTCCAAGTATTGATCACTCATGATCGAAGAAGTTGTTCTTTCAGTCCTAACATTACTTTTATTAGTTTGAACCAGTGTCCCCTTGTCTGACTTGCATTTTAGATTTTTTTTCTATGTCATTTACTATCTTATACACCTCTAAGGTCTGCTCCCAGATGCCACCTTTCTAAGCTTAAAAGTGCATTTCTCTCCAGTTTTTCTTGATATCTCAAACCCCTGACACTAGGGATCAGCTGCATGGATCTTTGTTATAGGGTAGTAGAAATCTTGCACCTCCTCCCCAAAAGGCTGTGGCTGTTGGGTCAATTGGAGCTTCCAAGACTGAGTGATAGATTTTTGTCAGATAAGGGTATCACGGAATATGGAGCAAATGCAGGAAAATGGATTTGAGGTGTAGAATGGCCTACCCCCGTTCCTATGTAATTTCCACTCAATCCTTCAATACCAATGCCCCTTGGTATCATCTGCAACTTTGACCACTTTGCATTGAGTTTCTGAATCCAAGTTGTTAAGCTGTTGATGTAAATTAGGAACAGTCGTGTCCTAACACTGAGCCCTTGAGTACCCCGTGGGATTAGTCTGCTAAACAGTACCCATTAGACAGTTTCTTATCCATTTCCAACTTTTACCTTGAATTATAGAATCATAGAATGCTACAGCACAGAAGGAGGCCATTTTGCCTGTGCAGGTTCTTTGGTAGAGCTATCCAACTAGTCCCACTCCCCTGCTCTTTCCTCATAGCCCTGAAAAATGTTTCCCGCAGATTTTGAGCTTAACTCGTAGTCTTTCACGTGAAATGTTATCAAATGCCTTTTTTGGAAGTTGACGCGAGATAGTTTTAATCGCGCCCATCCAGCAGTTAAAAAGGCCCAGGTAACTTAGCTGCCGATTCTGTGCCAATCCTGATTTTAACCTGGTCTCCTGAGTCCTTCTTTAAACATGCAGATTGTGGTCCAAAGATGTCATCGGGCCCCGATTGCAATTTTAATTCTGGCCTGACTGGGGATGCCACTGCGGATTTCCCATCAGGTGAAGGCATGAGAAGAGGATCCAGGACCAGAAGTGGCCCTTAAGGTAAGTCTGTTTTTATTCCTTGTGGGTCCAAACTGCTGACCACCCAACTTCCTTTTCTGGCTCCCATGTTAGCTGACATTGTTAACGGTTCTCTCTCCTCAGGTACTGTCCCCTTCTCCCTCAAATCTGCTGTCATCACCCCTCTCTGCAAAAAAAAAAAAAAAAAAAACCTACCGCCCCATCTCCAACCTCCCTTTCCTCTTCAAAGTCCTTGAATGTGCTGTCGCCTCCCAAATCCGTGCCCATCTTTCCCGCAACTCCATGTTTGAATTTCAACAATCAGGTTTCCGCCCCGCCACAGTAACGAAACGGCTCTTCTCAAAGTCGCAAATTACATCGTTTGTGACTGTCCCTCCTCATCGTCCTTGACATGTCTGCAGCCTTTGACATGGTTGACCACTCCATCCTTCTCCAATGCCTCGCCACTGTCATCCAGCTGGGTGGGACTGCACTCGCCTGGTTCCATTCTTACCTGTCTAATCGTAGCCAGAGAATCACCTGCAACGGCTTCTCTTCCCACTCCCACATCGTACCTCTGGTGTCCCCCAAGGATCTATCTTTGGCCCCCTCCTATTTCTCAAATACATGCTGCCCCTTGGTGACATCATCCGAAAACACAGCGTCAGTTTCCACATGCTTGTCCGACATTCAGTTCTGGATGAGCAGAAATTTTCTCCAATTAAATATTGGGAAGACCGAAGCCATTGTTTTCGGTCCACGCCACAAACTCCGTTCCCTAGCCATTGACTCCATCCCACTCCCTAACATCTGTCTGAGGTTGAACCACACTGTTCGCACCCTTGGTGTCATATTTGACCCTAAAATTAGCTTCCGACCACATATCCGCAGCATAACTAAGACCACCTATTTCCATCTCGTAACATGACCGATCTCCGCCCTTGCTTCAGCTCATTCACTGCTGAAACCCTCATCCATGCCTTTGTTACCTCTAGACTTGACTATTCCAATGCACCCCTGGCTGGTCTCCTACGTTCTACCCTACGTAAATCCAAAACTTGGCTGCCCGTGTCCTAGCTCGCACCAGGTTCTGTTCACCCATCACCCCTGTGCTCGTTGACCTACATTGGCTCCTGGCTAAGCAACAGTGGTGGAAAAATTATTGGAAAAAGTGCTGAGGGAGAGGATAAATCTTCATTTAGAAAGACACGGATTAATCAGGGACAATCGGCATGGATTTGTTAAGGGAAGGTCATGTCTGACTAACTTGATTGAATTTTTTGAGGAGATAACAAGGAGGGTCGAGGGTAGTGCGTTTGACATAGTCTATATGGATTTTAGCAAGGCTTTTGATAAGGTCTCGCATGGCATACTGGTCACGAAAGTAAAAGCCCATGGAATCCAAGTCAAAGTGACGAGTTGGATCCAAAATTGGTTTAGAGGCAGGAAACAAAGGGTAATGGTCGAAGGGTGTTGTGACTGGAAGGCTGTTTCCAGTGGGGTTCCACAGGGCTCAGTACTGGGTCCTTTGCTTTTTGTGGTATATATCAATGATTTGGACTTGAAGGTAGGAAGTATGATTAAGATGTTTGCAAATGATACAAAAATTGGCTGTGTGGTTGATAATGAAAATGAAAGCTGCAGGAAGATATCAGTGGACTGGTCAGGTGGGCAGTACAGTGGCAAATGGAATTCAATCTGGAGTAGTGTGAGGTAATGCATTTGCGGAGGGCTAACAAGGCAAGGGAATACACTGTAAATGGTAGGACACGGGGAAGCGCAGAGGAACAGAGGGACCTTGGAGTGCATGTCCACAGATCCCTGAAGGTAGCAGGACAGGTAGATAAGGTGGTTAAGAAGGCATACGGGATACTTGCCTTTATTAGCCGAGGCATAGAATATAAGAGCAGGGAGGTTATGCTTGAACTGTATAAAACACGAGTTAGGCCGCAGCTAGGGTACTGTGTGCAGTTCTGGTCACCACATTACAGGAAGGATGTGATTGTGCTAGAGGGGTGCAGAGGAGATTTACAAGGATGTTGCCTGGGCTGAGGAATTTTAGCTATGAGGAAAAATGGATAGGCTGAGGTTGTTTTCTTTGGAACAGAGGAGGCTGAGGGGAGACCTAATTGCGGTGTATAAAATTATGAGGGGCTTAGATAGAGTGGATAGGAAGGCCCTATCTCCCTTAGCAGAAGGGTCAATAACCAGGGGACATAGATTTAAAGTAATTTAGAGGGGGTTTGAGGAGAATTTTTTTCACCCAGAGGGTGGTGGGGGTCTGGAACTCACTGCCTGAAAGGATGGTAGAGGCAGAGACCCTCATCACATTTAAAAGTACTTGGATCTGCACTTGAAATGCCATAACCTACAAGGCTACGGACTAAGTGCTGGAAAGTGGGATTAAGGTGGATAGCTCTTTGTCGGCTGGCATGGACAAGATGGGCCAAATGGCCTCTTTCTATGATTCTATGATGAACACTTCGATTTCAAAATTCTCATCCTTGTTTTCAAATCCTTCCATGGCCTCGCCCCTCCCTATCTCTGTAATCTCCTCTAGCCCCATAACCCCCCATCCCACCCCCTGAGATATCTGTGCTCCTCTAATTCTGCTCTCTTGAGCAACCCTGATTATAATCACTCAACCATTGGTGGCCGTGCCTTCTGTTGCCTAGGCCCTAAGCTCTGGAATTCCCTCCCTAAACCTCTCAGCCTCTCTACCTCTCTTTCCTCCTTTTAAGACGCTCCTTTTGGTCATCTGCCCTAATTTCTCCTTCTGTGGCTCGGTGTCAGATTTTTTCTTTTAATACATCTGTGAAGCGCCTTGGACATTTTACTATGTTAAAGGTGCTATTGTGGCGGAGCCACCAAAGGACTCAGAGCGGTTGTACATAATTCCTTTAACAGCAATGTAGTTACTGTCTGTGCCTGTACCTTTAATTACACTGTTTGACTGTACAATGCCAGTTACCTTTACAGCACGTGATGACGTCATGCCGTTAGTCACGTGATGCCCCAACGGCGGGAAGAACGTGATGACGCCATGACATCACTCTCCTGATCAGGGGATCAGTCCTCATGGAGCCCTCAAGGAGAGTAGACCTGTTATTGATGTGTCCTAGCAGTTTCCAGTTTAAACTCGTTTGTTTTCATTAAAGTTCATTAATTTAATTACCTGAGTCGAACTCAGTCTTTTTGATAGGAATCTCAGTTCCTACATTGGTGACCCCGACTTCTACGAACGATTTTCGTGGAAGATTCGACATGGACATGAACGCCGTCACGCTGAAACTGCCACAGTTCTGGGAGCAACAACCAGACGCCTGGTTCATCCAGGCTGAAGCCCAGTTCGCCATTCGGAACAGCAACGCGGATCAGACCCGTTACTATTACGTGGTCTCCGCCCTCGACAGCACAACTGCATCCCGGATCATCAGCCTCATCGGTAGTCCTCCTACTGACAGCAAGTATGATGCAATTAAGGTGCGGTTGCTGCAGGTTTTCAGGCTATCAAAGTCGGAGTGTGCTCGCCGGCTCATCACGCTGCCAGGCCTCAGGGACTCCAAACCATCTGAGCTCATGAGCCAAATGCTCACGCTCTTGGGTGCTGAACCGGAATGTTTCATCTTCCGGGAGCTTTTCCTCTCTCAACTGCCAGAACAGGTTCAGGCTGCCCTGGCCAGCTCCGACATTACTGACTGCGCCAAGCTTGCGGCCGAAGCCGATAAGATTTTCACAGTTACCCAGCAGTGCTGCGCGGCCACGAGGCGCCCACCCCCCACAGACGCGGTCCCGGTTTCTCCTACAGCGGGCTGGTGCTCCTACCACACCCGTTTTGGCGCGAAAGCACGATGCTGCCGTTCCCCCTGCAGTTTTTTGCCAAAAAAAAACAAGAAGGCGCAGGCGGCGTCCCTGGCGACGGATGACCAAATCTAACAGGTGTTCCGCGGTGGTGATGGCCGTCGGTTCTACGGGGAAACTCCTCTATATCACTGATTCCCTCTCGGGCCGCTGTTTCCTTTGTGACACCGGGGCGCAGTGTAGCATTCTACCTGCGTCGAAGCTCGACACGCAGACTGGGAACCTTGGTTTTTCCCTCGTAGTGGCTAATGGCGCAGCTATTCGAACGTTCCGAAAGCGGCGGGTCGAAGTCTGTTTCGGCGGTCAGCGCTTCTTTTGGGATTTCGTCACAGCTGCAGTCTCTCAGCCTATCCTAGGGGCAGATTTTCTGTGTGCCAACAGCCTGCTAGTCGATGTCCGACACCGCCGGCTGATCAACGCGGCCACCTTCCACTCGATCCCGTGCTTCCACGGTACCGCTGTGGCGTGTTCCATTGCCTGTGCTTTTCCTCCTCCAGATGACTTCATGCGGCTCCTCGGGGAGTTTCCGGAGCTGACAAGGCCCACCTTCTCCTCTTCAGCAACGAAACATGGTGTCGAACATCACATCACCACTACTGGCTCCCCGGTTTATGTGCGGGCTAGAAGGCTCGAACCTGGCAAGCTTGCAGCTGCGAAGGCGGAGTTCGCCACAATGGCGTGGCTCGGCATCATTAGGCGATCAAACAGTCCCTGGTCTTCGCCTCTCCACATCGTGCCGAAACCAGGCGGCGGCTGGCGGCCATGCGGTGACTACCGACGCCTCAACGACGCCACCACTCTGGATCGGTACCCGATCCTGCATATCCAGGACTTCTCGGCCCACTTGGCGGGAAATACTATCTTCTCTAAAGTCGACCTCATCCGTGGATATCACCAGGTTCCAGTGCATCCACAAGACGTCCTGAAAACCGCTGTCATCACTCCTTTTGGCCTCTTTGAGTTCCTGCGGATGCCGTTTGGCTTAAAGAATGCAGCACAGGCGTTCCAGCGTTTAATGGACTCCGTTCTTCAGGACCTGCGTTTCCTTTTCGTCTACCTTGACGACATACTCATCGCCAGTGCCAGCAAGGAGGAGCACATCTCCCATTTGCGTTCCCTCTTTACGCGCCTCAGCCAACACGGGTTAATCATCAACCCGGCCAAGTGTCAGTTCGGCCTGCAACAAATCGACTTCCTGGGACACCGCATAACATCGGACGGCGCCGTCCCTTTGGCGACGAAGGTTGAGGCCGTTACTTCTTTCCCGCGGCCGTCGACAGTCAAGACCTTGCAGGAGTTCCTGGGGATGGTCAACTTCTACCACCGTTTCGTCCCCAAGGCAGCTCAACTCATGCAACCCTTGTTCGGGGCCCTCAAGGGCAAGTCTGGTAAAGACCCAATCAGCTGGACAGCTGAAATGATCCAGGCATTTGGCGACACCAAGAACGCTTTGGCCAATGCAACCATGCTGGTGCACCCACTTCCAGGTGCTACTATCGCCTTTACCACCGATGCGTCAGACTACGCCATCGGTGCGGTGCAAGAACAATGGGTCAACGGCACGTGGCAATCGCTGGTGTTTTTCAGCCGTCAATTGCGAACAAATAAAAAAAGTACAGTACCTTCGATAGGGAACTACTGGCCCTTTTCCTCGCCATTCACCATTTCCGGTTTTTATTGGAGGGGCGCCCCTTCACGGCTTTTGTCGACCACAAACCCCTTGCGTTCGCCATGGCCAAGACCACCGAACTGTGGTCCGCTTGTCAACAACGTCACTTGACGTTCATTTCCGAATTTACTACGGACATTCAACATGTGTCTGGTAAGGACAACCTGGTGGCAGATTGCCTCTCCCGTGCGACGGTCCACGCGGTGCACCTGGGGATCGATTACGCCCTCATGGCGAAAGATCAGGTTTCGGATTCGGAGGTCCAATTATATCGAACCGTTCCCTCCAGCTTCCAAGCGACCGACGTTGTCTTCCAGGACGCAGGTGCCACGCTCCTTTGCGACGTTTCCATGGGAGTTCCTCGTCCCATAGTGCCAGTCGCATGGCGCCGGAGGGTTTTTGATGCCATACACGGGTTGTTGCACCCAGGGATGAAGGTTTCGCAACGGCTTATGTCAGCCAAGTTCGTCTGGAAGGGGATGTACATCGATGTCCGTGACTGGGCTAATACCTGCGTTGTATGCCAGAAGGCCAAAGTCCAGCGTCATGTCAAGACTCCAGTAGCTGCGTTTACTGTTCCGGAGCGTCGTTTCAACCACGTGCATGTGGACCTCGGGCCGCTTCCGCCTTCTCAGGGTTATACTCATCTCCTTACCATAGTGGACCGCACCACTAGGTGGCCAGAGGCAATTCCTTTGGTTTCCACCACGTCGGCAGACGTCGCTAGAGCTTTCCTCTCCTGTTGGGTCGCCCGTTTCGGAGTACCGGCGGACATCTCCTCTGACCGCGGGCCACAATTTTCCTCAGATCTTTGGAATGCTGTGGCTCAGGGGCTCGGTACCAAGCTTCATCGCACCACTGCCTATCATCCTCAGGGAAACGGCCTTTGCGAGCGATTCCACAGGTCCCTTAAAGCCTCTCTTCGGGCCAGTCTTCAAGGCGCAGGATGGGTGGACAGACTCCTGTTGGGTCTCTGTACGGCGCCCAAAGATGATCTACAATCGTCTTAGCTGAACTCGTCTATGGCCAGCCGCTCCGGGTACCGGGAGATTTCCTCCCTTCTCCCATAGAGCCATGGTCCGCCTCCCGGCAACTCGTTCGCCACCAAGAAGCGGCCAGATGCTTTGCCCCGATCCCTACGTCCAGTCACGGTTTGCAGACCTCCTACGTGCCACCGGGACTGAAGACTGCGGAGTATGTCTTCATCCGACACGACGCTTACCGGGATCCGCTCAAGCTTCCTTACACTGGTCCTTTCCGCGTCATCGAACCGGGTGACAAATCCTTTTTGGTCGACGTCGGAGGGAAACCGGATCACATCTCGGTGGACCGCTTGAAGCCGGCTCACCTGGACCTGGACCACCCTGTCGTAGTCGCTCAACCACCTAAACGTGGCCGACTGCCCGTGGCCGCCGCACCTGATCAACCAAAGCCGCCTGACAACCCGTCTGCGCTCGCCGCGCCTGCCAACGCGTCTACCAGGGTATCGAAGTTGATCGGACAGGCTCATCAGGCCTCCTTGCCTCACCTTTTCTGTTAAAGACAATTCTGGGGGGGCGCATGTGGCGGAGCCACCAAAGGACTCAGCGGTTGTACATAATTCCTTTAACAGCAATGTAGTTACTGTCTGTGCCTGTACCTTTAATTACACTGTTTGACTGTACAATGCCAGTTACCTTTACAGCACCTGATGACGTCATGCCTTTAGTCACGTGATGCCCTAACAGCAGGACGAACGTGATGACGTCATCTCCTGATCAGGGGATCAGTCCTCGTGGAGCCCTCAAGGAGAATAGACCTATTATTGATGTGTCCTAGCAGTTTCCAGTTTAAACTCGTTTGTTTTCATTAAAGTTCATTAATTTAATTACCTGAGTCGAACTCAGTCTTTTTGATAGGAACCTCCGTTCCTACACTATATATACATATATACATGTTGTTGTCCAGAGGGAGCAGGATTGTGTGATGTAATATCCACCGTTGACAACTTGCACTTGCCATGTTAGTGTTATACCAGAGACACTGCACTGGGCATGTATTTTATTATTGCTATAAATGGCTGTGAAGTACCAGTGCAGAATCTGGATGTCCTTCACATGTATTTTTCCCTGTATCCAGTCAGCTAAGGGAGGTAAATGTACTTTTTTTGTTTCTATGAACGAAGCAGCCAGATAAAATCTTACTACCTCTGATGGTAGTCAGGTTCACAACTTGGCAACAGCCAATTAGAAATCTTTTGTGTGCTTAACACTAGGGGATACCCTGGTGTTGTAACCACCCAATGAAAGGGAACTGCTTCCTCCTCTGCTTGTGCCAATGGGCGATGGCACGGGCCGAGACCCAGTGTTGCCTTATCACGGTTGTCCAATCAATGAGCGGGACCAAACTTTCTCCTGTCCAATGGGAAGCAGCGTGCCCTGTCCAATGAGAGGCTGGGACGGGCAGCATGTCTCGTCCAATGGGAGGCGGGTCCTGTTGTTGACGCTCACTGGCAGCGATAAGATGGCGGAGCAGCGCGCTGTGCGAAAGCGGAGTGGGGACGCCGAGCCCGATAAACGAGGTGAGGCGAACCGGGGCACGAGCACCCGGACCGAGGTCACTTCTGTGTGAAAACCTGGGGCGGGGAGGCTGGCGGGCGGGTCGCTTCTTGCTGGCGGCGCGAGTGGAGGATGGAGCGCGCGCGCGCGGGAGCCGTTGCCGGCTCCAGATGCTGTGCGGCGCGCGCACCCGTCCTGGTGCAAAAAATAAATAATCATAATAAAAACATACGGTCGACACCGTAAAATGCAACTGTGGATGCAATGCAGGATGAGTAAGCCGGCGCAATCATGCATGTGCATGGAGTGCTGCGGAGGTGGCGACAAAACCCATCCCTTGTCTGCTGCCTTTTTGCAGCGTGATTTGTAGGTTAATATCCTTGCGGGAAGAAGGGGAAGTTTGAAGTGTGTGTGTTTCCAGATTGTCGCTTGCCCGAGTGAATGGGAGCCGGCAGCTGCTGGGGGAATGTGGATGGGCGGGCGGGCTGCGATCATCTTCTCCCCAGCGGCTCTATTAATGATAGAGAGTGACGCTGACTGATGGAGTCGGAGCCCCGGCGGGCTGTGTGGGGAAACCGAGTGCCCAGCAGAGCAACTGGACTCGCCATCACTGCTGGAAGGACTCTTATATCCTCCACCGCCTTCAACAATCAAACACAAATAACCCTAACTCGATTTTACAAATACATTTAGGATTTATTTTTTCCCACGTAATTTTTCTGTGCTTTGCGCTTCCTTCTGTTTCCTTCCCTCTTTTTTTAAAGGAAAATTGGTTTGAGGGATGTGGCGATCTTCATCAATGGTCTGTCAAAGCAGGTTCTGGTTTAGTGCTCCCTTCTGCAAACCACTCTTGTGTTTTTCTCTCTAATTCTCCATCCGATCTCCCATTCTTCAGGTGGTCAAGAAGCATCCTTCTTTTCCTCTTTCAATTTTTCTCCGTGCACCGTCCTTCAAACACCCCTGTGATAGCACCTACCCAATCCAATTTCTCTGCCTTTTTCTGATGACATCAAACATGTGGCAATATTGTTTTTGGATAATAAGAAAAATAGAAACTGATAGATGTAGTTAGCTTGTAAAAGGGAAAATGCTGATCTTTCAGCTGGGGCTCTTCATTTTGTTGTCTTTCTCTTTTTCCCTGCCCTCCAAGCCGTTTCAGCTGTTAAATGAGTATTTATTGTGTATATATCTATTTTCTTCCCCATTCACCCCAACCATATGATGTGTATCTCAGTTGATGCAGCGTATGGTGGGACCTATACTTGGTTTCTTTTTCCCTTCAGGGGGAGGAGGGGTGCTGGTTGGTGTGGTGATCCCAGTCTTGCTCATTTTCCTTAGCTCCTACGTCAATGTTCAGGGAAAGACTCCTCTGTCACTCTCACTGATTCATGAACCTGCCCTGCTCTTCCACTATTGGTACTCTGAATAAGACAGGGCCAGCATATCTTCACCTTATTCTCTAGATTGAATGTTGCATTTTTCTTCTTTTCCATTCTCTCTTTCTTCCCCTGCCCTGTAAAACAAGGTAAAATGTGGATGTTATTAATGATTTAGTGCTGATGGTTATCTTCTTTGTTGATCTGCATTCTCTGCCATTTCACCTTGGGGAGGAACCTGTTGTAAGCCAGGTTAAATGACACTTATTGTATAAATATTTGTCAGTAAAGACTTGGCGTGCTCTGTTTTGGGAGGAGATAGGTTTCTGGGAAGAGGGGGAACTTTCAAGGTGCATTGCCGTCTAGGTGGTTTTCTGAGCCGTGTACTGAACTGCACAGTATATCGCACTAGTATTTTACTCTACTTATAATTATTACCATTGCTAAGGGGATGTTGTACCTCTTTCTAAGAAGCATAGCAGATGTTGTGGGGGACTTGAGCCAGTTGGATCAGAGACAGTGTAACTAGTAGAAGGGTGAGTACAGTGGTAGTATCGGAAGGCAAGCACAAGAAGAGGGTAAGAAATTTGAGCAGCAGAGCAAATGTTTTGTAAAATTCCCTTGCAGCATTATTAATGGTATTTGCAATCGTATGTTTTTCTCTCTTAACTTTTGCTGGAAATGGGGGAGTTATGGGTTTGGTGAGTTAGTGTAAGCACCTCCTGCCTTAAGCACCTTTATTTAAAATTCAGGTTCCTAAATGAGTTCACTAAAATCTCTGCCTGGACTAACCAGAAAAACATGCTTATCTTGCCAAGCTCAGTGGCAGAACTGACTGCAAAATGAATGTAATTTACATCTCCCATTGAAACAGAGTGAACATGTTTTACGCTGTGCCTACCCTTTTTTTAAAGGAACAGTTGTAACTAGTCAATCTTCTGGAATTTTCTACCCTCCTGCAGAGGTTCATTTTTGGGTGCAGCTCCACAGGTGCTGGCTAGTCTTTGGTACCTTTCCTAAGTGAGCATTATTCATTCCTGAGCTTTTATAGTGAGTATTACATACAGATCCCGTCCTTTCCTGGTGTCCACACTTCAGTTGGAGATACCAAATAGTAATCATGAACAGGAACCTCTAACTCAGTGGCACTGAGGACAGTTGTAACACCCCTACTGCTGCTTTGGCTGACATCCATCTTGGCTTGTATGTGTCTGGATTTGGGATTCTAGACTGTGCCACCATGGGGGATGGGGCACTTTGGTATAATAATTGATAAAAATATGAGAGTTGAACTAGTTGGCTAAATTGAAAGGCAGCAGGGCTGGCAGGTATGTATTAGATTTCAGATGGGGCGGGAGTGGGGGGCTGGGTGGCGTTGAATCAGTGTGCTGGAACAATAGAAGATTGTTTGACATTCTCGTGATTGTTCAAACTCACTGCGTTTCTGTCAACTCTTATTCATTTGAATTCAGCAGGGTCATTGCCAGGCTATGTTGGTGGATTCCATGCAAAGGTGCTCAGTTTGCCGAAAAGCTGACACCGTTGGCCTTTTTAAAAAAAAAACAGATCTGCAAAAGCCAGAGGCAGTCAGGCAGCAAAGGGATGTGAGAAGGATGGATTACAGAAGAGAGGAGTTAGAAAATTAGCTTTATCTCATCAAGACGACCCACTGAAATGGGAGAAACAGTGTGTGTTCGTTGTTTTTACATCATGTAAATTAAACGTTGCATTGATGGAAATAAGTGAATCTGATTCACCTGATGTCAAGTCTTGTATCACCAAGTGTTTGCTTGGTCTGCTTTCGGAGAGATTGAAGAAATACACTAGCGAAAGACACGAGTATCTGGCCCAGATCATAAGGGGTTGCTGTTGCTACATCCCTGGGTTACGCAGTGTGAGTCAATTCCCATAAGATGCTCAGACCACTTAAGGGAGTGACTGACACCACTTAACCCAGGATGGAAAACCAAAATTCATAACAATGTCTCGGCTATTTACTGAATAAACTCATGAAAATATTAATGAGCCAATGTAAATAGTAGGAGAATTACTCAGAATTTTTGAAAGCCGACCGTTGATATTTATTTTTACCCTGGAATGGAACCACTCAACCCCAACATTGGCGCAGCCTGTCAGGTGGAAGAGCAAATGTTTTGTTGAGACACTGAAAATAAATAAATATTACCCATATAGTAGCAAATACAAATGTTTTTTTAGCTTATAAATGAGACTGAGAAATTAAACATCTAGAATATTTCACCTTTTAAGTTATGAATTTTCTAGAGTTTGCTATTTATGACAAGTCTTTTTTTGGAAGGAGGACGTATCACTGCATGTGGTATTGAGATGCAAATATAATTTCTCTTCAAAGATCATTTTTACACCTAAAGCAAAAATCTAACCAGTTCTCAGTTTATTTAGCAACTACTGCAAGTGTATAAATGTTTTGGAGTCTCGTAGTATTTTTTTAATCACATTCAGAATTTGAACGAATGTGTGCCATTTGGATGTATCACAACTATAGTCCTGTTTTTAAATGCAGTTCAGGAGTTAAATCTTGAATCTGTTATGTTAAGGTCTGGCACAATAAGTAGTTTTTCTTCAGCAATCACAAGAGTCAGTTTGAAGTAAAATAATTAGTGTGACCACTTTATCTTGTTTGTGAAAACTGTAAAGTCATAAATTATTAGTTTATTGTTTTTTCTGTGTTATCTGGAAGATTCAGTTCCTGCAGATATACTTTGAATTACAAAAGCAACTACAATGCAGCTTTCCTGATGTGAGTATACCATACACGGTGTGAAGCTACTGTTGGTAGAATTTAGAGCAAATAACTGCAGTGAGAAATATTGCTACAGAACTCTAGATTCTGGTAATGACCAGTACAGCACAGTGTATGCTATTTTGTGTGTGTATATAATATATGGTTGGAGAAGACTGAAGATGCTGCTTATAACCATATCTAATACTGTGCCACGAACAGATTGCTGTGGAGATGTATGCTTGGGATTTCTAACTCTGTCAAATGGATGATTGGTTGTATATTTCAAGTACGACAAATTATTTATTTTTTATATGGTTTACATAAAGAATAAAAAGGGATGCTTGGGAGAGATTACAGGTTATAGAACATAATCATCAATGTCAAATAATTGATGAATTAAGTAATGGTTAGCTGAGTTATAAGATAGTGGTCTCATTGAGTAGTTTCAAGTGATATCTTATTTTTTCAGACTTGTCTCTGTGCCAGCCATGGCTCAATAGGTAGCACTCCTATCTGAGTCAGAAGGGTGTGATTTCACGTTATGTTGAGCACATAATCTAGGCTGACACGCCCAGTGCAGTATTGAGGGAGATCTGCACTGTTGGAGGTGCCGTCTTTTGGATGAGACGTTAAACTGAGGTCCCGTCTGCTCTATCGGATGGAAGCAAAAGATTCCAGGTCACTATCCGAAGAAGAGCAGGGGAGTTCTCCCCGTTGTCTAGGTGAATATTTATCCCTCAACCAGTATTACTAAAACAGATTAAATGGTCATTATCTCATTGCTGTTTGTGGGACCTCGCTGGGTGAAAATTGGCTGCTACATTGTGCCCTTATTTTGCAAAAAAAACCCACAATGACGGAATTTACTGAATAAACTTTTTTTTATTATTACTGAAAAACTTTAGCTTTTTATTTGAAATCCCCAAAGATAAAGTTTAAAAGAAACACTCTCCCCTTGCCTTATTGTTCTAAATAATAAATGTGCTCGATCTTTCTCCAATGCAACAGTGGCAAGGTGAAAGTCACCCTGTTCGGCTTATGTCAAAAGCTTTGTGTTTTAGTCTCCATTATCATTCCCTTTGTCCAGTTCTTTGCTCATGCTGAAATCGACGATATGTAACTTCGATGTCCTGTTTGACCCTGTGCTGAGCTTCAAGTACCATATCTCATCCATCACCAAAACCACCTCTGCAATATTGTCTGCCTCAGCCTTTCCCATGCCCTCGTCACCTCCCAAGTTCAACTTCTCCAGTGTTCTCCTCACTGGCCTCCCAAGCACCACCTGAGATAAACTCCAATGTGTCCTAAACTCTGCTCCCCACACCGTTGGATTCCTCTTCTTGATGATAATTGGCACCCTGGCCCCTAAGGCAAATTCAAATTCTTGTTACTTGCCCCCTCCTAGCCTTGTCTTGCTTCATTCTACCTCTGTAGTTTCCTGCAGCCCCATGTGCTGGCACATACCCTCAGCTCTATCAAAGTTGGCCTTGCCCCCTCCTCTCACTCCAACTTTGCTGACAAAATTTGCAGTTGTCTCTAAACTCGAGGACTCTCGCCTTAAATCCCTTTGGCTGGTTACCTCTAGGACCATAGCTTTGACCACCTCCTCAATTCTTTTACTGGTTTTTGGCTCCCTGATGCATTTTTAAAAATCTGTTGGCTTTCTGGCAGATCCAGGAGCTACTGAAAAATCTACTTTGTACTGAGTGCATATTCTTTCCTCAAAGGGACATGCTTCATGCTCAAGTCCAGAGAGCTTGGGGATAATTTGGAAGAACGAAGCCATAGTGATCAGTAGGTGTGTGCAGGGGCACTGCTAGAATTTAACCAGCTAGCACCAAGCAGCAGATCAGTACACCGCACTGATGAGCTTTCTGCTGCTAGTTAGGACCATCCTCCTGATTTTAGGGTAGGGGTTAGCAGGGATATCTCGAGCTGTATAAGAAGAATCTCTGCACTCAATGGCTAATCAATCATCAACAGTTATCTGTTGTACTGCTGAACTGCTTGGTTCAGGAATCAGATTACTGAGTTTGCTACAGAGGGTTGACTTGATTCCAAACTTTCATCACCGTGCATGGCGCCACATTGACCCCCACATGACCTCTAACACCTCTAGGCAGATCATTGCTGTGATTTACCTTGGGTATAAATGCAAGTTATTGAATAAATGTCTTTTTTTTAAATCAGATATTTATGGAATGTTTTCTTGTCTTTTTAAGAACTATTCTGCCTGTTTAAACTAAAAGTTAAATCTGACAGTAAATTCTTCTGTAGATCTGTATACCTTATCAAGACTTAAAACAGAAATAGAGAATTATAGGCAATTTATAGTTTTTAATTAAAAAAAAAAAAAACCACAGGCAAGAGATACCTGACTCACTAAAAGAGCATCTTTCCATTCGTGTTTGTGGCTAAATAGTTCAGGCTATCAGTAAGGATCAGTTGAAGTATTTTGATCATACTGGTCTGTACATGTGTTACTCTGCCGCCAGAAACAAAATTCAAAAGCTTAAAAATAAGGCATGTACAGTTTAGCTGCTGTTCCAGAGGTGTTCTCAGCTCATCTGCTGCTGAAACCCTCATTTGTGCCTTTGTTACCTCTAGATGCGACTATTCCAATGCTCTCCTGGCCGGTTTTGGTCATCTGTCCTCCTATCTTCTTATGTGGCTTGGTGTCAAATTTTGTTTATCGCTTCTGTGAAGTACCTTGAGATGTTAAAGGTGCTATATAAATGCAAGTTGTTTTTGTTGTTGGGGAAACTGCCCTGGAATATAAATTGAGATCAGTGATTACACAAGGTCAGACAAGGAAATATTATCAAATTTCCACTTTAACCCTTTGCAGCTGAGCGTGAGAGGTGAAACTTTGTCCACTGTTTTTTTCTGCTTGTCTCATTTCTTCCAGACACTAGCTTGGAATTGTGTCTCTAACTTGCCAATGTTATTTTTTTCTCCCCTCTTCTGAAGGCGCAACTGGTATTGCGGTAAGAAAGAAAAACACATTTCTATAATGACTTTCACAACCTCAGGACATCCAAAGTACTTTATAGCCAGTTAAATACTATTTGAAGTGTACTCACTGTTGTAATGTAGGAAACACGGCAGCAAATTTGCACACAGCAAAGTTCCACAAACAGCAGTGAGATAAATGACTAGATAATTTATTTTTTTGTGATGTTGAGGGATAAATATTGGCGAGGACACAGAGCAGAACTCTCCTGCTCTTCTTTGAATAGTGGCATGGGAGCTATTCCATCTACCTGTGCAGGTTTAATGTCTCAGCCGAAATGCAGCACCTTTGACAGTGCAACACTCCCTCATGTGCTCAAGTCTCTGGTGGGACTTGAACCCACAACCTTTTGACTCAGGCGAGCGTGCTACCACTGAGCCACGGCTGACACAGTTCCAGACTCCGCAGTCCTCCTATTCCTTATCAAAGTGGCTATTCACGAGCAAGCCTGAATCCTGGTAGTTGACATGCTACAATGCTTTTCAGATCAAGCTTGATTGTAACTCAAAAAATTTCCATTCAGATTTTGGTAGGATTTATTGTAATCTTTTGTGGTCGTAAGACAATAACAGCGGATAGACAAATCTGGAATTACTAGTAGTGTTTGGGTACATTACCATCAAAATCCTGAAGAATTTAATAAGGAAGTGACAAAGAGGGAACATAGAAACATGGAAGATAGGAGCAGGAGTAGGCCATTCGGCCCCTCGAGTCTGCTCCGCCATTTATGGCTAATCATCCAAATTCAGTACCCTGTCCCTGCTTTCTCCCCATATCCCTTGATCCCTTTAGCCTTAAGAAAAATATCTAACTCCTTCTTGAAAATATTTAATGAATTGGCCTCAACTGCCTTCTTTGGTAGAGAATTCCACAGGTTCACCACTCTCTGGGTGAAGAAATTCCTCCTCATCTCAATCCTAAATGGCTTACCCCTTATCCATAGACTGTGACCCCTGGTTTTGGACTCCCCCGCCGTTGGGAACATCCTTCCTGCATCTAGTCTGTCTAGTCCTGAGAGAATTTTATAAGTTTCAATGAGATCCCCTCTCATTCTTCTAAACTCGAGCAAATATAAGCCTAATCGACCCAATCTCTCCTTGTACGTCATTCCTGCCATCCCAGGTATCAGTGTGGTGAATCTTCACTGCACTCCCTCCATGGCAAGAACATCCTTCCTCAGATAAGGCGACCAAAACTGCACACAATACTCAAGGTATGGTCTCACCAAGACCCTGTACAACTGCAGCAAGACATCCTTGTTCCTGTACTCAAACCCTCTCACTATGAAGGCCAACATACCATTTGCCGCCTTAACCGCCTGCTGCACCTGCATGCTTACCTTCAGCGACTGGTGCACAAGGACACCCAGGTCTCGTTGCACTTCCCCTTTTCCCAATCTATTGTCATTCAGATAATCTGTCTTCCTGTTTTTGCCACCAAAGTGGATAACCTCGCATTTATCCACATTATACTGCATCTGCCATGCATCTGCCCAATCACCCAACCTGTCCAAATTATACTGGAGTTTCTCTGCATCCTCCTCACAGCACACACGCCCACCCAGCTTTGTGTCATCTGCAAACTTGGAGATACTACATCTAGTTCCCTCGTCTAGATCATTAACATATATTGTGAATAGCTGGGGTCCTAGCACCGATCCCTGCGGTACCCCACTCGTCACTGCCCGCCACTCGGAAAAAGACCCGTTTATTCCAACTCTTTGAAGTCAGTACCTTACCCCCAATCCCATATGCTTTAACTTTGCACGCTAATCTCTTATGCGGAACCTTATCGAAAGCCTTCTGAAAGTCCAAATGCACCACATCCAGTAGATTAGTCAAGCATGATTTACCTTTTGTAAATCCATGTTGTCTTTGTCAGATCCTGTCACTGTTTTCCAAGTGCTCTGCTATTACATCCTTTATAATGGACTCTAGCATTTTCCCCACTACCGATGTCAGGCGGGACCTTATCGAAAGCCTTCTGAAAGTCCAAATACACCACATCCACTGGTTCTCCCTTAGCTATTCTACCAGTTTCATCCTCAGGCCCTGGGGATTTATCGGCCTTCAATCAATCCCGTCAATTTCCCTAACACCATTTCCCTACAAATACTGATTTCATTCAATACCTCCCTCTCATTAGACCCTATGTTCCCCGACATCTCTGGGTGGTTATTTGTGTCCTTCTTTGTGAAGACAGAACCAAAGTATGTATTTAATTGGTCTGACATTTCTTTGTTCCCCATTATAAATTCCCCTGATTCTGACTTCACCAATCTTTTTCTCTTCACATATCTATAGAAGCTTTTACAGTCAGTTTTTATGTTCCCTGCAAGCTTACTCTCGTACCCTATTTCCCCCCTCTTAATTAATCCCTTTGTCCTCCTTTGCTGAATCCTAAACTGCTCCCAATCCTCAAGTTTGCTGCTTTTTCTGGCCAAATTATATGTCCTTTCCTTGGATCTTATGCTATCCCTAATTTCCCTTGTTAGCCATGGTTGAGTCACCTTTTTTGTTTTATTTTTATGCCAAACAGGGATGAACAAATTCTTTAGTTCATCCATGCGATCTTTAAATGTTTGCCATTGCCAATCCACCGTCAACCCTTTAAGTAACGTTCCCCAATCCATCCTAGCCAACTCATGCCTCATACCATCGTAGTTTCCTTTATTTAAATTCAGGACCCTAGTCTCTGAGTCAACTACTTCACTCTCCATCTTAATGAAGAATTGTATCATATTATGATCGCTCCTCCTCAAGGGGCCTCGCACAACAAGATTGCTATTTAATCCTTTCTCATTACGTAATACCCAGTCTAAGATGGCCTGATCTCTAGTTGGTTCCTTGACATATTGGTCCAGGAAACCATCCCGTATACACTCGAGGAATACTCCACAGTATTGTTACTAATTTGGTTAGCTCAATCTATATGTAGATTAAAGTCACCCATGATAACTGCTGTGCCCTTATTGCACGCGTCTCTAATTTCCCGTTTAATGCCATTCCCAACCTCAGCATTACTGTTTGGGGGTCTGTATACAACTCCCACTAACGCTTTCTGCCCCTTGGTAATACTCCGCTCATCATCAGAGCTAATATCCTTCCTTACTATTGTGTTAATCTCCTCTTTAACCAGCAATGCTACCCCACCTTCTTTTCCTTTTTGCCTGTCCTTCCTGAATATTGAATACCCCTGGATGTTGAATTCCCAGTCTTGGTCACCCTGGAGCCATGTCTCCGTAATTCCAGTTATATCATATCCGTTTACATCTAATTGCGCAGCTAATTCATCCACCTTATTACGAATGCTCCTCGCATTAAGACACAAAGCCTTCAGGATTTTTTTTTTAACACTTAGTCCTTTTAAAATTATTATTTACTGTAGCCCTGTTTGATTTACACCCTTGATTTCTCTGCCTTCCACTTTTGCTTTTCTCCTTCCTGTCTTTTGCTTCTATCTTTGCTTCCCTTTCCTCTGTATCCCTGCAAAGGTTCCCAACCCCTTGCCATTTTAGTTTAAACCCTCCCCAACAGCACTAGCAAACACACTCTCCCTAGGACATTGGTCCCGGTCCTGCCCAGGTGCAAACTGTCCAGTTTGTACTGGTCCCACCTCCCCCAGAACCTGTTCCAATGTCCCAGGAATTTGAATCCCTCCCCCTTGCACCATTCCTCTAGCCACGTATTCATCTGAAATATCCTTCTATTTCTACTCTGACGAGCACGTGGCACTGGTAGCAATCCTGAGATTACTACCTTTTGAGGTCCTATTTTTAAATTTACCTCAGAACTCCCTATATTCAGCTTTTAGGACCTATCCCGTTTTTTACCTATATCGTTGGTACCTATATGCACCATGCCAACTGGCTGTTCAACCTCCCCCTCCAGAATGCCCTGCAGCCGCCCCGAGACATCCTTGACCCTTGCACCAGGGAGGCAACATACCATCCTGTTTGGGGCCGCAGAAATGCCGATCTATTCCCCTTACAATAGAATCCCCTATCGCTATAGCTCTCCCGTTCTTTTTCCTCCCGTCCTGTGCAACAGGCCCACCCATTGTGCCAGGAAGTTGGCTGTTGCTGCCTTCCCCCGATAAGCCATCTCCCTCAACAATATCCAAAGTGGTATATCTGTTTGAGAAGGGGATGGCCACAGGGGACCCCTGCACTACCTGCCTGCGCCTACTACTCTGCTTGGCGGTCACCCAGTCCCTTTCTGCCTATGCAGCCTTTACCTGCGGTGTGACCCAACTCATTAAACCTGCTATCCACGATGTCCTCAGCATTTCGAATGCTCCATTATGTATCCATTCGCAGCTCCAGCGCCGCAATGCAATCTGCCATTAGCTGCAGCTGGATACACTTCCCGCATACATGGTCATCAGGGACACATAGTGCAGGAGGAGCATGCCACGGGACCGAGCTGTGCTGTCATGACTTGCCCTTTAATTCAAATTAAATTAAATCAAATCAATACCACCAATTACACTACAATTAAATGATATACTCAAGGGCCCTTGTTTACTAGCACTCCCCGCTACACAACAGAGACCGTACAAACTATAACCACAGAAATTAAGACCTTCTAAACTTTATAAACTATTAACCTTAACTGTCAAACTACAGAGTAGTATAAATACTCACCTGGCCGTACTCACCCAATCATCTGCTTTCTCTTGCCCGCATCACTTTTTGAATCGTGACGTGGCTCTAGAACACTGCAAGCCTCTGAAAAAAGGCAGCGAAAGTGAGTTTAAATACTCACTGGCTTCTCCCGACACTGGGCCTCTGAAAAAAGCCCGCGAAACTAAGTATAAGTACTCTCCGGCTTCCCCCGACACTGGGCCTCTGGGGGAAAAAATAAAAGCCCGCGAAACCGAGTATAAGTACTCTCTGGCTTCTCCCGACACTGGGCCTCTCACTGGGAATGTAACAGACTGTGGTTCACTGATTCGGCCTGTCCCCCACCCCAACCCCAGTCCTTCAGGGTTCAGAAACCAACAGAAACAGTCAAGTCCCATGCAAAAGGCTAAATACTGTAAACCTTGCACGTTTTCACATTTTCTGCTGCTCCTCGGCATGCTTAACTGTGTCAGAGGTCTGCTCAAGCCATGCTTCAGCTAGGCAGTCTTTAGGGTAACTGCTGTTAGTGTTGAATTCTCTTTTTAGAATTGAAACACAGAGTACAGTAGCCTAGTGGTTATGGTACTAGACCCAACAACCCAGAGGTTGAGAGTTCAGATTCACCAGAAAACCCCCCAGCTAATTCACTAATGTTCTTCAGGGAAGGGAACCTGCCACCCCTGGCCTACATGTGATTGAAGTCCCACACTACGTGATTGACTCTTAATGCCCTAAGTGCAACTAGGGTTGAGCAATAAATGGCGCTGTCCCTTGTGGCTGGTATGAAGGTGCCTTGACAAAAATCCTACTGACCTATGGGTGATCGAGTTCGGTGAGCGGTTTTGGGACTAGGACTGGAACCTTACACTGGTGTACTACTTGTACAACCAGTGCATCACTGAATGTTCCCAAGAGCATGTTTTGCCCCTTTATCAGTCAATGAGAAACTTAGATTAGCCAAAATCCAGGAAATCCTTCTTGTTGCCCATGGCACATTGATTTTTTTTTCCTTGCACTAAGTATTTAATCTTCAAGTGTGACGTTTGTGCTAATTGGACCGTTTTTGATATTTTTACTGTCTGATGCAACCTTTTGATTGACTGATTTATTCCAGCCATGAACATATTTTCGAAATGACATTTTTAAATGAAGGCTGACTGCTTTGAATTAAATTGGTGAGTTCTTGTAGAGATGCTGAACATGTAATGCCACATACTTTAGAGCAAGGCATTCCTCGGAATGCTAAATATTTACTTTTACATGTATGGAAAGGTCGTTCTGCTGCTAGAAGTAGAAATTGAATGATGGGATACACATTTTATATGTTATGCAGCCTTGAGAATGGGATAAATCTCACTTCCAATTTTATTCTCATTTACAGTGACACACTTGATTTGGGGTGGGGGGTGGATGGCAGCAAGGCACGTGTATATTGGCAGTGGCTACTTGGGTGAATGTTCCTGCTAGTAAAATATACCAGCGTGTGAGGAGGCATGCGTGTCTCTCTATGACCTGAAGAGCTACACCAACCCTGTACCAGTAGGACCAATTGAAGGGTATAGGCCAGACAAATAGCAGTCATTCTTGGGAGCGCTAGGTCAGAGCCTGAGTACAGTCTGACCATATCGCAGAAGGGGCTCAAATTTAGAACTATGGCAGACTCGCAGATTATAAGGGCGAGAGTGCCTGGAGATTCTGAAGATACGCATGGGTGCATTTTGACTTTGCCAACCATCTTGCCTTGGTTAGCTGCTGGAGCCGAAGCTGAAGAATGAGGGAGTGGAAATGGCTCTCGTGCAAACCACAAATTAGGTAGGAAACATGTGGCAGGGTGATGACTTTTAGAGCTGCAGCTATGGATTTCCATGTCGGCTGTTTGGGAAACCTGTTATTTGGCACATCCTTGGTAACCGGCTAACACTGTTTATGGTTTGCACTGCTCACCTGAAATGTGGAGAGCTGAAAAAGATGTGTTAAATATTAGCAACCTCTGAACAGCTTTGTCAGCTAGCCCCAAGAAGGTCACCCATTACACCATGGTTTTAAACTAGCCAATAAAAAGCTTGACACTGGCTTCACGGAATATGAGAAATCTTCAAGTTACAAAAATGAGAACGGAGACCTGAGCTAGTAGCAAGAGACCTATCTTGCTATGATGTTGACATTATTGCACTGAGCAAGATCATGTTGGCTGGAGGGAAACCATCTTGTATTGCATAGAATTAAATACATAGAATTTACAGCACAGAAACAGGCCATTCGGCTCAATAGATTTATGCTGGTATTTATACTCCACATGAGCCTCCTCCCAGCCTACTTTATCTCACCCTATCACCACACCCTTCTATTCCTTTCTCCCTCATGTACTGATCTAGCTTCCTTTTAAATGCATTTATGCTATTTGCCTCAACTACTCGATGTAGTAATAAGTTCCACATTCTCACCACTCTGGGTAAAGAGGTTTCTCCTGAATTCCCTATTGGATTTATTACTGTCTGTAATGAAATCTGTTTGTCTTGATCCTGTATTCGTTTTGCACTCATGTATATTAACCTCCCCCACTGTGTATAGTTTTACTTCCTCTTTCCCGACTAACCTGGGAGGTTCCAGGTCTTGGCTCTTGGCTCCGCCCCTGACTTCTCTTACATACATGTGAACCAGTCGGCGTGTTGAGATGTTAGCTCTGATCTTAGTGATTAAAAGCCAACTTGTTTAAGTCTATAACTTCTAGTTTTGTGGTTATTGAAGGCCCATCAATTTTAATCACTAAAGAATACTAGGATGGATCGACTCCTAAAACCAGAGTGTGTGGACTTGGATCCACATTCTGCAGAAGCATCAAATCAATTTGGACACTGGCTCAAATGCTTCGAACTCTTCGCGGGGGCCTCATCCGCTAGTGAGGTAGATAAACTGAGTCTACTGACTACTCGCGTAAGTCATCGGATTTATTCGTTCATCCGGGACGCCACCTCTTACACGGAGGCCATCACTATCCTGAAGGCCCAATACCAGAGGCCGGTAAACGAAGTGTACGCCAGACATCTGCTGGCTACACGCAGGCAGCGACCAGAGGAATCAATGGACGATTTCTTACAGGGCCTAAAGGACCTGGTCCGGGACTGTAACTGCAAGGCCGTGACGGCCAACGCGTACTCTGACGAATTGGTTCGCGATTCCTTCATCACGGGCCTCAAATCGAATTATATCCGGCAGAGACTGCTGGAGAAGGAGGTCCTGGACTTAAAAAAGGCAGTGGCCACTGCGCGATCGCTGGACGTGGCCCAGAAAAACTCTGACTCTTATTCTTCCGGCCATGCGGCCCTCACCGCCTCGTGCGCGCCGAGGGGGCCACCATCTTGGAATCAGCCATCTTCCCCATCCAGGTCTCAGACCAGCTCTACGCCGCCGGAGTCCCCACACAGAAGTTCACCCAGGAGTCCTACTACAGCGGCAATGTCTCGAGGCCCGAAATGCTACTTCTGCGGCCAGGCCAAGCACCCCAGACAACGATGCCCAGCGAAGGACGCTACATGCTTCAAATGTAAGAAAAAGGGGCATTTTAGCAAAGTCTGCAGGGGGAATCCGATTTCCAACTCCGTCACCGCCTCGTGCGTGCCGTGCGGGCCGCCATCTTGGAATCCGCCATCTTTTCCCGACTCAACGGCCGCCCAGGGTCCAACAGTGGCTTCGATCACGGTGGATCAATCCAGGCCACACCCGTTGACAAAATCTATGATGGACATACAGGTAAACGGGAATTTAACGAAATGTTTAATTGACTGTGGGAGTACCGAGAGTTTTATCCACCCTAGCCTGGTACGGCGGCACTCATTAACGGTAACCCCTGCACGGAGCAGAATTGCTATGGCTGCTAAGCCCCACACTTCGGACATTTTGGGCTACTGTGTGGTAACACTGACTGTAAAAGGCACGGACTACAAGGATTTTAAACTCCTCGTGATGCCAGAACTCTGTGTTAATGTAATCTTGGGCCTGGACTTCCAGTGCCACCACGAAAGTGTCACGCTAGCATATGGCGGGTCCCAGCCGCCACTCACAGTCTGTGGCCTATCAACCTTAAAAATCAGCCCGCCCTCTTTATTCGCTAATCTCGCTCCGAACTGTAGGCCCATAGCGACCAAAAGTAGACGGTACAGTCTGGAAGACAGACACTTTATCAAGGCGGAAATGGACAGACTCCTGCGGGAAGGCATTATTGAATGCAGTACCAGCCCGTGGCGTGCCCAAGTAGTCATAGTTAAAAATAGCGAAAAGAAACGGATGGTAATTGACTACAGCCAGACTGTTAATATTTATACCCAGCTGGACGCCTACCCTTTACCCCGCATATCAGAAATGGTCAACCAGATTGCGCAATACCGAGTCTTCTCGACTATCGACCTCAAATCCGTGTATCACCAGCTCCCCATTAGAACGGAGGACCGCCCATACACCGCCTTCGAGGCGAACGGGCGCCTCTACCATTTTTTCAGAGTGCCCTTCGGAGTAACAAATGTGGTCTCGGTCTTCCAACGTGAGATGGACCGCATGGTTGACGAGAATAAACTACAAGCTACCTACCCCTATCTGGACAATGTCACTATCTGCGGGCACAACCAGCAAGACCACGATCTAAATCTTGCGAGATTTTTAAAAACTGCCCTAAAGCTGAATCTAACCTACAACGAAGACAAATGTGTCTTCAACACAACCCGTCTCTGTATCCTCGGCTGTGTGGTGGAAGATGGGGTAATTGGACCGGACCCTGACTGATTACGCCCCCTAAAGGAACTGCCCCTGCCACACAATCCCAAAGCTTTAAAAAGGTGCCTGGGATTTTTTTTGTATTATGCCCAATGGGTGCCCAATTACTCTGATAAGGCCCGACCCCTCATTAAATCGACGTCCTTCCCACTATCAGCTGAAGCTCGGGAGGCTTTCACCAGTATTAAACAGGACATTGAAATGGCTGCAGTGTGCGCGGTGGACGAATGCATTCCCTTTCAAGTCGAAAGCGATGCGTCAGACTTTGCCTTAGCTGTGACCCTCAATCAGGCTGGGAGACCTGTGGCCGCCTTCTCCCGACCCCTTCAGGGACCTGAAATCAGGCACTCTTCTGTCAAGAAGGCGGCACAGGCTATAGTGGAGGCAGTGCGGCACTGGAGACACTACCTAGCCGGCAAACGTTTCACCCTGCTCACCGACCAGCGGTCGGTGGCTTTCATGTTTAATAACAAAGGGGGAAAATCAAGAATGACAAAATACTCAGGTGGTGGATCGAACTATCCACGTTCGACTATGATATTATGTACAGGCCGGGAGCCCTTAATGAACCCCCAGACGCCCTATCGCGGGGAATGTGTGCCAGCATTCATACGGACAAATTACAGGGTCTCCACAATGACCTCTGTCACCCAGGGGTCACCCGACTATACCATTTTATAAAGTCCCGCAATCTGCCCCACTCCATCGAGGTGGTCAGGGCAATGACCAGAGCCTGCCGCATCTGTGCGGAATGCAAGCCTCGTTTCTACAGGCCTGACCGTGCACACCTTATCAAAGCCACACGGCCATTCGAGCGCCTAAGTCTGGACTTCAAGGGACCCCTTCCCTCTGCCGACCGTAACGTATACTTCCTCAATATCATCGATGAATATTCCCGCTTCCCCTTCGCCATTCCCTGCCCAGACATGACCAGTGCCACGGTCATCAAGTGTCTCTGTAATCTATTCTGCATGTTTGGCATGCCGAACTACATACACAGCGATAGGGGGACGTCATTCATGAGTGACGAGCTGCGCCAGTTCTTGCTCTCGAAGGGGATAGCCACTAGCAGAGCCACTAGCTACAACCCCCGGGGTAATGGGCGAGTGGAAAGGGAGAATGCTACTGTTTGGAAGGCTGTCACGTTAGCCTTAAAGTCAAAAGGCCTTCCGACCTCCCGCTGGCAGGAAGTCCTCCCAGACGTGCTCCACTCCATAAGGTCTCTGTTATGTACTGCCACTAACGCTACCCCTCACGAAAAGATGTTCGTTTTCCCCTGGAAATCCACCTCGGGCATATCTCTACCCGCGTGGCTGACGTCTCCGGGGACAGTACTATTGCGGAAGCACGTGAGAGGCCATAAAACAGACCCCCTTGTGGAAAATGTACAGCTCCTCCATGCAAACCCTCAGTACGCCTATATCGAATACTCTGACTGGCGAGAGGACACTGTTTCCATAAAAGACCTCGCTCCCTCGGGGAGCGGAGAGAACGATGGGAGACTACCCGATGAAGACCTACACTACAAAGAGACAGGACGCCCAGAGGTATCAATACCCAACTTTAACCTGGAGGACACTGCAGATAACCTGGAAGACACTGCGGAGGCCCGGACAGCGGAGGAACCAGAATCCACTCCCCTAGAGGCACCCCAACCGGCTTTGCGCCGATCACTGAGAACTGCAAAACCTCCTGACAGACTCACTTATACCAACTTTTAAGAAACATCACCCCGATGGACTAAATCTATAGAAGGGGTGAATGTAATGAAATCTGTTTGTCTTGATCCTGTATTCGTTTTGCACTCATGTATATTACACTCCCCACTGTGTATAGTTTCACTTCCTCTTTCCCGACTAACCTGGGAGGTTCCAGGTCTTGGCTCTTGGCTCCGCCCCTGGCTTCTCTTACATAAAGATCGCAGGATCTGTATGACTCATTCCTGTGAACCAGTCGGCGTGTTGAGATGTTAGCTCTGATCTTAGTGATTAAAAGCCAACTTGTTTAAGTCTATAACTTTTAGTTTTGTGGTTATTGAAGGCCCATCACTGTCTATCTAGTATTTATGGTCCCTAGGATTCCACACAAGTTGAAACATCTCTCTACGTCTACCCTATCGAACCCCTTCATAAAAGACCTCTAGAGAAAAGAGCCCCAGCCTGTTCAGTCTTTCCTGATCGTTGTACCCTCTCAGTTCTGATATGGTCCTTATAAATCTTTTTTGCAGTTTCTCCATTGCTTTTGTATCCTTTTTGTAATATGGAAACCAGAACTGTGCTCAGTGCTCCAAGTTCAGTCTGTCCAAGGTTCTATACAAGTTTATACAATTAACTCTAGTGCTTTCTTTGCCTTTTTTATGGCTTTGTAAACCTGCGTTGCTGCTTTTAATGATTTGTGAATCTGTACCTTTAGATCCCTTTGTGTATTTATCCCATTTAGACTCTTATTTCCTAGGTGTATGTGGCCTCCTTATTCCTTCTACCAAAATGCACCACCTTATCTTCATCCCTCATCATTGGTGTATAGGCACTAGTGGTAGTGGCATAAAGCACCACCTCACTCTCTTACCTATATTGAAATTAATTTGCCATTTACACATCAATTCTGTAAGTTTGTTAACGTGTTCTTGTATTTTGCCACGGCCTTCCTCAGTGTTAACTATCATTCCCCCCCCCCCCCCCCCACTAAGTTGGTGTCTTGGCAGTGTAATACTGGTGTAGGGTTTGTGGTTTGCATTACATTACTGTTAAGTTGGCTGGTCTGCCAAAAAATAACAATGGAAGCTTGATGATTGATTGAGAGTACCACTAAAACAGAGGCACTACGCCACTATCACTAGTGTCAATGCACCAATGATGAGGGATGAAGAAAGGTGAAAGAGCAGTATTCTGTTGAATTAATGCTGGAATACCATCAGCAGAGAGATTCATTGTTGTGGGAGACTTCAGTGTTTGGGTTGGTGGGATGCCAGCACCTGGGATGCTGTTAGAAAGGCCAGCAGTAATCATCTCCTTATGGAGCACGAGCTGGTCATTACCACACTATTCTGACAATCAAATGAGCTTAAGATAACTTGGACCATCCTTTATTCAAGAACTGTCATCTGATGGATTGCATCACTGCCTGGCAGCATGAGCCGCAAGATGAAAGAATTATAAGAATTTATCCGTGGAGTGGCGTTTGAACCTTTTGCCATAACTAATGGAGTCAAGGTCGTTTCTGTGTTTGCGCTTCACTTCCTTGGACCTAACTATGTTTAATGACATAATCAGGAGACGTTGACGTGCTTCTGCACTGTAGGGCAACTTTATAATCTGGGGCTACCGCAAGCATTGATGAGACATTTGTGTATGAACTTATTATTTGCAGATGTACAGCACACTGATGAATCTGCAGCACATAGAACAACCAGTTGGCCACTTTTTGTCTTTTCTTTAACAGTAAACAACTGTGGCCTTTATGGAGGTCATGTATCAGCCACCTATAGGAAAGTATTACACTAAGATAACCATCACCATTGGTAAAACTGAACTAAATCTTGTCAACTGGTTCAGCTATCTGGGTAGACGATAATGTTATAGACAATGATGCACATTCTCATATCAGGAATCCCAGTTTTGCATTTGGAAGATTGGAAACAAAATGTCACTCGAACCACTTTGCAAAATGCTTTGATTTATACAGATAAGGTCACTATTTTAGTTTACATAGGTGAGTTCCCACATTGCAATATATAATTTTTGGTTGGGAAGTAGTGTTTTTCTCTCTCGTTCACCACCTTCTCCCCCACCCCACTGATTATTTCAATAATTTTTAGGAGCCAAGTACCAATCTCAATAGCATTCTCTATCCAATTCGGTGTGTACAGGGGTCATTTTAAAACTAGCATGGATGCGCTGGCTAGCAAAGTGCGTTGCTGTTGTCCTTTCCCTCGGGAAGCTTGCATCATTTACATCTGATTGCAGTGAACATGCTGAAAGTGTGTTTAAACCTCTGGTTTGTTTTTAAAGATTGGCCAAGCCATCTGTTTTTTATTTGAGCTTGGTGTGTGGGCGACACTTGCAAGGTAGCATTGCTTGTCCCAAGTTGTCCTGAGGGCATTAAGTGTTAACTGCATAATGTTGGACTAGAATCACGTGTAGGGGCGGTAGTTTCCTTCCCTATGCTAACACATCTTTGTCCTTGATGGTGTTGAGCTTCTTGAAAGTTACTGTATAAATGCAAGTTGTTGTTGCAGTTGCACCCATCCAGGCAGGTGGGGAGTATCCCATCACACACCTGGCATTGCTTTGTTGGTGGCGGTGAGGCTTTGGGAGTCAGGAGGTGAGCCACTCACCAAAGAATACCGAAGCTCTGACCTGCTCTCGGAGCTATGATATTTATATGGCCACTGCTTCGGGGAGGTAACTGAAGACAAGGTCAAATGCTAGCTTTTGAGGAGGCTTTCTCTCAAGTTGAAGAGTGAAATGAGAGATTTTTGGGAATGTAAGAGAGAATTCCAGAAAATGGGTGTCTGAAGGCTCGCCAGTGGTAGCGGTGGGATTTACAGTAGTCCAGACTCAGAAGAATGGAGGATGCAACCAGAGTGTGTAGGGCTTGTAGAGGTTGGGTGGATGGAGACTATTGTGGGTTGTGTAGATGAAACCAAAAGATTTTGAGGTTGATTTATTGTGATGAGGTGGGGGAAGCCGGTTGAGGTCAGTAGAAGAAGGATGATAGATGAGAAAGGGCTTAGCATGGAGATAGGATGTCGGTTGTAGAGTTCTAGAGGGTTTGGCGTTTGTCTAGGATGGAACTGAAGAGTTATACAAATATAATGTTTGAGAAATTGAGCCTGGCAACGACCACCGCATGGGTGAGGATTTCAGCAGCAATGGGGGCAAGGTAAGGACCGAGGTGGGTGATATTTTGAAGTTAAAGTAGGTGGTCTTAACGACAGACTAGATGTTTGGTTTGAAGTTCAGCTCTGGTTGAACAGGACCTTAAAATTATGCAGTGTTGAATTTAGTTTAGGTGAGCAGCCCATGAAAGAAATAAAGTGCAGTGATCCAGCCACTACACTGCAGAATGAATGGAGTTTGTCGGCACTTGTCTTTTTTGAGGACTGCTGGTGGATGGGTAGAAGTTGAGCACTTTTGTCGTTAGTTTTTCCACTCACTTTCCAGTAAGATTCTCCATCTTTAGTCAAACATTTCCATATCCTAGTGATGGAAATGAAAAGATTAATTAGCTGTGAAGTATTAAAAATTTGATTTTTTTCTTAAATACTAAATTTTATAAACAAGCAATCATTTTCCTGATGGCTTTGGGGATAATCGGGAAGTGACCCAGATAATGGAATCTGGTTTAATTCCAAGAATAACAAACATCAGCTAAGTAGATTTCAATTTGCTTAGGCTATTTGGTTTCAACACTGTACTTTGTAGGAAGTCTTGTAATTTTTTTGGTGGTGTGGTTGCCCATTTTCTTAAGATTTGCACCCAGCGGGGGAGGGGCTGACATGAGAACTTATTGTTCATTTCATTCAATTTACTCAAATTTTATCGGATTGTTGATGGTGTTGAGGCTGTGATTAGGAACCATTTTTATACATTGGTTTTCATCCCACTGTTGAGTGTTTTTGGTTGTGAGGCTATCAAGACTGTGTCCGTGTTCAATATGATGCTTGCAATTAGTTTAGGAATATTAGTTAAGGAGTTTATAACTGTTCTGATGGGTTGAACAGTGCAGCCTTTGACATTTGATTTGCCTTTGGCTAAAGTGCTGATCCAGCAACATTGGACTTGACTTGATTTAAGTTGAAAACATGGTAAATGCTGACCATACAGCAGCAGTGAATAAAATCTCCAGTCCAGACTGGAATGTACTGCAGCTTCTGGAGAAATGATGGAACACACTGTAGTAGCTTCCAGAGGTGTATGATTTATTGATGGTGAATGGTTCACTAATCATGGAGCTGCTGGTTCAGAAAGCAATGGAACACCATGCTCATCCTGTCTGCGCTCTGGGCCATTTTCATAACTGCTTCATCGCATTCTATGGTCATGCTGTTTTCAAGGTCGTATTGGACTTGAATGCTGACCTACAAAATGTAATAGGAACATAGAAATGGGAGTAGGCCATTCAGCCCCTCGAGCTGATTCAGCTATTCGGTTAGATCATGGCTGATCTGTACCTCAACTCCATTTGCCTGCCTTAGCTCCATATCCCTTGATACCCTTACCTAACAAAAATTTAGTGATCTCAGTCTTGAAAGCTCCAGTTGTCCCAGCAACCACAGCCTTTTGGAGGAGAGAGTTCCCAATTTCTACTACCTTTTTATGTGGAATAAGTGCTTCCTGATTTCCCTCCTAAACATCCTAGCTCTGATTTGAAAATTATGTATCATCATTCTTGATTTTCTTGTCAGAGGAAATAGTTTCTCTCTATTTACCCTATCTAATCCTTTTTAACATTTTAAACACCTCGATCAGATCGCCCCACAATCTTCTATACTCCAAGGAATACAAGCTTAGTTTATGCAACCTGTCCTGCTAGTTTAACCCTCTAAGCCCTGGTATCATTCTGGTGAATCGGCACTGCACCCCCTCCAAGGCCAGTATATCATTCCTGAGTTGCGGTTCGCAAAACTCAGAACGCAGTGTTCCAGATGGAGTCTGACCAAGACTCTCTACAATGGAAGCATAACTTTCTCCCCCTTTGTATTCCAGCTGCCTTGAGATAAAGGCCAACATTCCATTAGCCTTTTTGATTGCTTTTTGTGCCTGTCAGCTAGCTTTTGGTGATTATTGTACTTGTATTCCCAAATCTGTTTGCTCCTCTAAGGTTGGCAGTTTCTCACCATTTAGAAAATGTTCCAATTTATCTTTCTTGGGTACAAAGAGGATGACTTCACATCTGCCACAGTTTTGCCCACTCACTTAATCCGTGTATGTCGCTTTTGCAAGTTCTTGCTCCCATCTGCACTACTTGCCGTCCCTCCTAACTTGGTGTCATCTGCAAACTTGAATATACAACTCTCTCTTTCTTGATCCAAGTCATTTATCAATATGTTAAAGTTGAGGCTCCAGAACTGATCCCTGCGGAACACCACTTGTCACATCCTGCCTATCTGAGAAAGTAGCCTTTATCTGCACACTCTGTCTCTTACCTCCCAACCAGTTTTCAACCGGTGAAAAGGTTATATTGAATTCCGTGTGCTCTAATTTTTCCCAATAATCTTTTGTGTGGAATCTTATTGAATGCCTTCTGGAAGTCTATGTGGATAAGATCCATAGACACTCCTTTGTCTACTTTATTAGTGATCTTCTGAAAAAATTCAACTAGATTAGTCAGACATGACTTGCCTTTAATAAAGCCATGCTGGCTCTCTCTGATCAGCACATATTTGTTCAAGTGCTCAGTTACTCTATCCTTAATGACAGATTCTAATAGCTTCCCCACAACTAGCGTTAAACTGACAGGCCTGTAGTAACCTCGTTTCTCTCCACCTTTCTTAAATAATAGTGACAGTAACAAATTTCTACTCTAACAGCACAATTCCCGAATCAAGAGAGCTATATTAAGTTTGATTTTAGTTCTAAATAGTTTTAGCTGTATGTCAGTACAACTTTGCGGAGGACTGCATGCTGAATTACTTAAAATGGTAAAGTTTGTGCATTCCTCTCTGAGCGATATACTATAACTATCTGTACCACTCACTGTTTGCGTTCATTGGTGCTTCAGCTTAAAAAAAAAAAAAAAAATGTGGCATGGTGTGGAATGATGGTGCAGCTGAGAGTTGTGACTGTGCTGGCAACAGATATTACAATAGCTTCGCCACTGCGACTTTTACCACCTCTTGGAGCTGTCCACCTGCTGCCACATTTTCTTTTAATTTCTGTACTTGGTATAGCATTTCAGCTTTATTTTTCTACTTTTGTCTTTTCCCATCTTCCAAAGATACTGATCATCCATACAACATTTTTTCCCTGACCATTCCAATCTTCTTGCCATTGCCTTAGCGTTGTTCACTCTGTCCTCCCGACTGATATTTAACATCTTCCACACACACTGTATTCTAGAATCATTTCATATCTGTGCCATTGCAGCCGTGTGCAAGAGGAACAGCTGGACTCGTGTTCTTTATTTTCCACATCTCAAGCTATGCATCTGTTCTTCCAGATTGATTTCCTTAACCTATGGCTAAAGCAATTGGCATGTTTTTTCACTAGTTATTTCCTTGGGTTCAACATCACAGGCCACTCCTGTAAGCACACCTTGCATCCCTTACAATCTGTCTTAACCTCCCCAATATCTGGGTAAAGAATAAACCCAGGGATTGAAACTGAGGGCCCTAATGCTGGACACCAGCTACTGGAATGTATCGTGATGCAATTTGATTCTTTTTTTCAAAGGCAGATATGCACTGTTGCCATACAGAGACTTGGGCTTTGAACTAACAAGTGCTTTTATTTACACAAAATATGTGAATGAACAGTATATGGTATATAACAGTGATGATCCACTCTTTAGTTTCCTTAATACATAACTAAATAAAGATGCCACTTGTTTTCTCTCAAGACTAAGTATTTGCTGTGGTTTCACTCTGGCCTAGTTCCCTTGCTGGACTGACACACAATTTAAACATCAAGCTCTTCAGTTGCTGACTGAAAAGCTGGCACTGACTAAATTAACCTTGTATGCTGGTTTGCCAACAGGAATATGATACAAACCCTTTTTCAAGTTGCTGAACAAAAGACAAGATGATTGCACCTCATAATTACATTAGATTAACAGCCATCCACAGTTGGCTGTATTTCTCGTCTATGAATAGATAATCTTCGACTATGTTTGATTTGGACAGAACTGTTTTGTGAAAGAGCATTGTGCTTGGGAGATGGGGTGGGAGAAAAGAGAACCAGACGAGAGGGAATTTGGCAGTGTGTTGCAGGTAAGCTTCAGCACAACTCCCCCACCCCCTTCCCTGATTTACATTTAACTTGATATTCCACAGGAATGACTGCAGAAATAGAATTTAAGGAATGACAAATGCTGGGACTTAGTTTCCACCTCCTTTAAAGAGGGTGTGATTTTTTAAAAGCTGTTTTGGCTGCAGTGGAACTGTTGATGGTGCACTTGGTCATTTGAATGTGAATGAAGAGATTGAGTGCAGGTTTTATATGGCAGTGCGAGTGCAGCTGCTGATTGACTGCTTTGTTGCTACCAGAGTGGTGTATAGTGACTTGCCTGCACATCGAGGGGGTGATAAGGAAGTGATGCAAGTGTGGTATGTTATTTTTCCTTCTCTTTACCCTTGAAGCTGCTAGCTTTTGCTGGTGTGCTTTGCTTTTCCACAGGTACCAGCAGCTTTCGGGTGTCTTACCCAAGTGACCATTCTTAATACGTAAGTCTAGACTGTGAATGTTAACAAGTTGCTAAAGCACAGAGAGCACAACAGCTTTTTGTTCTCTGCATTGGAGGAGTAGTGCAATGAAAGTCATGTCATTTGGAGGAAAGAATTTTAGTGCAGTGTCCCTATTAGTGCTGGTAGGATTCTATATCTGTTAATGTGGTGGTGACTTTTAAATTTTGTGATTTATTTTAACAACGGGAGGTAAGCTGTTGGAACAATACTGGTGACATTCCACTTGACGAAAGCATCCGTTTTCTAGTTAACACCCGTTTTCTAGTTAAACTCCTCAGAAATTGCACACACCAACGTATTCCTGCAATTCAGTTAGTTTTTAGGGAAGGGGCATGAAACAAATCTTCTTCCAAAGAATTTTGCCTGCAGTATGATGGATACTAATGCTCAGAACTAGGGTTGCAAAATTCTGGGAATTTTTAAAAGAGGAAACTTTCCATGGGAATTTTCGGGAATTTAGGGAATTTATGGGAATTTTGAGTTTTTTTGCACACTGATGGTTTTTGTCTCTGACCCTTATATTATCTTTGTCGTCAAAATAGACATACTGTTCCATACAAATAAAAACAGGCTTTCAAAACTTTATTTAGGTTATAATTTTGAACTTTATTGAACCCCCCACAAAAAAGACCCATCTAAAATAAAATAAAAAGAGCGTCAGCTTATTTAGCCTGTAATTTGTCCTTATTTTGTCCCTTTGAGTCTTCTACTTCTGAGTCTTCTACTCCTCATTGCTCCTCCTGATTCTCTGACTCTGGCTCTGACGTGTCCATTTCCTCCTCTGTCAGTGTCCAGCTGTGTGGTGGACACTTCTGTATCTGGCTCAATAAGTTGTAGGTTCGCCCGGATAGCCACCAGTTTCTCCACTCTCTTGTTAGTCAGCCTGTTGCGCACCTTTGTATGCGTAGTCCCAAAAAGTGACCAGTTTTGTTCAGAGGCCGCTGATGAAGGTGGGATTTGGAGTATACCGATGCAATAGGTGACAGGGCCTCAGATGCACAAAGTCCCTTCCACCAGGTATGTGCACTGATATGCTTGCATGATTCCCATATCCCATCCCCATTCCAAAGACCTTGCTTGGTAGAGAACTTTGCCAGACTTCCCAGAACTTTGCCCACATCCAGATTGAGATGGTGTGAGAGGGTAGAAATCACACTGTAAGCGCTGTTGATCTGTTCTCCAGAAAGTATTGGTCTCCCAACATGCTTTGGGTCCAGCATGTATGCTGCAGCATGAATCGGCTTGACACAAAATTCTTGACGCGTCTGTATGAATTGAACAATTGCCTTCTCCTCTGCTTTGAGCAGCAGGGATGTGGGTAGGGCAATGCTGATTTGTTCTTTTAAATCAGTAAAAAGCCTGAGAACATCTGACAAGACAGCGTCATCTCCTTCAATCTGAGCAATTGCAGATGCTACTGGTGAGAGTAGTTTAAGGCTGCTAACCACTCTCTCCCAAAACACATCATCCAGCAGTATTTTCTTGATGGTGGTTTCCATATCCCCAGACTGGGATATTGCCATTTCTTGCAGCGACTCCTTACCCTCCAGAAGGCTGTTGTACATTATGACAACACCACCCCATCTAGTGTTGTTGGGCAGCTTCAGTGTGGTGTTCTTGTTCTTTGTCATTTGCTTGGAGTTGTAGGTTGCTGCAACTACCTGTTTTCCCCTGACATACTTAACAACTTGCTTGGCTCTCTTGTACAGTGCTTCCATGGTTCTCAAACCCATGATGTCCTTGAGGAGCAGGTTAAGCCCATGAGCTGCGCACCCAATAGACGTAATATGAGGGTAGGCCTCCTCCACTTGAGCCCAAGCAGCCTTCATATTCGCAGCATTGTCAGTAACTACTGCAAAGACCTTTTGTGATCCAAGATTGTTGATGACCGCTTTCAGCTCATCAGCAATGTATGTGCCTTGTAATTATTAAAACAAGCCAAGTAAGAAGATAAACATATATTGATTAAGAAATGCCTTAATAATTAAGATTCCATCTCTGTTAGTAATTTTAAGAGAGGACCTGTGGGGAAAAAAAAGAAAGAAATACAAAAAAAACAATATTATGCTAGCATGTGCTTTTTTGGGCAAAATTTCCAAGCTAAACTTCCCGTGGAAAATTTCCGGAAATTTACCGGAAACTTTCCACCCCTTTGCAACCCTACTCAGAACTAGTGTGTAGCGGGATGTCAGTGTAGCTTATGCTTATCGTCCTCCCACTTGCTGAGTAAGTGTCAGCAGGGCTGAGTGGTACCGTCACTTGTAAGATTAAACCCCAGTCAAGGATTTGGGCACATTATCTGGGTTGACACTTCAGTGTGGTACAGACCCAATTCACGTACGAACCGGGGTCAAACAAGGCTGTGTCATCGCACCAACGCTCTTCTCGATCTTCCTTGCTGCAATGCTCCATCTCACCCTCAGTAAGCTCCCCACTGGAGTGGAGTTAATTTACAGAACAAACGGGAAACTGTTCAACCTCCATCACCTCCAGTCCAGATCCAAGGTCGTCCCATCCTCTGTCGTCGAATTACAGTATGCAGACGACGCTTGCGTCTGCGTTCACTCGGAGGTCGAACTCCAAACCATCGTCAACACCTTCACCGACGCGTACGAGAGCATAGGCCTTACACTAAACATCCGTAAGACAAAGGTCCTCTACCAACCTGCCCACCGCCACACAGTACTGCCGCCCCCCCCCCCCCCCCCCCCCCGATTATCAAAATCCACGACAAGGCCTTGGACAAAGTGGACCACTTTCCATACCTCGGGAGCCTACTGTCAACAAGGGCAGACGTCGATGACGAAGTCCAACACCGCCTTCAGTGTGCCAGGGTAGCCTGAGGAAGAGTGTTTGAAGACCAGGACCTCAAACCCGGCACTAAGCTCATGGTCTACAGAGCAGTAGTGATACCCGCCCTGCTGTATGCCTCAGAGACATGGACCATGTACAGCAGGCACCTCAAAGCACTGGAGAGGTACCACCAACGCTGCCTCCGCAAGATCCTGCAAATCCATTGGCAGGATAGACGCACCAACGTCAGTGTTCTCGCTCAGGCCAACATCCCCAGCATCGAAGCTTTGACCACGCTCGATCAGTTCCGATGGACGGGTCACATTGTCCGCATGCCCGATACGAGACTCCCAAAACAAGCGCTCTACTCGGAACTCCGGCACGGCAAGAGAGCCCCAGATGGGCAGAGGAAACGCTTCAAGGACACCCTCAAAGCCTCCTTGAAAAAGTGTAACATCCCTACCGACACCTGGAAATCCCTGGCCCAAGACCGCACAAAGGGGAGGAGAAGCATCCGGTAAGGCGCCGAACACCTCGAGTCTCTTTGCCGGGAGCAAGCGGAAGCCAAGCTCAGGCAGCGCACATCAACCCAAGCACCCCACCCACCCCTTCAACCACCATCTGCCCCACCTGTGACAGAGACTGTAGGTCCCGCATTGGACTAATCAGTCACCTGCGAACTCATTTTTAATGTGAAAGCAAGTCATCCTCTGTTCCGAGGGACTGCCTAAGAAGAAGGAGGGAGTGCTACATTGTTGGAAGCGCTGTCTTTCAGATGAGACGTTAAACCGAAGCCCTGTCTGGCTGTTCAGAAGGATGTAAAAGAGTACATGATAAGTAAAAGCAGGGAGCTCTCCTGGTGTCCTGGCTAACATTCATCCCAACACCACTAAAATAGATAAACTGGTCGTTTGTGGGACTTTATGCCTGCCTGCCTACCGACAAAACAACTGCAACTACATGTAAAAGTTGAATACAGAACATTTTGGGGCTTACTGAGGATGTGAAAGACGCTATGTAAATTTGTTTGATATAGACTCATTTGCATTGCTTTGCGAAGATGCCGAGTGGAAGACAGGAACACCGCAGAAACAACAAGATAAATAGTGAAAGGCATATAAATCTGTGTGCCCTTGGGCACTTCCACATGGCCAATTCAGAATTGCATTAGAGAAGGGTTGGGAGTAGATTGCTCATTTGCCTTTTTGCTGTGCATAGTATTTGCTATCAGTATACCCAGTTGTGGGGGAATAATTGACAAAATTAATTGAAAATGAATGTCTAATCTTGCCCTTACAAAGAAGAAACTGAAGAAGAACCTGTGCTTGCCAAACATGAAATAAAAGCTTGTTGGAAGTTGAGTGGAAAGATGCCAGACCTCCAGACAGACTGCAGGCTGAAGTCTCAAGATTTATTTGTTAGTTTAAAATTGGGGTCCATCTGTCAAGCTACGGCCATATTTCACTAGTAGAAAGAAATGTTCACAGATGGAGGCAGGTTTTCTATTGAGGGTATAGTCTGAAATGATCGCAGAATAAAATTCAATTCCTACTCCACATGAATCTACTGTCACAATTCATAACTGTCATTAGAAGAAACATAGAAACATAGAAGATAGGAGTAGGCCATTCGGCCCCTCGAGCCTGCTCCGCCATTCAATGAGATCATGGCTGATCATCCAAATTCAGTACCCTGTCCCTGCCTTCTCCCCATATCCCTTGATCCCTTTAGCCTTAAGAAATATATCCAACTCTTGAATATATTTAATGAACTGGCCTCCACCGCCCTCTGTGGCAGAGAATTCCACAGGTTCACCACTCTCTGGGTGAAGAAATTCCTCCTAATTTCAGTCCTAAATATCTTACCCCTTATCCTTAGACTATGACCCCTGGTTCTGGACTCCCCGGCCATCATAAACATCCTTCCTGCATCTAGTCTGTCCAGGCCTGACAGAATTTTATAGGTTTCGATGAGATCCCCTCTCAATCTTCTAAACTCCAGTGAGTATAAGCCCAATCGACACAATCTCTCTTCATACGTCATTCCTGCCATCCCAGGTATCAGCCTGGTGAATCTTCGCTGCACTCCTTCCATGGCAAGAACGTCCTTCCTCAGGTAAGCGACCAAAACTGCACACAATACCAAGGCCCTGTACAACTGTAGCAAGACATCCTTGTTCCTGTACTCGAACCCTCTTGCTACGAAGGCCAACATACCATTTGTCTTCTTAAGCGCCTGCTGCACCTGCATGCTTACCTTCAGTGACTGGTGCACAAGAACACCCAGGTCTCTTTGCACTTCCCCTTCTCCCAATCTATTGCCATTCAAATAATAATCTGCCTTCCTGTTTTTGCCACCACAGTGGATAACCTCACATTTATCCACATTATAGTGCATTTGCCAGAATCATCCAACCTGTCCAAATCGTACTGGAGTTTCACGACATCCTCCTCACAGCATACCCTCCCACCCAGCTTTGTGTCATCTGCAAATTTGGAGATATTACATCCAATTCCCTCGTCCAGATCATTAATATATATTGTGAACAGCTGGGGTCCTAGGACCGATCCTTGCGGTACCCCACTAGTCACTGCCTGCCACTCGGAAAACGACCCGTTTATTCCAACTCTTTGCTTTCTGTCCGCCAACCAGTTCTCTATCCAAGTCAATACCTTGCCCCAATCCCATGTGCCTCAATTTTGCATGCTAATCTCTTATGTGGGACCTTATCGAAAGCCTTCTGAAAGTCCAAATACACCACATCCACTGGTTCTCCCTTATCTATTTTACCAGTTACATCCTCAAAAAATTCCAGTAGATTAGTCAAGCATGATTTACCTTTTGTAAATCCATGTTGACTTTGTCCGATCCTGTCACTGCTTTCCAAGTGCTCTGCTATTACATCTTTTATAATAGATTCTAGCATTTTCCCCACTACCGATGTCAGGCTTACCGGTCTATAATTCCCCGCTTTTTCTCTACCACCTTTTTTGAATCGTGGGGTAACATTAGCTACCCTCCAATCCATGGGTACTGTTCCAGAGTCTATCGAGTTCTGGAAGATGACCAGCAATGCATCTACTATTTCTAGGGCCACTTCCTTAAGTACCTTGGGATGTAGATTATCAGGCCCTGGGGATTTATCGGCCTTCAGTCCCATCAATTTTCCTAACACCATTTCCCTACAAATACTGATTTCTTTCAGTTCCACCCTTTCATCAGACCCTATGTTCCCCGGCATCTCTGGGAGGTTATTTGTGTCCTCCTTTGTGAAGACAGAACCAAAATATGTAAATTAGTTGCTCTGCCATTTCTTTGTTCTCCATTATAAATTCCCCTGATTCTGACTGCAAGGGACCTGCGCTTGACTTCACCAATCTTTTTCTCTTCACATATCTATAAAAGCTTTTACAGTCAGTTTTTATGTTCCCTGCAAGCTTACTCTCATTCTATTTTCCCTTTCTAATTAATCCCTTTGTCCTCCTTTGTTGAATCCTAAACTGCTCCCAATCCTCAGGATTATTGCTTTTTCTGGCCAATTTATATGTCCTCTCCTTGGATCTTACGCTATTGCTAATTTCCCTTGTTAGCCACGGTTGAGTCACCTTTTTTGTTTTATTTTTACGCCAAACTGGGATGAACAAATTCTGTGGCTCATCCATTTGGTCTTTGAATGTTTGCCATTGCCTATCCACCGTCAACCCTTTGAGTGCCATTCCCCAATCAATCCTACCCAACTCACTCCTCAGACCATCGTAGTTTCCTTTATTTAAATTCAGGACCCTAGTCTCTGAGTCAACTACTTAATTCTCCATCTTAATGAAGAGAAAATATTAGTCTGGTTTATTGGGGTTTAAAATTCAGTAGCGTTACAGTAACAGTAGCTCCCTACCCTAACTTTTGGGGATGAAGTATAGATTCAACTTAACATTTTACAGTTGAAAGGATTGATTAACATGTCCCCACTTTCCTAATCTCTGAGCTAGCTGGTTTCTGAGATGATTGAACAAGATCACAAGATATTCAAGGATCAGGAAGGCCATCCAGAATAGAATGTTTAACTGTACAGCCAACACAAGTCACAGGAGGTTGTGCTCAAACTGTATAGTGCTCTGGTCAGACCACACCTTGAGTACTATGTCCAGTTCTGGTCCCCAAGATTTAGGGGAGGCATTCAAGCACAGGAAGCATTACAGAGAAGAGCCTCCCTAGTGTGGGAGGTCTAAAGCTGCCCTTCCACTCCTATTGCAGCATCCATTTGCTTCTTAAATGAAACCAGGGTTTTTGCATCTACTATTTCTAGGTGAACATCCTGACTGTCCTAAATTTGCCTTTTACCTTTGAACTATGTTGCTTTCTCTTACTCGAGTAATTTTGTTAAAAATTTTCCATATTTACCTTTTACTGTACATACTGTTTACAATCTCTCTTACATCAACAAAATGATCTACCAGATCCCATCAAGCATGAAAGGCCCAAGTTTGCCCCATCTATCTTCAAAAATTCCACTTACAACCTACTGTTTTGGCTGTATAGTTGAGTATTCTGTTAGCTTTGTTGGTTGTTGCTCTTCAGTGGTTGGGCATGTTGAACTTCAAGTCCATTTCATGTTGAACTAAGAGTCATGGGCCTCTTTCAACTTCATCCTTGGCTGTTTCAACACCATGGCGCAAGTCTCCCTCATTTTTTTGCCTCCTATGTGCAGTTCTTTACATTTGTCTAATGTATTTCAACTGTCATTGTTCTACCCGCTGGAATATTTTGTCCAGCCCACTTTTCCATTTCTAAGCGGTCTCCTTCAATTCCATTCCCACTCCTAACTAGGTACCCTTCGCAAACTTGATCAATTTGCATTGAGTTTCTGAATCCGCGTTGTTCTTAATTAGAAATGATTGTGATCTACATCATCCTCTGGGGAACCCCACTCCATGCTCCCATTCTGACATCACTCCTTTAACAAATAATCATTTTCTATCGTCATTCAATTTCTTAACTAATAGCCTTTCATTTGGAACTTTTTTCAAATGCCTTTTGGAAGTCTTAAGTGTGCCATATTGTAGGGCTTTCAGGATCTACTTGAGATATCAATTCTCCAAAAAAGTCAAGGGTTGGTTGGGTAGGATTTTCCCCTTAATCGCTATTTACTAGGTTATTCAAGTTTATAATTAAATTTATTCCCAATAATTGGTGCTATTGTTTTACACTGGATTGAAGTAGAAGTTATAGTTCTGTAATGTGTCTGTTTTGTTTTTTTAAATAGGGGCATCATGTCTCATTTTGTAGCACAATTTAATGTCCAAGTCTCATAGTTACGACTTAAGTGTGTGTATTTTGAGAGGTCTAAGTAATATGGCTGTACAAATCTGATCAATTGGTACATTGCAACAGCATATGTACAGTGCAATCATTTTCTTTTGGTTGATATATTTTGCTTTCCTTGGTCAGCAAACTACCAGGTGATTGTGCAAAGACCTTCAATGTGCAAGAAATGGTGAGGTGGTTGATATCCGTGAAACAGGAATAATTGCATTCCTGTTCTATTGCCCACTGTTGAAATTTATTTGCATGTGTTTGGGCTGCTCTGATCCATTGTAAGCTGCAGGCAGCATTACTCCTGCCCTTTGTTTATAATAATAATTCAACTTTATTGTCATTGTACAATGCACAACGAAATGTGATCTTGCAAGCTCCCATGAGTCCAGTACAAATAACATTAACATTAAACATAAATAGCACCATCCTGGGAGAAGCAAAGCCGCTGCGTCTGTGCGCGCCGCCATTCCATTTCCACTATTCCTCCTGTCCGACAATCTTCAGCCCAACGCCCGGGCCTGCTCACCAGCCGCCCCTCCCGGGGCTCCTTCCGTGACCTTCTCACCAAACCGCCCCTCCTCGGGGCTCCTTCCGTGACCTTCTGCACCTGGTCTTCCCTGATGGTCACCCCTCCAGGTACTAACCAGGCCTGGCTCTGCTTAGCTTCCAAGCCTTGCCAGTGACCCTGTCCCTAGTCCCAGGAACAGGGCTTGTTGGTATTGGAAACTCTGATGAGAGCTCAATTTTGGAAGTGAGAATTCTTTCTCTGTTGTGTGGATTACCACTGGCTTCAAGTACACTGGAGTGTAAGGAGTGTGTTTTTTAATTAGTTTATGGGATGTGGGCGTCGCTGGCAAGGCCAATATTTATTGCCCATCCCTAGTTGCCCTTGAGAAGGTGGTGGTGAGCCGGCGCCTTGAACCACTGCAGTCCGTGTGGTGAAGGTACTCCCACAGTGCTGTTAGGGAGGGAGTCCCAGGATTTTGACCCCGCGACAATGAAGGATCGGTGATATACTTCTAAGTCAGGATGGTGTGTGACTTGAGGGGGAACTTGGAGTTGGTGGTGTTCCCATGCGCCTGCTGCCCTTGTCCTTCTTGGCGGAAGAGGTCGTGGGTTTGGGAGGTGCTGCCGAAAAAACCTTGGTGAGTTGCTGCAGTGCATCTTGTACATGGTACACACTGCAGCCACGGTGTGCCGGTGGCGGAGGGAGTGAATGTTTAAGGTGGTAGATGGGGTGCCAATTAAGCGGGCTGTATGGTGTCGAGTTTCTTGAGTGTTGTTGGAGTTGCACTCATCCAGGCAAGTGGAGAGTATTCCATCACACTCCTTACTTGTGCCTTGTAGATGGTAAAAAGACTTTGGGGAGTCAGGAGGTGAGACACTCACCACAGAATACCTAGCCTCTGAACTGTTCTTGTTGTCACAGTATTTATGTGGCTGGTCCAGTTAAGTTTCTGGTCAATGGTGACCCCCCAGGATGTTGATGGTGGTGGATTTGGCGATGGTAATGCCATTGAATGTCAAGGGGAGGTGGCTAGACTCTTGCTTGTTGGAGATAGTCATTGCCTGGCACTTCTGTGGCGCAAATGTTACTTGCCACTTATCAGCCCAAGCCATCGTCCAGGTCTTGTTGCATGCGGATATGGACTGCTTCATTATTCATTATTGTGTGTACATATAGCTTGCAGCCTTTGTATAGGACTAGTTATATCCATGCTTGCATACAATTTCAGAAGATCTGGTTAGGTAGAATGCTTTGACTCTGTCAAGATTTGTTCTCTATGTTTTTAAATAAATCTCTTTCCTGAATTGTCCCTTTTAAACACGCGGCTCAACTCACGCCTGCACGAAATTAGAATGATCGAGCTCTTGGTTTTTGTGATTGTAAGTAACTGTCGAAGTGTGGTACCTACAATTATAGAAAAATAGCATTCTTGCTACTAGATTGACAGCATAGCGCACTCTCATTCAGCACCTGCACATGATGCTATGTAAGGAGCTGAGCCTAGAAGAACAGCAGCCTGCATTTATATAGCACCTTTTTAATGTAAAAAGAAGTCCTGAAGCGCTTCAGAGGTGGAATCAAAAATGGACACGGTGCCAAAGAAGGAGGGATGACCAAAAGCTTAGTCCAAAAGCTTAGCTGAAGAGGTGGTTTTTAAGGAGGGTACTAAAGGAGGAAGTGGAGGATGAAGGGATTTAGGAAGGAACTTCTGGAACATGGGGACTAGGCAGACGAAGGCATGGCTGCCAATGGTGGGGCGAAGGGAGAGGGGGAAGTGCTAGAGTCAGAGGAATGGATAGCTTGGCATTTGTAGGGGTGGTTAAGGAGAAAGGGAGGTGAGAGGCCATGAAGGGATTGGAACACCAAGGTAAGAATTTTAAATGAGAGTTGTTCGGGTACCAGGATCCAAGGGCTGATGGGTACATGGGACTTTGTGTGAGGTAGAATATGGTAGCCGAGTTTTTGATGTGCTGATTTTGATGGAGGGTGGAAGATTGAAGGCTGACTAGGAGAGCAATGGAATGATGTTGTTTCGGTGAGAACGGCATGGATGAGAGTTTGTGAATGATGGGGGGAGATGGGGCCAGAGACGGGCAATGTTAGCGAGGTGGAAGTTGGCAATCTTTGTGATGGAGAGGGTATGAAGTCTGAAGCTGAGCTTGGGGTTGAATAGGAAAGAATTCATACTTTGGTTCTGTCTTCACAAAGGAGGACACAAATAACCTCCCAGAGATGCAGGGGAACATAGGGCCTGATGAAAGGGTGGAACTGAAAGAAATCAGTATTTGTAGGGAAATGGTGTTAGGAAAATTGATGGGACTAAAGGCCGATAAATCCCCAGGGCCTGATAATCTACATCCCAGGGTACTAAAGGAAGTGGCCCTGGAAATTGTAGGTGCATTGCTGGTCATCTTCCAGAACTCGATTAGACTCTGGAACGGTACCCATGGATTGGAGGGTAGCTAATGTTACCCCACTATTCAAAAAAGGTGGTCGAGAAAAAGCGGGGAATTATAGACCGGTAAGCCTGACATCGGTAGTGGGGAAAATGCTAGAGTCTATTATAAAAGATGTAATAGCAGAGCACTTGGAAAGCAGTGACAGGATCGGACAAAGTCAACATGGATTTACAAAATGCAAGATTCTGACTGCAAGGGACCTACGCTTGACTTCACCAATCTTTTTCTCTTCACGTATCTATAAAAGCTTTTACAGTCAGTTTTTATGTTCTCTGCAAGCTTACTCTCATATTCTATTTTCCCTTTCTTAATTAATCCCTTTGTCCTCCTTTGTTGAATCCTAAACTGCTCCCAATCCTCAGGATTATTGCTTTTTCTGGCCAATTTATATGTCCTCTCCTTGGACCTTATGCTATCCCTAATTTCCCTTGTTAGCCACGGTTGGGTCACCTTTTTTGTTTTATTTTTATGCCAAACTGGGATGAACAAATTCTGTAGCTCATCCACTCGGTCTTTGAATGTTTGCCATTGCCTATCCACCGTCAACCCTTTGAGTGCCATTCCCCAATCAATCCTACCCAACTCGCTCCTCAGACCATCATAGTTTCCTTTATTTAAATTGAGGACCCTAGTCTCCGAGTCAACTACTTCATCCTCCATCTTAATGAAGAATTTGATCATATTATGATCGCTCCGACCCAAGGGGCCTCTTACAACAAGATTGCTAATTAATCCTTTCTCGTTACATAATACCCAGTCTAAGATGGCCTGATCTCTGGTTGGTTCCTCGACATATTGGTCCAGGAAACCATCCCATAAACACTCCAGGAATTCCTCCTCCACAGTACTGTTACTAATTTGGTTGGCCCAATCTATATGTAGATTAAAGTCACCCATGATGACTGCTGTGCCCTTATTGCACGCTTCTTTAATTTCCCTTTTAATGCCATCCCCAATCTCCGCCTTACTGTTTGGAGGTCTATAAACCACTCCCACTAACTTTTTTTTTCCCCTTAGTATTTCTCAATTCTACCCATACAGATTCCACCTCATCAGAGCTAATATCCTTCATTACAATTGTGTTAATCCCTTCTTTAACCAGTAATGCTACCCCACCTCCCTTTCCTTTTTGCCTATCTTTCCTGAATATCGAATACCCCTGGATGTTGAGTTCCCAGTCCTGGCCTTCCTTGAGCCACGTTTCCGTAATCCCAACCAAATCGTATTTGTTACTGAATTCCTTTAGAAGAGATTCCATAATAATGGGATATTAATGGCCCAGAATTTGCGGTCAGTGTCGAAGCGAAAGCGAACGCCGCTGATCTCAAAGAAAGCTTCCCACAAAGACCTCTCGATATCTGTGGCGAAAACTTTAGGTTTCTCAATGTTAAATTGATAGTAGCGCTGTCAAAAGGGTATCCCCAGTGCCAAGCAGCAGTGATGTCATTAAGCTGTCTAAGCAGCCAATCGCAATGAAGAATTCTCATAGACAGCAAAACAGGAAATAAAAAGCACTGATTCAATTCACTTTTTACATTTTACAGAGAGCGAAATAAAGATTGGAACATACACATGGGGTTAAGGTAGAAGCTGAATTAGCGTTAACTTTATAAAAAAAAAATATATATGTATAAAAAATCCAGTAATTTTCTGACCATGGAGAAATTTGACATTCCATACATATAAAATTAGTTTTTCAGCACCAGAACGGTTGTTCAGTCAATAGATGGCGTTAAAACCCCAGTTACACCTATTCCAACAAGGCTCAACTTTTAATGGGGTGTTCAACATCGTAATTAGATCAGAAAAGCTTAAGTTTTCGTCAGTTGAACTGATTGCCGGCTATGGGAGTTCCACAGCGCAGCCTGTGGCGCAACAGGGAATGACTGACTGCAACTTCAGGATTTCCACAATTATCTGCGCATGTGCTAAATCCCTACGTTACTGTCAGTTTCGGAGTGGTAATAACGGTAAGCGCTGCATTGCAATTCACTGGTGTGTCTCTTGTGTGCCGAATTTAATTTGGTTTTCTTTAGCTTGGTAGGTCAGGGAATGCGTTACTTTTTGAGATGATTGGAAAAATGCATTCTAAGTTACACACTGCGCAGTCAATGCTTATATCCAGCAGTATAGGCTTATGATTGTGGATGCTGCTTTATTAGACTGAGTGCTGTATTGCTGAACTGCAGCAAATTTCACGTTAGTGTTTTCATGATCAGCATTTTAGTTGGTATATGTATATGTGTGCATGCGTGCATTTTAACTCATTTTTCTGACAGTTCCCTCCATCTCTTTCTCCCCCCACCGCCCCCCTCAGACATTTCCACAACTACCATCACCAAGTGACCATTTCTTTTTGTATGTGCCAGCTTACTTGCAATTATTTTTCCTCCATTTCTCGAAGGAGAAAGGTTTTTTTTTGTTAGTCTTCTGATTTATGGGTGTTAGCAGCCCTCCAGCACCTCTACTCCTCATCCTCTTATTCTTCGTGATTTCATAGAATGGTACAGCACAGAAGGAGGCTACAGGTATATGGTCCATCGAGCCTGCTCCGGCTCTTTGGAAGAGCGGTTTGACAGATTGTTAACGGATATGTGGGGATTATCAGTCAACCACACAATCTCAGCTGACCTTCGCCCATACTTGGCCCGAGGTCAATCGTGGCATTCCTACTACAGTTCCTGCTGAGATTAGTTAATAGACTCAGAATGATAGAATGCAGGAGGGTAATTAGGAGTATAAGAAAGTAAGACGAAGAGAAATTTGCAAAACTTTGTGCCTTTCATGACCTCAGGACATCTCAACGCGCATCAGTCAATGAGGACTTTTTTGAAATGCAGTCGCTATTGCAATGTTGAGAATTATGGTACAGGTAGACTATCCTTTATCCGAAAACCTCGGGACCAGCCGAGTTTCGGATAAAGGAGAATTTCGGATTTCGGAAGGTGGGTCGGCGGGGGGTCCGCGGGGGGCGTCGGCGGGGGGTCGTGCGCACGACTTACGCTGACGCTCAGCGTAAGTCAGTCGGGGGGGGGGTCGGCGGTTGTCGGGGCCGGCGGGGTCCGCGGGGGGGTCGGCGGTTGTCGGGGCAGGCGGGGTCCGCGGGGGGGGGTCGGCGGTTGTCGGGGCCGGCGGGGTCCGCGGGGGGGTCGGCGGTTGTCGGGGCCGGCGGGGTCCGCGGGGGGGGTCGGCGGTTGTCGGGGCAGGCGGGGTCCGCGGGGGGGGGTCGGCGGTTGTCGGGGCCGGCGGGGTCCGCGGGGGGGTCGGCGGTTGTCGGGGCCGGCGGGGTCCGCGGGGGGGTCGGCGGTTGTCGGGGCCGGCGGGGTCCGCGGGGCGGTTGTCGGGGCTGGCGGGGTCCGCGGGGGGGGGGGGGGTCGGCGGTTGTCGAGGCCGGCGGGGGGGGTCGGCGGGGGGTCGTGCGCACGGCTTACCCTTTATCCGAACTTCCGCAACCGGAACCCTCTAAAAACCTTCGGTTTTTTCGTTCAGCGTAAGTCGTACGCACGACTTACGCTGAACGAAAAAACCTTCGGTTTTTAGAGGGTTTCGGTTTTCGGAAGTCCGGATAAAGGGTAGTCTACCTGTAGTCAATTTGTGCACAACCAGGTCCTTCAAACAGCATGACCAAATAATCTGTTTTTGTGATGTTGGTTGAGAGATAAATGTTGTTCAGGACATCAGAAGAACTCCCCAGCTCTTTGAATAGTGCCATGGGATTTTTTATGCCCACTTGAGAGGGCAGACAGGGCCTCAGTTAAATGTCACCTCTAAAAGTGCAGCACTTTCTTGATACTGCCCTGAAATGTCAGCCTCGTGTATATGCTCAGGTCTTTGGAGAGTCAAACAAGATGTCCCACTGATGTGGAGAATTGTGGCATGTTCATTATTTTGTATTACACCATGACAAGTTGTACTGATTTGAATTAAGTGAGTCTAATCATAATTTTATTCCATATTCACTTGTGTAATAAAGCAAGCTTAACTATTTATATTGGGCCTCGTCTTACTAAGTGATTTCTTGGACTATCTTTGGAAAAAATTGGAGAAGTGTTCAAGGGGACATATGCAGAACACAATCATTCAGTTCAGATCAAAAGGAGTACTGTTGTATAGTATTGGACAGGGCAGACACATCCTGACATTCAAGACACTTGACTACTTCTGGGAGTGACTTGCAGAGCTGTAACCAAGAGAATATCTAAAGTTACGACAGTGGCTAATATAACATTACTGTTCAAAAAAAAAAAGGGTAGTTAGATAACTAAAGGCCAGACGACCTAACATCAGTAGTGGATAAGCTTCTAACAATAATCATATGGAATCAAATTAATACTTCGTCTTATAAAAGACATGGGTTAATTAAGGTTAACCAGCACAGTTTTGTTAAAGGCAAGTCGTGTCAGACAATTTTAATGGAGTTCTTTGAGGAAATAATGGAGTGTATTGATAAAGAAAATACAGCGGATATTATGTGAATGGATTGATTTTTAAAAGGCCTTTGATAAGATGCTGCACAGGATGCTTGCTTATGAAATTAAGGTGCATGGTATTAAAGGGAATGTAACAGCATGGATAGGAAGTTGGTTGAAGGACAGAAAACATTAATAGTTCATGGATTTTCTGTTTGGATTAGTGTGATTTAAACGGCTATATGCCCTAGCGGTCAATGTTGGAACCATCTTTTCTTCTCAATTTTCTCTCTCAATTTTCCCTCTGTCTCTCTCTCTCGTTAACTGAAAAGGACTGTACATAAACAGGTTTTTAGACTCTGCAGATAGTTGTCAGATAAAATTTTAATGTGGAGAAATGCAAGGTGAAATGTTTTGGGAACATTAATGAGAGCATACGGACAGGTGAGCATTGGAATAATGGAGGCTGGTGGTGACAAAGGCGTGTTTGAGGGTTTCAGTGGCAGATGTTCTGAGGTAGGGGGTGGAGGCAGGGAATGTTACCGATGTTGAAGTAGCCGGTGTTTGTGAAGGAGGATATGAGGTCAGAAACTCAGTTTAAAATCAGACAGGATGCTGAGGTTGCGACCAGCCTGTTGCAGCTGGAGTCATTGGCCCGGGAGGGGGTGCGAGTCGCTGAGGGTACGGAGTTTGTGTGGGGGCTGAATATGATGGATGGCTTTGGTCTTTGGAGGAAATTACAGTTCATTCAAGAATGGATGTCGGGTAAGCAGTCTGACAACAGAGTTGTTGGAGAGGTAGAGCTGGGTGTCATCAGTATACACATGAAAGCTGACCCCATGGCTTCAAATGATGTCGCCTAGGGGCTCCATGTAGATGAGGAGTAGGGGGAGGCCAAGAATGGATCCTTGAGGGTCTCTGGAGGTGATAGCCCAGTGACTGGAAAAAAAAGCTATTCCGAGAGATGGTCTGGCTACAACTGGTTAGGTAAGAGTGGAACCAAGTGAGGGCAGTCCCACCGAGCTGGACAGCAGAGGAGAGGTATTGGTAAAGGACTGTGTGATCGACCACGTTGAAGGCTGAAGAGATATTAATGACGTGAGGGGATAATACAGCATCAGTGTTGCTTGACTTCGATTAGGGCCAATGCTTTTCCCTCTTAATTTAGATAAGTTGGTCTTTTTACATTTCATTTTTTTTTTAAGAAAAAAGCTTTGTATATGTTCCCGTTGTCCTTGCTTTTGCTGTTTCACTTCCTGCTGGGTTGTTCGTACGCCATAAAGAATTCCACAGAGATGAGTGAAAAGGAACTGGCTCTGTTCAGTACGTGTCGAGAGGGGGAATAATTGTAAGTACCTTGGCTGCCACAAGAAACTGAATATCTCAGAAAAATCTCAATTGCTGTATTCTGCTGACTTGAGCACAGACATTGTCTGCTGCATACTTAGCTTCTTTCTTTGAAGTACTGTCCACACTGCCTCGTTGCTTCTTTGCTGCTCTGATCATTGCAGTGCAGAGCATATAAAGATCTAAAGTGACCACAAAATATCTTTACAATCTCATCTAGGTTTCCATGGTTGGGCCATCCCTGCAAAAGTGGAACCCTCAAATATGTTCTGAATTGGCTGTTAATCTGGATGCTCCGGTGACACTATTGTATGTATGGACAAATTACCCAACATTTGGAATGCAGGAATCTGGCGTTAAATATTGCACCTGTGAAACAATCTTGTTGATTTTAATGGAGAATAATCAGATTTGGAGTAGTAGTATTGAAAAATTGCAATATTTGCACAAACTTGATATATCTGGGGGGGGGGAAAAATATTTTTTTTAGCCTTTTAATGCGAGTATGACGTGAGTAAATGCTTAAATCCTGAAGGGGGAAAAGAAAATCTGAAAGGTTACACTGAGGATGGTGGTTGTAGGTACCCCTTTTCAACAAATTCCACTTAAAGGATTACATTTTTAGTAGTATTAGCCGATTTTTACAAGGAACTGGAATTCTTTGTGAGATTTACAAATGCAGCCTCAGATGACCTGTCCGAATCAAGTCATACCTTGTTGAGTAGAGCTGGCATTCCAGTTTATAAACCCAGAGGATTGCTGACTGAGGTTTAAGGGTTCAGCATTGGCTAATTGATGTATCCAAGGTTTGAGTATGCCTCTTGTCAGGCTGTGATTATTTTCAGTCTTGATCTGAGGAAGTCAGCTGGATGAGAGAAAGTGCTAGTTTTAGTTTAATGGTGAAAGAGTGCATACACTTTAATGGAACAGAATGAACCTTTGTTTTAGTCACAATTTACAACATTTTTGTCCTGTCCTTTTTAAGTTGTAGCAAGGCTAGAGCTCTAGGATTGTCTAAGATTTCTGACATTTTCTTTTAGCTTGAGAGCCAGTAATTTAAACTGCTTACTGTTGATTGTTTTGTGTGTGTTTGTGTGCGTGTGTGAGAGAGAGCTATATCTGCACTGGCTGTCCCACCCTGGGTTAAACCATTGGACAGCTATTGTCTCCGTTCACTCAGCTGATCTTGTTGTGTATGTACCTTTTAAGGGAATAACTGGTCTCAGACTGCAGTACCGGCAGTGACCACCCCTGTATAAAAGGCCCTAGCGGGCTTCTGTAGTTCCAGTTTCCAGGTTGTCTCCATTCAGTAAAGACTTGTTATAATCAACTCCTGCAGTCCGTGTCTCAATTATACACGGACATAATAGATCTGTATTCCCAAGCCACTGCAATGAGACAGATCTGAGAACCTAAGTGTGCTTTTAAATAAAACTAACAGTTGGAGACGTATCTTCTGTGCATATTTCTTTCTCGTACTCAATTTATAGTTTGGCCTAAAATATAGTTAGTCAATCTGGTGTTTTTTTCACCTATCTGAGCGATCAGGAGTATATTGATTTAAAAAAAAAAAAAATTGAATTGCTATGCAGTTTGGACTAATTCACTCACTCTTGCAAACATTAAATTTCCTTTTGAAATCTGCAGTCTTTTTTCTCTGATGCAATGTAATTTCTATGAAAGTAAGTTGCTTGAAATTACAACTGTGAATCCTAACATCGAATTGAAAATCCAAGTCACCCTTCTGCGGTTTGTGGTGCAGTGCAAATTGCAAGGTTTTCTCAAAGGAGGTCCATTTGACAACCATTGTAACGTGTGTGCCCCTTTTCCCCTTTTTTTGTTTCCACACACAACCCTTTTGTTGTTCTGCCTTTAGGTATGTGAGTAAATTGTCACCTCTGTGATTAGCTAATGTGATTAGATTTAATGGAATAAGTAACCTGTTCATTTCCTTCGCCTAAGGTGGTGACCGCCTGCCAGCTCATTAATTTATTTTGATAATTTCAACTGGAGCTGATGGTAGTAAATGGGTGAAGTAGAAGGTAGTAAATGGGTGAAGTAGAAGTTAACAACTGTATTATTTTTTAACTGCATTTTTTTGCCGTTTTGCTTCAGGATTCTTGGGTCCCACTCTAACGAAATGGCAACAAATTTTTTGGCTTATTTTATGTGTTTCTGATGTATTCCAGATGGTGCAATGCAGTCTGTTTTTGTAATTGAATGGGTACTTATGCAATCTGCTTGACAAGCCAGAAATCACATCTTCTTTTAGTATTGCTGTTATTTTAAATTGTTCTCCTCGCTGGATACTTGTATTCCTTATGGCTGTAAATGTCTATAAAGATTTGCTACCTGCAATCTCAGATTTTCATGCTGTCCACTGGCAAAGCAAAACTGGTAATTCTGGATGAGGAAGATAAATTTTGACTCTCTTCATTGTTGGATCCTTTTCTCCCTTTCATCTGCAGGCTCTATCAAAAATGAGACTGTCTGCATTGATGAGGTTGTGTGCAGTGTTCCAGCTCTGAACTAAAAAATGGCCATGTTTTCAGGACGATAAAGTCTTATCAGAGAGTGATTTATATTTCTGGGGTGGAGGAACAGGAGTGGGTAGTGGACAGCCACTTAAAAAACTACACCACTGAGTACTGTTAGTAGGATGTAATTTAAGTCTGAAATCCAATGTCTGCTTTTCCTACCACTTCCAAGCAAGTAATAAAAGAATGTACAACTTTTATAATTAAGCATCCTGCTGACTCCATGCCCTATAATGTCAGTAGAAAGTTTTGATTGCAAAATAACTCGGTGCAATTCAAATTACTGCAGTGCTGCACTGTCGGAGGTGCCGTCTTTCGGATGAGACGTTAAACCAAGGCTGGATGTAAAAGATCCCATAGCACTTTTCGATGAAGAGCAGGAGATCCCCCAACCTACATCATTAAAACAGATTATCTGGTCATTGCTGTTGGTGGGATCTTGCTGTGCAAATTGGCTGCTGCGTTTCCGACATTACAAGAATGAATACACTTCGAAGTACTTCATTGGTTGTAAAGTGCTTTGAGATGTCCTGAGGTTGCGAAAGGTGCTATATAAATGTATGTCTTTTTTGTCTTTTTTCTTTTTATATATTATGGAGCCTCCATTATCCACCACCTCCCAGTACAACATACAAAATGCAAGAAAGTATTTTATTGACTGATAGGGGCATCCGGAGGTCGTGAAAGGCACTATATAAATGCAAGTTCTTTCTTTCATTCCTGGTGATTTACTTGCCAAGCTTGTTTGCCAGTGGCTCTGCGTGGTGCTCTCTCTTCCTCTCGCCTTCATGCTGTTCAGTCTGTAAAGGTCGTCTAGCAATGTACTTCATTCTATGTACCAAAGAAATGAACAAGTTACAATGTGTGACCAAATCTGCAGGTGTGAGTGTACTGCTGAGTTATCTTCCCTTGAAGTTGTTGAGACTTGTTGAATGCAATCCATTGGGGAAACCAGTGAGACAGAACTGTGCATATAGTGCTCAGGTTATTCACTGCTAAATATTACAATTTACATAACTAAATATTATTGGTAATGGATATAAACATTTATAAGGTGCAGAGATAAATGTTTTTTGTTCCATCAAATTGACGTAGTTTTCGAGAAGGCATTTTGGCTTTCAGGAAGGAGTCAGGCTCTTGAAATGCCTACTTGGTTCAATTCAAGTTTGTGTTACAGTCAGGATCCAGAAGCAGCTTGTCTGTACAAAGTATTGGAGCAGTGTTAAGAAGGATGCTCCTCATCATGACCGTCTATGACGCAAGTAAGAATTACCCACCTTCATATAATCCTATAAGATAGGAAGGAGTGAAAGTTGTAGTGTTCTTGTGCTCCATTTATATTAGTGATGTAATAATATAAATACAGCATTAAAGCCCTCAGTAGTATAGAGACCTACTTCGAAGTGAGTACTCTCATCTCTGGAGGCAAAGAGGCATCTGTCTATGCTGACCAGCAATGCTGTTTTGCATGGTTTACTGTGATTTTACATTGCTGGCTTCTAGAATCTTACAGCACTGAAGGAGGCCATTTGGCCCATTGTGCATGTGCCAGGCACTGAAGGAGGCCATTCGGCCCATTGTGCATGTGCCAGCTCTTTGAAAGAGCTATCTAATTAGTCTTGCTCCCCTGCTCTTTCCCCATAACCCTGCAATTTTCTTCCCTTCAAGTATTTATCCAATTCCCTTTTGGAAGTTACTATTGTCTGAACCTTCCTCTGACTTAGAGTTGTGACATCAGAATTTTTAAAAGAAAATTTCAAGTATCCGGAATTAAGAATGCATTCCATTGGAAGCAGTTCCTTAGTATAGAGGATGAAATACAGACCTAGAGGGAATTAATGGAGGCATTAAATGCTGATATTTTAAACTATGTGCTCGTTAATACTTGATTCACGTGATTTTGCTTTGGATTGCATCAATAAAGATAAAATGAGTATAGTACTCTTGATAATGTAGCCCAGAACTGTAAATATGCTGACAGTCACAGGCCCAACACCATGTATGATGGCCTAACATAAGCAGAGTATGCAATTGAACACTAGGGTTATGACTTGATTGTCTCAGTCAATATTGTGTTCAGGGTAGGTAGACTGCTGTAGATTTTTTTCAGACACCGTTTGTGCAGATCATGTGGTTGAATATGTATCATAGAAAATTCAGCCCAGTGATTACTAAGATTTGTCTTGTCTTTATTTTGGTAAGCATTTGTCTTTTTATTACGAGTTGGCTATGCACGACTGCACCACTCCTGGCTATCAACAACGCTTTTATTTGAAGTTGGCCTTTCAGCAAGGTTGAATATGTAAGAACAGAATGTTAAGACGTCAATGCCTTTTACATTTTGCATACTTTGTGGCACTTCTAAATTCCTAAAGTTCTCCACGTAGATGCTACAAAGTCTGAACACTTGTCAGTGCAGTTAGTTCATACAGGTATTGTGTGTTAATCGTTAAGGGAATAAGAACTTTAGCAAACAGGAAAAAAACATTTTATTTCAGTATTATAAGCTAATTGTCATTTTTCATTACAGGATACCTAATCTGGGTGCTTGTCTGTTCATTTAGTTTACAGAAGGTTGGTTACTCATGCTTTAGAACAAAACAGCCCCAGCTAATTTGAAGCTTGGCTAGCAAATCTCATGCTTGGAGCAAAGAACTTAATCTAAAATGTTTACATTTCCTTGAATACAAGAATCTTCTGACCCTCATTTCATCTCTTATTAACATACATTTTTGCTTATTTAAAGCTACCTGACTAGCAACAAAATCAGCACCCAGTTAAATGTGGCAAATTATAATAATTTCACTTAGATGCAACAGGTGATTTTACAATAACTGAAAATCTTGACCAACAATTGCAGAAATTTAGCACTACCAAATTTATCTCTCCCTCTCCTTCACTTAACTGAAAATAACTTAAAGATTGGCTATCCCACAGGCATAGCTTTAGTGCAGCTCAATTCTATTACACACAATCACCGAACCTTTTTTTGATCCGCTAGGTATCTGACATGCATTTGAGTCTTTGAACCAAACGACTGAGAAATCTACATATGTAGAATTTTGGTTTGCCTGATGGACTGCAGATTCTCTCTGTAGAGACAGATTTCATTTACCCAAGTCCAGAGAGCTTAGATGTATGATAGCAAAATACTGCAGATGTTGGAAATCCGAAATAACAACAGAAAATGCTGGAAAAACTCAGCAGGTCAGGCAACATCCGTGGAGAGAAATTTGAGTTGACATTTCGGGTTGGACCAACGTCAACTCAAATTTCTCTCCACGGATGTTGCCTGACCTGCTGAGTTTTTCCAGCATTTTCTGTTGTTATTTGAGCTTAGATGTATGTTGACAGAGCTACACTTGGGGATCTCCAAGTGTGCGCAGGGGTACCACTGGAATTTAACCAGCTAAAATGGAGTAGATCACCAGTACAGAGCACTGGAAAGCTTTCTGCTTGACTTGTAGGCTTATTTGGAGCTGAGGCAGAAGAATCTCAGCATTCTAGTTTCTATTGGTGAGCCAGATTGACCTGTCAATCATCAACAGTACCTTTTTAAGCAGAAATCTTCCCAAGCCTTGTATAGCCAGTGTGAAACTCAACATACAACTGTCTTCAGCATGGTAGAAGGACCAACATAGGGCAGCTTTTGTTGTGTTAGTCACCTTGATGTTCCAGCTGTCCTAGTCCAATGCCACATCATGTTTACTCACCAACTAGTTAATCCAGATCTTCATGAGCGGCTTTAGAAAGTGGCTTGTCTTTTGTGAGGTTGATTTTTCCATAACCGGGTTACTCAGTTATGGGTTGATGTAGGCTAGAGCCTTTGACTTCGTGCAGCCTCCAAGCTTGGTCTTGGATCTTGCCGATGGGCAGGAGGAAGTCCTTCCATTGATTGCCTTGGAGTTCTGAACCACGGAGGAGAGCTATTTGGAAACTTTTGTTTTAAATGCATTGGGACTTTGCTGTTACTGAAGTAAGATGATAAAAGACACACAAGCCCTTTGTGTGTTCTCACCATGGTCCTGAAAGACTGGATCAAGTGTGAAGCTGGCATCCACCAGGATCACCGGGAACTGATGGGAATGAACAATTGGAATAACTGTTGCCTGTATTTTTCAATGGAATGCATTCAAGATCTCATCTTGGGGCCCTGCAAAGCCCCACAATCCCATTGGTCAGCCTATTATTCAAGATGGTAGGTAGAGTGCTCTTGATCCTTGTGTGAGTCTGCAATTAACACAATATTATCTGCAAAGATGAGTGCATCAGTATTTTCAGAAATGTCTGCAACAGCCACTTAAGTCGTCCTTATAATGCCATCTAATGTATTGATGAAGACATTAAATATATTTGGTGATGGTGTAAAAGCTTCTCTAATTCTTTTGAGAGAGCTAGCTTTCAGTGCATGACTTCAATCTTGAACAAGTAATATGCATTGTGATGATAAGTACAAGATTTGTTTATGAAGATCACTGAAAGCAATATGCATGTTTCCACTGGACCGGTAATGCTCTATGATAAAGTTGTGATCTGTCCTACACATTGCTCATGAGAGTGAAAACTAGGCTGGCTGTCCCTGATCGCTCTGCATCCTCCAGAGGGCTTGGAATACATGCCGAGTAAGCCAGAAGGGCTATTGTTATTATTCACGTTTCTCGGCAGTATTTTGGTCTCGCTGGAATTCCCCTACATATGGACTGAAGTCATAACTGTGCTCTGAAATACTGAGGCTATGTGAGCCTAACAAGTCTCCAACTATTCCTATTCCACAAATGAAATAATGTACAAGTTCCAAATAGAAGTAATTAAGGTTTTTTATTTGTTGGCTGCAGCACGATATTCCTCCTCCAAGAAGAACCATGCAGTCTCCAATATTTGATCACTCAACATTGGACTGCATTGCATAGAGGTACTGTCTTGGATAGAGAACTGGTTGGCAGACAGGAAGCAAAGAGTTGGAATAAACGGGTCCTTTTCCTAGTGGCAGGCAGTGACTAGTGGGGTACCACAGGGATCGGTGCTAGGACACCAGCTATTCACAATATATATAAATGATCTAGACGAGGGAACTAGATGTAATATCTCCAAGTTTGCAGATGACACAAAGCTGGGTGGGCGTGTGTGCTGTGAGGAGGATGCAGAGAAACTCCAGTATGATTTGGACAGGTTGGGTGATTGGGCAGATGCATGGCAAATGTAGTATAATGTGGATAAATGCGAGGTTATCCACTTCGGTGGCAAAAACAGGAAGACAGATTATTATCTGAACGGCAATAGATTGGGAAAAGGGGAAGTGCAACGAGACCTGGGTGTCCTTGTGCACCAGTCGCTGAAGGTAAGCATTCAGGTGTAGCAGCGGTTAAGAAGGCAAATGGTATGTTGGCCTTCATAACGAGAGGGTTCGAGTACAGGAGCAAGGATGTCTTGCTGCAGTTGTACAGGGCCTTGGTGAGACCACATCTTGAGTATTGTGTGCAGTTTTGGTCGCCTTATCTGAGGAAGGATGTTCTTGCCATGGAGGGAGTGCAGCGAAGATTCACCAGACTAATACCTGGGATGGCAGGAATGACGTATGAGGAGAGATTGCGTCGATTAGGCTTATATTCGCTAGAGTTTAGCAGAATGAGAGGGGATCTCATTGAAACTTATAAAATTCTAACAGGACTAGACAGACTAGATGCAGGAAGGATGTTCCTGATGGCCGGGGAGTCCAGAACCAGGGGTCACAGTCTAAGGATAACGGGTAAGTCATTTAGGACTGAGATGAGGACTTTCTTCACCCAGAGAGTGGTGAACCTGTGGAATTCTCTACCACAGAAGGCAGTTGAAGCCAATTCATTAAATATATTCAAGAAGGAGTTGGATATATTTCTTATGGCTAAACGGATCAAGGGATATGGGGAGAAAGCAGGGACAGGGTACTGAATTTGGATGATCAGCCATGATCTCATTAAATGGCGGACCAGGCTCGAGGGGCCGAATGGCCTACTCCTGCTCCTATCTTCGATGTATCTGTGTATCTATGCATGAAATACTGATGGATTATTCAGCCAATTGGGCTGAATTTGGTCTCTACCCAAATGAGCCTGCTGAAGATAGTTGTCATAAAGCTCGCATTTTCTCTTTATTTGGGACTATTCTCTAAGTGTGAGAATGAATTTGGTATCGACAGCACAAAGATGCATAAACCTGAACCGTGCCAGTTCAGTTCTCACGGCATGATTTATGGTTTGAGGTTGATTTTTAATTTACAATTCATTGACCGTGTAACATACCTTTTGTGTTGGTATTTGTGATTCCTTGAAAAACTAATACTTAAACTGTGCATGTGTGTTTATGGATTGCTTATTCTGCCAGGGTATTGATGATGGCAAACATCCCATCGACACAGATGATATAATTCTGACGGTTTCCAGTGTGTGTAAAATTGTGACTAAGCAAGAAATTGGATGTGACTCGGGTCATTTGATTTTTTTTTTAAAGTAGACATCAGATCACAAGACCTTTTTTGTTTTAAGCCCATTCCCTCTTAGTCTCCCGTGTGGACATGCTTCTGTAAGCAGGGCTTAAGGGAGACTGAAATGAGACATTTGGTCCTTCACTGATTTTTTTCCCCCCACCTCCTTCCACTAAAATTTACTATTAAGGTATGCCACGTGGTAAATGCCAAGCCTGCTGTACCCAACCTAACAGCCCCATAATGCCTGTTACATAAAATTTGGAAGACTGGTTTCAGTTACTGGCTAGTGCTGCTAATTTATTTATGAACCTGCAGCCTAGAGTATTTTTGTCAGGGAAAATTGATTGTGGATAAGGTCAATGCCATTTGTTCATCGGCTGCTCCCTGTGTTACCGAGACTCCCCATCAGTTGTTCTCTGCTGTCCTGTTTGTTTTGGTCTCCTGCCTTCTCTTAGCAGTTCTGATTAGTGTTCTCCACATGAAATGTTGATCTGTCTTTCTCTTGAAATGCTGATGGATCTGCTCTATATTTCTTGAATTTTTAAACTTGATTTGATTTCCCTCATTTGCAGTTTTTGTATTTATCTATATCCTGTATTTGAAAGAAAAGGATCAACACATGAAGTTTGAGTTGATACATAAGCTGCATGAGGTGTAGTTTGTTGCCTGTCATTTTTGAGAAGAAATCTTCAATTGATTTGTGAAGGAATATCTCCCATCTGTTTTCTTACCCTTAAACATGATGGTGAAAATAATAGTTCACAGCCCATACTATGTTCTTGTAAGTTTGCTCGTGTATATGGGACAGTGTGCCAGTGGTTGATGAGGAAAACAATTAATTTACTTTCCAGTGTCAGTGGAGACTAAAACATCCCAAACGAGGTGTATTAATTACTTTCTGACGCACCTGGAACCAGTTTCAGCCGTAACAATTTGTCATGCAGGACAAGATTCTTTTCTGTTTATTTCCTGCCTTAACTTTCGGGTTACTTTATTAGCTTTTTTTATTGGGACTTCTTACTTTTTCTGGAATGGAAAAAAAATTGGAATCAAGACTAATTTATTAAAAGTAAAATTAAAATAAATTGAACCATATATGAGTTACTGTGTACTTTGCTGCTCCAGATTAAGTACCCAGTTCAGAAAAAAAGGAGTTTTTTACCGATCCAGGATCGTTGTGCACTGAAAGCTGTTTGACCTGACTTCGTATTTGTCAACTGATCACCAGTACACTGGTTAAGTGGCTGCCTGAGTCACTGCATGTGATCGTTTGCTTTCAAAAGTTGTTTTTCTTCCCCCCCGCCCCCACACCCCCATTTTAGTATTGAGCATGTATGTGCCTTTTTAATCTTGCCTAAAACCTTTATTTGTTGCAAAAGTCAAAGAATTATTTTGTATAAATCAAGAACCAAACCAAAGAAAGAAAAATGGAAGTTGTTATTTATAAGCTGGTCAGTAAGTGACATTGTTTTTCAGTTTACTGGCTTTGGAAAGGAAATTAAGTCTGAAATGTTGGCAAGTGGAACTTTCCAGCTCAGTCACCAAAGATAGGAACTCAGAAATAAGCAGTAAAAACCACGACAAATTCTCTGGGGATAAAGGTGAAAGGGACCACTGGGATCAATACAGGAACGTGAAGTAACATGAAGGCCATGGCGGGAGCTGTTTTTTCCCCCAAAAAGCACTGCCGCAGACACAAAACATAAGAATAGTTAGAGTGCGTCTGGAAAGGGTGAGAACCCTAAAAGATGCTAACTGACTGAGCCTACGGATGAGCATAAGATAGGTATGCACTAAATGATTTCTTTCTCCAAAATATTCACCAGGGAATATGTGAGCAACAAACCCTCCCTAAACTAAAACAAATATCAAGGGATGGATGATATTTATTCCAAGTACTAAGGCAGGTAAGTGCTGAGATACTGTGAGGTATTGATAGTCATTATGAGGGAGTTGATGAACACTGGGGACGTCCTAGTAGATTGGAAATGAGCCAAGATGGCGCCCATTTGAAAAAGGTGACAAAACTTATCTAAGCAATTGTAGATCTATTAGCCTTGTATCAATACCAGAAAAAATAATGTAATCTGTTTTCGGGTGTGAACGTATCGATTATCTGATGGGATTGGGTTTGGGGTTTGGAGCTCGGCTCTGGGTGGAACAGGTCACTGGTTTTGCAAAGCCTTTTTCAGGCTGAGGGAGTGGGTGGAGTCGGTGGCAAAAGAATGTTTATTTTTGGGGGGGCTGAAGCCGATGGCTTTGGTCTTGTGTGTTCAGTTGGAGGAAGTTTAGATTCTTTCAGTACTTTATGTCTGACCACATTGAGTTTAAAGATCATTTCTTTTGCAGTGCCAAGATGAAAGGCAATCTATTAAGTACTGGTACTTTAATGCTTTGTTTCTGTCTTTATTGTGATGCCAAATTGCACCTGGATTGGAATATGTGGGACAGGTCTTGTGAAAAATGTTAGTGTGTTGATCAGTGCTTTGAAAGGCTCCTTTGTTGTTCTTGAAGAGGAACTCCACGCAATAAAGATGCTAATTTCAACAAAATGTTTCAAGCAAGGTTTAGCCTAAGGAGCTTGTCACCAGAGAGCTGTAATATAATTTCTTGCAGAACAGTTTTCCCATGTTACATTCAAGTGATGATTACGATATTGCCACATAAAATACAGTCTCTATTGGAAATGTTGTCTTTCACAGGATTGATCAGAAGTTATATCACTCACTGTATGTGATCAAATATCCTTGTTCTGCTTGTTGTAGAAAAATGCAGGTGGACTCGGATCTGGGTGTTTTAGTGAAATGTATGGTGATGGGATCATCCTTCTGGTAAGCACAAGTTCCCTTGTATTCATTTATCTCGATTAAGCGCCAGAATTAATGGGTAATAAATTTGGCCTCTATTTAGTTTGCCAATTAAGAGAGGCATGGTCTGTGTGCGGGAGTGGGGTTGAGCTTGATGGTTTTTTTTTGCTTGAATCCTTACTGCAAAAATCATCTGAATGAGAAGTGCCTTAAAACTGAGGGCTGAGCTACTTTGTTCAGGAAACTCTCTTTTAACTGGCACCTAATAACCAGAAATCTCTGTTAACCGGCAAAATTCAGGAGTAGGTTCAGGTAAGTTTTACTTCATATTAGTGGCAGTTCCTGGATCTGTGGCTGTGTAACTGGGGTTCGTGCACTTGTTGCTAAGCAACAGGGACGCTTGGTCTGTGGCCGGAGTTCCTGCACATGTTGCTAAGCAACGAAGAAGCCTGGATTTGTTGCTGTGTATGGAGCTCTCGTACCTTTTAAACTATACCTCTCTGTAATCCGGACTTTTTTGATAAATCGGCACCACGCCAGGTCCGTTGGTGCCGGATAATAGAGTTTCCTGTAGCTGGCAATGCTTCATGTATCTGGGTATTGTTTAGCTTTGGGGCTGTATAGGCATTGTGTTGGCAAAAGGCATTAATAATAAGTTACTGCCCTTGATAAATTCCCAAATCTCTGCTGCATATTTGGGAGCAGCGGGGGATTAATTGAAGATGTGACATTTCTGTGGAGGAAGGGAAAATCAAGCAAGCATTCATACGCATTCTGGCAGTCAGAGCTGGACATCCATTCTCTTGACTAAGCATACCATGCAAGACAGAAAAGGAACAGGTAGGAGGAAAAGAATTAAACAAATGCCTAATACCTGCATTTTCCCCAGTTGTTGAACTTGGGTTATGTTTAGTATTGCTTGAAGTATTATCTTAATTATGTTCTCTTTCAGAAAACACTGACGACCTGCTGTTAAGCTGATTCAGTGTGGTCTTGACAAATCTGATTGTTGTGTAATGTACATACTTACTTCTGAACCCATGGTGCTTTTGGAGGCAAGATTGCCCAGGATCGCTGGGAGCTGCAGAACTGGCTACTGAATTTCTTTGAGGGGAATGATTTCTCCCATGATATTTTGTTGCACATCCTCTAGTTTGGAGTTTTTGAGAGCAAGGGAAACAAAACGAAGGAGGGAAGATGAGACAACGATGATTAGAAGTAACGTGGAAGGGAACACCAAGATATAAACTTAGTGGTCTAATTTTGGTTAGAACACTTGTATAAACATGAGTGAGAGAAGAGAAGTATTGAGGTGGTGGTTACAACATTTTTTGAATATGTGCTGGAAAACATAGGACAAAGTGCAAGAAAAATCAGAGCTGCTGCACAAAGTCCAATGATGAGTGGCAGAATTTAACATTTTTGGCGCTGGCTTGGACAGTGTTGAAATTGGGAGGGGTTCAAATAAGTTGATAAAGCCACTTGAGCTTTGGTTTCTTATTTGACTCGCTTGGAAAGCATAGATTGTATTCACTCTCATCAAACACGCCAAGCGAGCTGCTGTTTCAGCTTGTTTAGGAGGGCAGCATTGATGGATCAGAAAATATATCACAAAAGACAAAGTTTTGTTTCAATGACAGGAGGCATTGCTGTACTCGTAGTCATAACGGCACAGAAGGAGGCCATTTGGCCCATCGAGTCTGTGCCGGCTCTCTGTAGGGCAATCCAGTCAGTCCCGTAGCCCTGCAAGTTTATTTCCCTCAAGTGCCTATCCAGTCTCCCCTTGAAAACATTGAGTGTCTCCGCTTCCACCACTTTCGTCAGCAGCAAGTGCCAGGTCCTCGCCACTCGCTGCGTAAAAAAGTTTTTCCTCACGTCCACCCCTGTATCTCTTGCCCAAAACCTTAAATCTGCGTCCCCTAGTCCTGTACCATCAACTAGTGGGAACAGCCTTTCCTCGTCTAGCCTATCCAAACCCGTCATAATCTTGTACACCTCTATCAAATCACCTCATAAGCTCTTTTGCTCCAATGAAAACAAATCCAGCTTCTCCAACCTGTCCTGGTAGCTAAGATCCCCCATCCCCGGAACCATTCTGGAAAATCTCCTCTGCACCCTCTCAAGGGCCTTCACATCCTTCCTAAAGTGTGGTGACCAGAACTGGACGCAATACTCCAGTTGTGGCCTAACCAGCACTTTATAAAGATTCAGCATAACTTCTCTACTTTTGTACTCAATATCTCTATTTATGAAACCCAAGATCCCATATGCTTTGCTAACCACTCTCTCAATATGTCCTGCCACCTTCAGGAACCTATGCACATTAACTCCCAGATCCAACTGTCCCTGCACACTCTTTAAAACTGCCATTAAGTGTATATTGCCTCTCCCTGTTCCTTCTGCCAAAATGTATCACCTCACACTTCTCTGTATTAAATTCCATCTGCCATTTGTCTGCCCATTCTGCTAGCCTTTCTATGTCCTGTTGCAGTCGATTTGGTATCATCCTCACTGTTTGCCACCACCACCTTCCATCCCCCCCACCCCCCCCCCAATGTTTGGTGTCATCGGCAAATTTAGAAATTCTACTTTGTATTCCAATTTCCAGGTCATATATCAAAAAAGCAGTGGCCCCAGCACTGACCCTTGGGGAACACCACTGTCTACCATCCTCCAGTCTGGAAAAACAGCCATTTACCACAACTCGCTGTTTTCTGTCCTTAAGCCAATTCATTATCCAAGCTGCCACTGACCCACCTATTCTATGAGCCTCAATTTTGTTAACCAGCCTTCTATGTGGTACTTTGTCAAACGCCTTCCTAAAATCCATGTAGACAACATCCATTGCATTCCCTTCATCGATCCTCCCTGTTACTTCATCAAAACATTCATTAGATTAGTCAAACATGATCTGCCTTTTACAAATCTGTGTTGGCTCTCCTTAATTAGCTTAAACCTCTCCAAGTTCCCGTTAATTTTTTCCTTGATTATTGTTTCTAAAACTTTACCCACCACTGATGTTAAACTGACCAGCCTGTAGTTACTAGGATTGTCCTTGCACCCTTTCTCGAACAATGGTGTCACATTTACCAATCCTCAGGCACCTCCCCCGCATCTAGGGAAGATTGGAAAATTATGGCAAGTCCTTCCACTATCTCCTCCCCCAATTCCCTTAGCAATCTGGGATGCAAGCCATCTGGACCAGGCGACATATCCACTCTAAGCATACCCAGCCTTTCTAGGATATCCTGTCTATCAATTTTCACTCCTTCCATTGCTTCTACCTTTTCCACTGTTACCGATATTTTGTCAGCACCCACCTCCTTGGTAAACACCGATACAAAGTACTCATTGAGTATTCTAGCCTTGCCCTGCGCCTCTAAGCATATAACACCTTCTTTGTCGCTAATAGGCCCCACTCGCCTCTTGCTACCCGCTTACTGTTTACATGCCAGTCGAAGATTTTTGCGTTTCGTTTTATGTTAACTGCCATTCTACACTCATTCTCTCTTTGCTAATCTTATTTTCATCTTCACTTCCCCCTCTCAACTTACTGTATTTGGTCTGATTCTCCCTTGAAGAATTCACTTGACATGCATCATACACCCTCTTTTTTTGTTTCATCATCTTCTCTATCTCCCTCGTCATCCAAGGAGCCCTTGCTTTGGTTCCCTTACCCTTCCCTCTTGTTGGAATGTACCTAGCCTGCACTTGGAACATCTCCTCCTTAAAGATCACCCATTGTTGTTTATTAATACACGTTTTCCATAGCTTAATTTCGAACTATACATCTACATTTAGCTGATTAATGGAGTGATCGATCTCTTTCCTTATTTGTATTGCATGTGACGCAATAAACATGGAATATTGATTTGTTCTGTGTTTTCCCCTTTTCGTTGTGTATTTAGCTGATATGAAACCGACTAAGGCAGTAGTTACAGTTCAATCTGATAAGAGTTCGGCAATGCTCTTGCTAGTTCGAGTGGATGCAAGAGCCATGCTAATGTTTGGGAAACTGGTGTAATATTGCACCATCCAATGTACTGAAGCTGCTGTACATTCTAGTCAGTCAAGATTGCAGTGCTCTGCAGTTTTACTTCTTTATCAAAATGTAATAATCTGTATAGAACAGTCCCTAGATAGCACTTTCATCAAACTCGATTACATTTTCCAATTGCTGATCTTAAGTATACAACTAAGTTTGTCGTCTTTGATCGGCAAATGCAGTGTGGAAGTTCACACACTGTCATTGATTTTAATGTCGTCACAATGTGGCTCACTTGATCAAGCAGCCAAGTAGCTTTCACAAAAACATGCAGTGGCCATAACTGAAATATCTGGACTATTTTTGTTTCTCGGTAACAATATTGTAAGATTGGGAGTCTGGGCAGTTGGGTTTACTTCAGGTGAAATTTGCACTGAGCGCTGGATGTACCTTACAGTTTCTCAGTTCTATACTATTCCCTTTCTATTCTGTCTCATCGCATGCTCTATTGCATCGGTCTGTTTTAAAAAAAAAAAAAAAAGTGGAAGGTTGTTGTACAGTAATTAATTATTTTGCACAGTAATACTTGGATGACTTCGAATCTTCAGCACAACATCTTTGCCTTTGGTCCCTTACTTAAAAGGCTCTTTGGGTAGCTTTGAAATACTGCCATATTGGGCAGCATTCTGCAGTTGCAGGCTGCTAGGCAACATGATATTTTCCCCCAACTGCTTTGGGGTGAGGTCATAATGCAGGATTTTGGATTTGTAACTCCTTTTATCTGAATTTAGACAGCTGCTTCATTCTCCCAACTGAAGCGTGTGCAGTGCAGTATTATGCAAGTTCTGGCTGGCTTAACATTTCCCTTAATCATAGTTTACAATGTTCCTACTTTGAGTCATAACTATACAACTTATCACTCTGAATGCTTCTCAGAATCATGGTGATATCTGTGCCTCAAACTCTATTTTTACACTATATAAGATGTAGGATTGTAAATTAATATTTCTGCAGACTAAACAAGATACGTTTCCAATACGTTCCGCCAGGACCACTCTGCTCCAGACCTCATTACAACCTTGGTCCAAACATGGACAAAAGAGCTGAATTCCAGAGGTGAGGCGAGAATGACTGCTCTCGACATCAAAGCAGCATTTAACCGAGTGTGGCATCAGGAGCCCTAGTCAAATTGAAGTCAATGGGAATCGGGAGGAGTCATACCTAGCACAAAGGAAGATGGTTGTGGTTGTTGGAGGCCAATCAACACAGCCCCAGTACATTGCTGCAGGAATTCCTCAGGGCAATGTCCTAGGCCCAACCATCTTCAGCTGCTTTATCAATGACCTTCCCTCCCCATCATACGGTCAGTTGTGGGGATGTTCACTGATGATTGCACAGTGTTCAGTTCTATTCGCAACTAGATAATGAAGCAGTCTGTGCCCGCATGCAGCAAGACCTGGACGACATTCAGGCTTGGACTGATAAGTGGCAGGTAACATTTGCACCACACAAGTGCCAGACAATGACACTTTCCAGCAAGTGAGAGTCCAACCCCCGCCCCATGACATTCAATGGCATTACCATTGCCGAATCCCCCACCATCAACATCCTGGGGGGGGGGGGGGGTCACCATTGACCAGAAACTTAACCGGACCAGCCACATAAATACTGTGACTATAAGAGCAAGTCAGAGGCTAAGTATCCTGCGGCGAGTGCCTCACCTCCTGACTTCCCAAAGCCTTTCCGCCATTTACAAGTCACAAGTCAGGAGTGAGATGGCATACTCTCCACTTGCCTGGATGAGTACAGCTCCAACAACACTCAAGAAGCTCGACATCGTCCAGGACAAAGCAGCCTGCTTGATTGACACCCCATCCACCACCTTAAACATTAACTCCCTCCACCACCGGCGTACCATAGCTGCAGTGTGTACCATCTACAAGATGCACTGCAGCAACTTGCCAAGGCTTCTTCGACAGCACCCCCCCAAACCCATGACCTCTACCACCTAGAAGGATAAGGGCAGCAAGCACTTGGGAACACCACCACCTCCAAGTCCTACACCACCTTGATTTGTAAATATTTTGCTGTTCCTTCATTGTCGCTGGAACAAACTCCCTAACAGCACTAAGGGAGTACCTTCACCACAAGGACTAGAGGTTCAAGAACACCACCTTCTCAAGGGATTAAGGATGGGGATTAAATGCTGGCCTTGCCAGCGACACCCACATCCTAGGAACGAATAAAAAAAATAGCTTTTTGAGAAATTGGCCTACTTTGATTTAATACTAATGCTGAATATTAGTGTTGGGGAACACTTTGGCTGCAAAATTCAGCTCCATAGCACCCGTTGAGGTTCCAAAATGGTGTTGGACACCATCTTGAGTAGGGCATTGGCACAGGGAGCCTATGCCAGAAGTGTTCAGAGTAGACAGGTCGTGATGTCAACCAGATTGCAACGTTGATTTGAAACCACCGCTGCCTTTTTGGAGCTCAACGCTCCAGCTAACGCCCTCTCTAGCTCACACAGCTGAACACGCATTCAGCAGCAGGAAGGATTCACCCTCACCTCCCCCAACCAGCGATATTTAAAGGGATCATCACCCACTTACAGGTTAGTTGCTGATTGATTTCTAATGGCAGTTGCTGTGTTTGTAGAAGTGTTTGGTGGTTTCTAGAGTTCTTTAAAGTTGCTAAAGTCTACAGAGACTGGTGTGGCACTTTTTGAAGGCTTTTGCCCTGATTTCAAGGTTTCTGTACAGACCACTTGCAAGACGTGTGCAGTAGTAGGCATTCCACTTGGCCTACAGCATGACACGGAGAATTAGCAGAGGTGATGCAGAGCAGGGCAAGTTGCTGGCAGAGGGAGGGGGAGAAGGGCTCTCAGCAGCAAGCCATATCCTCCCAGGGTGTTCAGGGAGCAATACTTCTACCTGAACCTCAGTGAGGAACAGTGTGTCAGCCATCTATGGTTCACCAAGGATGTTCTCGCTGAAATCTGCCACCTGCTGCAGCCACAACTGCAACCTCGGAACAGGGTGAGGACCGCATTGCCAGTGGCTGCGAATGTCACGGTGACCATGAACTTTTATGCGTCTGGCTCCTTCCAGGCTGGAGCAGGATATATTTGCAAGATCTCTGTTTGCCGTCCACTGTTGCATAAGGAAGGTAACTCGGGCTCTGTATTCGAAGAGAACTGAATACATTTCCTTCTTTCTGGCCAGAGAACAGCAGGCAGAGCAAGCACGTGGCTTTGCGAGGATTACAGGCTTTCCCATGGTGCAGGGTGCCATTGACTGCACACACGTTGCTCTGTGGGTGCCGCATGACAACTCAGATATATCGCAACCGAAAGGGATTCCACTTCCTCAATGTCCAGCTGGTGTGCGACCATACTCGGCGAATCATGCAGATGAATGCCTGGTATCCTGTCAGTAGTAATGATGCCTTCATTCTGTGGCAGTCCGCTGTCCCACCTGCATTTAAGCCACCACGACAAACCAAGGGATGGCTACTGGGCGACCAACGGCTATCCGTTAACGACATGCCTCATGGCTCCGCTGCTCAACCCATGCACTCGTGGGCCATATTCATACAACAAAAACCATGCTGCCACACGAAATATCATTCTTTCCGCTGCCTGGACACCTCTGGAGGAGCCCTGCAGTACTCTGCAGAGCAGGTGTCTAGATTCATCATGGTCGGCATGCTGCACAACCTCGCCATCATGAGGGCACCGCCCTTGCCACCAGCCATACGGTGACCAGCTGAGGAAGAGGAAAGGAGGAGGCAACCCAGCCAGCCCCTTTCGGGCCGAGCTGTCAGTGACTGACTCATCCGGCTGCGATACCAGGAAATGCAAACCCAATTCCACTTTCGCCAGTTCCGTAACTTACCTTCCCTCTCAACCTCCATGGGTACTATCATTATGACTTGATAAAATGTAGACTGTGTACTTATTGGGTCACATACTATAGAAATTATATTGAGGCTTTAGAGAGGGTATGATGCAGATTCACCAGGATACCTAGTATGAGAAAATGCAAATATGAAGAAAGGCTTGAAAAATTGGGTCTTTTGTTGGAAAAATGCAGAGACAAAATAGATAGAAGCAAGCTGTTTTCAGTAGTTGAGAGGTCAACAAAGAGGGGCCATAGCTACAAGATTAAATGTAGGAGATTTAGAACAGAGGGCAGGAGAAACTTCTTCATACAGAGAGTTGCGAGGTTGTAGAATTCACTTCCAGGGTTGTGGTTGAGGCAGAAACTGTATCAACATTCAAGATTAGATTGGATAGGTGGATAAAGGAAAAGGGTATGAAGGGCTATGGGAACAGGGTGGGTAAATGTGATTGCAATTATTTTCTTGCACTGAGGGTAAACAATGACCAGGATTGGTTGGGTCGAATGTCCTGTTTCTGTTTTATAACTTCTATGTATGTCACTGACCATCACAGCGTCCGCTTGGCCTCAATGCAAAAATAAAAGCAAACACGAAATAAACATTCCAAACCAAATTTATAAATGAAATCATTCCATATTGCATACCAACATAAACTAATCCGCCAGAACCACTTGGCTACAGATCTCATTACAGCCTTGGTCCGAACATGGACGAAAGAGCTAAATTCTAGAGGTGAGAGTGATTTCCCTTGACACTAAGGCAGCATTTGACCGAGTGTGCCATCAAGGAGCCCTAGTAAAATTGAAATTAATGGGAAGCGGGGAAAAATCTCCACTGGCTGGAGTCATAGCTAGCACAAAGAAAGATGGTTGTGGTTGTTGAAGGCCAATCATCTCAGACCCAGGTAATCGCTGCAGGAGTTCCTCAGGCCAGTGTCCTAGGCCCAACCAACTTCAGCTGCTTCATCAATGACTTTCTGTCAGTCATAAGGTCAGAAGTGGGGATGTTCACTGATTGCATGGTGTTCAGTTCCATTTGCAACTCCTCAGATAATGAAGCAGTCCGCCTGTATGCAGCAAGACCTGGACAACATTCAGGCTTGGGCTGATGTGTAGCACGAATGTTACTTACCACTTAAGTGCCAGGCAATAACCATCTCCAAAAAGAGTCTAACCACCTCCCCATGACATTCAACGGCATTATCATCATTGAATCCCCCCACCATCAGCATCCTGGGGCGCGGTTGGTGGTGGTGGTGGTGGTGGGGGTGTCGCCATTGACCAGAAACTTAACTGGACCAGCCGCATAAATACTGTGGCTACAAGAGTAGGTCAGAGGCTAAGTATTCTGCGGCGAATGACTCGCTTCCTGACTCTCCAAAGCTCACCCCACCACCTATTCAAGGCAATTAGGGATGGGCAATAAATGCTGGCCTTGCCAGCGACACCCACATCCCATGAATGAAAAACAAATTACGCTTGTGCATTCCCCTAGTGCCTGATTTCCATGTGCCTTTGCCTATCCTAGTGCTACCCCAGTGGCTGGTGGAAGGGTGCTGACATTCAGTGGGGGAGACTTCAGATCGCCTTGGAGGACAACGTAGAACAGCTCTGGGCCCAGAAGGCCCAGCTTCGGACTGCACCATCTCTACATAGGCGGCAGCAGTCTGGGCCAGCTGGCTGACAGGCAAGGGCACTGGCGGGTTGGGAGTACGAATGCTGTCATCCTGAGAGAGAACAGCAGGTTCGTGTTCCACGGAGCCACTGCCACTCCCCCCGGGGGCGCGCTTCAGCAGTCCTAGTAATCTGTTGGGAGGACAGATTACTGGACTGCTGTGACTCCCTGCAAGCCCCTTTGAATGCTGGTAACTGCAGCCACGATGGCAGCAAGCTGTGCTTGTAGGACAGAAGTCTGAGTTTCCACTGCTGACCCAGACGTTGGGTGGCTTCTGCTTGTGCTGCAATGGAAGCCGAGACATCGGCCATCAGATGCTGCATCATGTTTGGTTCCTCAAGTGTGATAATGGAGATGGCCATCACTTCCATGCTGGAAAAGATAGGCTCCAAACTCTATGTAAAACCCTGTGCCAAGTTGGTGCCAGACTTGTCCATGCTGCTTGACATTTCACGCAGACATTCTGGCAGGCCTGCCAACGCACCAAGCATTTCATTGTGCATACCCATCTGCCGCCTTCAGCCTGCCCCATCGAACTGCTCATCTGAGTCCTCTGCAGCAGAACCTGTGTGCGACTTCGCTCTCTGGGGAACTGGCACATGCGCTACCCTTGCCCCTGTCTGTAGGCCACTCGTGCCTGGTGTCTCACCACGTGCAGATCCCGTGTCTCAGCTATCCTCTAAAGTACGCGGCGTGTCCGTATCTGAGCTGGTGGCTGCAAGTGTGAAATTGAGTGACGATACTGTCTTCATCATCACTGCCGCCTTCCTCTTTCAGTTCGCACTCCTCCACCACTGCCTCGCCAGGTTGCAGTCTTTGGTATCTGAAAGGAGAAAGGCACAAGGGTAAGGTTGTAGTGAGGAGGGGGCGAGTGCAAAGCAAGAGGTGCATGCTTACACCATCTGCAGCTTGTACATCAGAAGAGATTGTGGGTGGGGGGAAGTGGGATGTGAGAAGGAGGAATAGGTGTGAGAATACAATCATCATCGGTTGTTTTAAGCCCCGCCGCTGGCCATGGGCTCAGCGATGGCTGCTCCAAAGATGGCAACCACCGTCTTCTCTGTCGAGGTAAGGTCATGCAGCTGTGCCTTTCCCCCGCTGGTTAGCTCCTGCTGCCTCTGGTTATGCACCATCTTTTCTTGTAAGAGAGAGGGAAGTGTGTCAGTGAGTGTGGTACAATGTGTTTGGGTGTTGTGTCTGTCATGGTTGAATAGCTGACTTGGTGCAAGCTGTGAGATATGGCTGTGAGGCTTGCAGCCGTGTTAGGTGTGAGAGGGTGAGGTGAAGCTATGAATGTGAGGTCTGAGTCCTGTTTGATGGAGACTGTTGGTAGGTGAGTGATGGGGTTGTGTTGCTTCGAGCAGTGTGAGGCTCGTGGTGCAGTTGATGGAAAATGGAATATGGCATTTGAAGATGAATTCACTGACCTTGACCACTCCTGTGAGGTCATTGAACTTTTTGCGGCACAGCATCCAGGTCCTCGGGGCTTGACTTCTGGTATTGACCGTGACGGCTACCTGCTCCCACTGTCTTGGCAGAGTTTTTCTGGAGGGCCTCCTGGCCCCCTGTAGATAGAGAACCTCTTTGCTCTTGTCCACCTCCTCCACCGAGACCTCCAGTGCAGTGCTTGAGAACCTTGGAGCACGCAATCTCTCCTGTTGTGCCATTAGTCACTCTTCTTGCAGGTCAGACTCTTCCCTTGCCACTTCCATAACCTGCTCCAGCTAGAAATAACAACAGAAAATGCTGGAAAAACTCAGCAGGCCAGGCAACATCCGTGGAGAGCAATTAGAGTTGACGTTTTGGGTCGAAACCCTTTTTCAAAACTGGAAAGGAAATAAAATAGATTGAAGTCAGGGCTGCGATAGAACAAAAGCTAGAACTGCTCCAGCTAGAATGCACCTTCCCTTTAAGAGGTGCAGGTTGGCTTTAAGTAGTTCAGGCTAGCTTTAAGTGGTGTTAGCCATGCACAAAGCACTTGGGCCCCCTGCTGAGATGCTCAGCCACTCAACAGCGTGTTTAGCGCTGTCTCAACTTTGCAATCACTTAAATTAGCAGGCAGCACAAAGTTTGCATGCTGCCTACATTGGAAGCAATGGGCGCAGGTTAATCACGCATTGCAATCTCTGTGCCCGTTTTCGGGGGCTATTGAATTTAGCCCCCTATGTTTTCCATTTCGGGTACTTAGTGTCAATATCAAATTGGATAAAGGATAGTGGAAATCTGGAGATCTTCCCCCCCCCCCCCCCCCCCCCAAAAAAGCTGTTGAGGCTTAGGGTCAAATTTCACAACTGAGTTGGATAGATTTTTGTTAGGCAAGGATATTAAGGGTTACAAAACCAAGACGAGTAGATGGAGTTGAGATACGGATCAGTCATGATCTAATTGAATGGCAGAAGAGGCTCGAGGGGCTGAATGGCATACTTCTGTTCCTATATAGCCTCGATTTAGAGCTTGAATAAAGCTTCCTTTGGTCTGCCCAATGTCTCGGTCCCAACCTCTGCCGAGCAGAGCTAGCTATTGTGCCGCTGACATTTTTTCCTTTTCCTACACCAGCCACACTGGCCTCTAAGTAAGTTCCAATTTGGGTCAAGTTAGGCAAACAAGTGGTGTGAGATAGTGTATTTTTCATGTAACTGAGAGTTATATCTGTTGAAGTTTCTGTTGACTAAACTTTCAAATTGACTAATGAGCTCAGCTGTAGAATTGTCAGAATGAGACATCTTCCATGGCATTGTCACCTATATAGCTAGGCTAACTTTATGTATAAATATAAATTAATACATTTCGTTTCTGACTAGAGCAGTTTCAGATCATTTGGAATTTGACACTTCGCAAATGAGCCTTTTGATTTTGTGCAAGAAAATCTTGAATTTGCGGGCAGATTGGAGGGTGGCAAATGTAACCCCACTATTTAAAAAAAGGAGGGAAGAGAGAAAACCGGGAACTACAGACCAGTTAGCCTAACATCAGTAGTAGGGAAAATGCTAGTCTATTATAAAGGATGTGCTAACAGGACACTTAACAAAAAAACCAAAAAAAAAACCAACGGGTTTAGACAAAGTCAACATGGATTTATGAAAGAGAAATCATGTTTGACAAACTTACTGGAGTTTTTTGAGAATGTAACTGGTAGAATAGATGAGGGAGAGCCAGTGGATGTGGTGTATTTGGATTTTCAGAAAGCCTTTGATAAAGTCCCACATAAGAGGTTAGTGTGCAAAATTAAAGCACATGGGATTGGGCGTAATATACTACGTAGCATGGATTGAAAATTGGTTAACAGACAGGAAACAGAGTAGGAATAAATGGGTCTTTTTTGGGGTGGCAGGCGGTGACTAGTGGGGTACCTCAGGGATCAGTGCTTGGGCCCCAGCTATTCACTATATATATCAATGATTTGGATGAGGGAACCAAATGTAATATTTCCAAGTTTGCTGACGACATGAAACTAGGTGGGATTGTCAGTTGTGAGGAGGATGCAAAGAGGCTTCAAGGCGATTTAGACAAGTTGAGTGAGTGGGCAAATACATGGCAGATGCAGTATAACGTGGATAAATGTGAGTTATCCACTTTGGGAGGAAAAACAGAAAGGTAGAGTATTATTTAAATGGTGCTAGATTGGGAAATGCTGATGTACAAAGGGACCTGGTGTCCTTGTATACCAGTCACTGAAAACAAACATGCAGGTGTAGCAAGCAGTTAGGAAGGCGAATGGTATGTTGGCCTTCATTGCAAGAGGATTTGAGTACAGGAGCAAGGATGTCTTACTAGTGTTATACAGGGCTGGAGTACTGTGTGCAGTTTTGGTCTCTACCTGGGAAAGGATATACTTGCCATACAGGGAGTGCAGCGAAGGTTCACTAGACTGATTCCTGACAGGACTGTCTTATGAGGAGAGATTGGGTCGACTAGGCCTGTATTCACTAGAGTTTAGAAGAATGAGAGGGGATCTCATTGCAATGTATAAAATTCTGACAGGGCTAGACAGACTGGATGCAGGGAGGATATTTCCTCTGGCGCGGGAGTCTAGAACAAGGAGTGACAGTCTCAGGATACGGGGTAGGACATTTAGGACTGAGATGAGGAGAAATTTCTTCACTCAGAGGGTGGTGAACCTATGGAATTCTCTACCACAGAAGGCTGTGGAGGCCAAGTCACTGAATATATTTAAGAAGGAGATAGATAGATTTCTAGACACAAAAGGCATCAAGGGGTATGGGGAGAGAGCAGGAATATGGTAGTGAGATAGAGGATCAGCCATGATATTGAATGGTGGAGCAGGCTCGAAGGGCCGAATGACCTACTCCTGCTCCTATTTTTCTATGTTCTAATCGAGATACCTTGATCAGTGTTTTCAAGGGTAGTGAAGTGCAGTAACCAGTTGATCTTCAGCACTAAACTCTTAAAAGTGGATTGGTACCACAGCTTCTCTTGAAGTCTGAAATAGGGCCACAGATCTGAACAATAAACCAACAGCAAGTCCTTTGCAATCTTACACTGGAGGCCCTGCAGGACAAGCTGACAGATCAGTTCTGTCATGGCGATGCCTCGGTTTCTAATGGCATTGATGAACATTAATATTCCACTGTCGTTTTATATAAAACTGATTATTTTCAGGACTATTGATTTTTTAATCTCTAATAAACAAGGACACGCACCAAATAAGGAATACTGTGGAATAGAGCCATCTGCTACAAAGATTTATTTTGCTAATACAACTGCAATGTAAGCGTGCTAAAGATTGTACAATTTGGGCTTGCAGAATGAGTGCGAATTCTGCAGTGCCCTGGATACCATTATCTTGGAAGCACTGAAACTCGCAATCATTGTTTATAATGGGAATTATTAGAGTTTGTATGAAAAAATGCCTGTAATGATGTGATGGAATGGTTTTCAGAAACAAATCTGTACAATGTGCCATCTAAGATCAAATCTGTGTGTACTATGTAACAATCAACACTGTCCAGTAAAGTCATGTTACTCAATAGTGACAATTTGCCCACATTACAACAGTGACTGCACTTCAGAAATAATTAATTGGCTGTGAAAACATGAAAGTTGCTATATAAATGCAAGTTCTATATAAATGCAAGTTCTTTCTTTCAGTGCCGTGCACCACACAGCCCCAGTACTGCCATTTTTTTGTGAATCCCCACTAAGGAACTAGAATGCCAAGTTTTTGAGGGCTGGTGTGTTTCAGCACAGTGCTTCAGAATTGAGAAGCGGGAGGCTCTTTTGGCTTCGGCAAGTTGTTACTGTTTATCTTAGTGTGTTGTCTAATATACAGAATAATAACTTTTTAATAGTGATTTCAGGCAGCTTTGTCAAAAATGAAGATTTAGCATGAAGTTGACTTCTTTAATTCTGTAGTGAATAAGGGGTTAAAAACCAGCTTCACTCTCAAATCTCATCTCAGCTGAACTTCATACAACTGTTAAAGATTTGTCAGTTTGTCCTGTCTTGAGCCTGTTGTCTGAGCAAGGAGTGAAACCATTCAATTCAGCTGTAAGCAAGCACCTTGTGGGATTTATTCAAATATGCATTTGGAGCTATTTTTAATTTGAGTTATTTAAATATATTTGGTCCTGGGCAGCTTTTTTAAAGATGGTATTTATAAACTTGTCTCGTTAAAAATCAGTGCGTCTAACTGAAGCCTTCAATGCAGAATAGACCAGATAGCTTCCACAGACAGTGAGAAAAAGAAACTGCTATGTTAAAAATATTACTTGTATGTAATTTAGCGCAACAGTCGGAAACCATTATCTTCTACTCAAGCTTGTTAAGCTTAATAACGACCACCTTTGTTTGAAGGAATTTTCTAAATGTATAGTAAATGGTTGGTTCTGTTTCTTATACTGAAGTCTTAAACCTTTTGTTCTCCTTGGGTTTGAAGCTGCAATATTGGTCTTAATTATTTTTTAAACAGTCTGCTGATGAAGTACTGTGTTTGTGTTCAACTGTTTTGTTGCATGCTCAGTAGTTAAAATGACCTGTAACATGAACTAATTATAATGGGCAAGATGAAATCAAAACACTGAGATTGTTTTTTTTAAACCTGGACAGTGGAGCCCAATGGACGTTCAAATAAAATACTAAGCAATGAATAATTAGGTTATGTATATGGAGGTAATGCAGCAATCAAATGTGTGTATGGAGGTGATGTTTTTATGTTCGATATGATCCACTGGGTTGTAATAGAAACCAACAAAAGCATTGATTTCCTGGCCACATTGTGACCCATTGTAAAATGATTTTCCTCCTAGAAGCTTCAATAATGCAGCACTGTTGGACTCAGTTAGCTAGCTATGTTTTGCCAAGAGTAACTTTCCTTTTATTTTCAGAAGCTGACTGTTTAGAATTTTATAAGTGAAGAACATTGAGAAATGTGAAAAGTACAAATATTTGTTATTAAAGCAGAAGAGATTTATTGGTAAACATTTTTGTCAGTTGTATGGTAGTTTTTTGATTGGGCTGAAAAATGCATGCTTTTACTGTATTTCCCTCTTATGAAGTTTGGTTTATTGTAATGTAGGGAAAAGCATGAGCCTGAGAGTGTGCCTTTATCAATATCGTGTTCATCACCAGGACAAACTACAGCTGTGCTTTAAATAAAAAGATAGGACACTTAAAATATGAGCCTTTTTAATCATCGCATAGTTAGTGTCTCCGCAAGACACTAAATGAATTGGGTTTTGGCTTCATGTTTTGATTTCAGAAAATGTCTTGTCTGCGTTGTGTTTTTGGAGAACACTCATTATTCACACAACTGACCAACTGTAGTACTGCCTTTATTTCACGAGTGCTATGATCATCATCACAGGACTTTGTACAATGTATACTTTCAGGTCTGGCACCAGTCTTAATTATATTGGCTTCTCACCTATGCCATTTGTGAAATTCACTCTTTCTGGCTGAAGAAAACGATTACAGCAACAACAACTTGCATTTATATAGCGCTATTAGCATAGTAAAATTTCCCAAGGTACTTGGGATTACAGCCAAAAACAAGTGGCAGTTCGCCATTGTAAGAACTAAGAAAATGCTTTGATATAAGTACTACCAGGTGTATAAAGAAATGAAAAAAAAATGTTTGGCAGGAGCACAAAGCTACGATTGAATATTTGGGATTCTGTTGAAGATTGCAACTACTTAAGCTTTGCCCTCTTGTCTTGTTGCCATCTCAACCCCTCCATTTGATTATTGCCTTTTACCTCATTGCCAGCCATCTGTTACACTTGTTATGTGTTTATTTACCATCGAACAAAATATCAAAGTAATTTGCTTCCATACTTCCCTTGATCTGTTTTTGTGTATCTAATCCTATCTATCTATGACTAAAGTGTCTATGCGGGTGTTATGTTTTTATGTGCTCTATTCACGTTATGAAAGGAATAACAAACTTGAGTTTATATACCACCTTTCAAGTCCTCAAGATGCCCCCAAGAGCTTCAGAGCCAATTAATTATTTTTGAAGTGCAATCACTGTTAATAGAGTAGCCAATTTGCACACAGCAAGATCCGAGAAACAGAAAATGAGATAATAATGATCAGTTAATTTATTTTGGTGGCTATGGTTGAGAGATAAATGTTGACCATAACACCGGAAGAACTCTCCCTGCTCTTAGAATAGTGTCTTGGGATCTTTTATGTCTGCCTAAACAGGCAAATAAGGCTTCAGTTTAATCTATGATCTGAAAGATGATGCCTCTAACAGTGCAGCACTGAAGTGTTGGTATAGATTATGTGCTCAAATCCTGAACCTCTGAGCTCTTTGTCTGTGCCTTATAGACAGATTTTCTCAAAACTTTGGTGAAATTCAAGCTTCTGCTCTCTCCGTTGCAACTAATCGGTATAATGTCTAAAAATGATTTTCAAGGTGGATGGAAAGAAGTTAATTACCTCTGAGCAAACGTGGTGCGGCCAGAAGAATCCTAATAATTTCAAAACTCATTGCAATCACAATGCAGTGGGCTTGTGTGATCCTTGCAACTAAAATTTATGTCTTTTACAATAGTCTGGAATGTATGCTATAAGATAGATTTTTAAAGTTATTGTGGCGAAGATAAAGCTGGGCAAACTGAGTGCCTTGAAGGATTTAAATTGTACTCCATGCATTATATGTATGGATGTATGTAGACAAGCAGAATAATTACCTAAACTGCTCCATCAAGAATTAATAGGAGCAGCATTTTTTCAATCCAAAATACTGTTTAGGTTTTGCCACCTGGGTTTTAATCTACCCTTTTGCCTGTCATGGGGAAGAAGATGTTCTGACAGAGATCCATCGTGTCTTGGACAAGAATATTTTAAAACTAAGGCATATCACTATGTTTCTATGTTCATCAATTAGTCCAATAAAAGGCGACGAGTTAAGAACGTAACTGAAGGTTTTTATTGGCTAAATAACAGAGCCCACCCTCGTGGGTGATCCGATCCAACAGGGAGGAATACTAGCCAGTCAGCTACCTTTATACCTGGGCAGGTAATGGGCGGAGTCGGAGGTGGTCAGCCCAGGTATAACAGTGCGACAAGAGGCGACCTCGTGTAGTGATGTGACAGTGAGAACAGTGAGAACAATATACAGTGATAACTATAACAGTGGTTTACCACATTCACCCCTTGTTTAGATTAGAGTCCGGCGGGGTGAAGTGTATTACCAGCTCTGGTATGTCAGTCTGTCCGGAGGCTTCGTTAGCCTCTCCGATCGTCGCAGCGGCGGTGTTACATTATCCGGTGTTAAAGCTGGTGTCTGCGTAGTCGGCAAAGGCTCGTGGGGTTCCGGCATGCCGTCTACCTCGGCTGGACTCGGGGGGTTGGGAGGGGGGGGTGAGGGTGCGAGGTCTCGTAAGGAGACAGTGTCCTCCCGTCCGTCTGGGTAAGCCACATAGGCGTACTGGGGGTTGGCGTGCAGGAGGTTCACCTTCTCGACCAGGGGGTCCGTTTTATGGGCCCTCACGTGCTTTCGCAGCAAGACGGGTCCCGGAGAGGTCAGCCAGGTTGGTAGGGTGGTTCCCGTAGTCGACTTCCTGGGGAAGACAAACATTCGGGCATGGGGGGTGGTGTTAATGGCAGTGCAAAGTAGTGACCGGATGGAGTGCAGCGCAATCGGGAGGACCTCTTGCCAGCGTGAGGTTGGGAGGCCCTTAGACTTTAAGGCTAAGAGGGTGGCCTTCCATACCGTCGCGTTCTCTCTTTCCACCTGGCCGTTCCCTCGGGGGTTGTAGCTGGTGGTCCTGCTTGCTGCAATACCCCTCTCCAATAGGAACTGACGGAGTTCCTCGCTCATGAAGGAGGCGCCCCGGTCACTATGTATATAGTTCGGGAACCCGAACAAGGCGAAGAGTTTGTTCAGGCATTTAATGACCGTGTTACTGGTCATGTCTGGGCAGGGGAAGGCAAAGGGGAAACGGGAGTACTCATCAACGATGTTGAGGAAGTACACATTACGGTCGGATGACGGTAGGGGCCCCTTGAAGTCGATGCTCAGACGCTCGAAGGGGCGGGTGGCCTTGATCAGGCTTGCTCTGTCCGGCTTATAGAAGTGCGGTTTGCACTCAGCACAGATCTGGCAGTTTCTGGTCATGGTCCTGACCTCCTCGATGGAGTATGGCAGGTTGCGGGCCTTAATGAAATGGTAGAGTCTGGTGACTCCGGGGTGGCAGAGGTCATTGTGGAGGGTCTGAAGTCTATCACTTTGCGCGCTGGCGCATGTAATGCGTGAAAGAGCATCAGGGGGGTCGTTCAGTTTACCGGGCCGGTACAAGATCTCATAATCATAGGTGGAAAGCTCGATTCTCCACCTCAAGATTTTGTCGTTCTTGATCTTGCCCCTCAGCTTGTTATTAAACATGAAGGCAACCGAGCGTTGGTCGGTGAGGAGGGTAAATCGTTTGCCTGCCAAGTAGTGCCTCCAGCGCCGTACTGCCTCCACAATTGCCTGGGCTTCCTTCTCGACCGACGAGTGTCGGGTCTCGGGGCCCTGTAGGGTCCTTGAGAAGAAGGCTACCGGCCTACCCTCCTGGTTAAGGGTAGCGGCTAGGGCGAAGTCGGATGCATCGCTCTCCACTTGGAAGGGGATTGACTCATCCACTGCGTGCATTGTGGCCTTGGCTATGTCTCCCTTAATGAGGGAGAAGGCCGCGCACGCCTCTTCCGTGAGGGGGAAGGATGTGGTTTTCAGGAGGGGTCTGGCTTTGTCCGCATAATTGGGTACCCATTGGGCATAGTAGGCGAAAAGCCCCAGGGTTCTCCTAAGTGCTTTTGGACAGTGGGGGAGGGGTAGCTCCATGAGGGGGCGCATTCTTTCGGGGTCGGGGCCGATGACTCCGTTCTCTACTACACAGCCAAGGATGGCAAGGCGCGCTGTGTTAAACACGCATTTCTCCTTATTGTAGGTGAGGTTCAGCCGTTGGGCCGTACGGAGGAATTTCTCCAGATTCACGTCGTGGTCCTGCCGGTCGCGGCCGCAGATGGTGACGTTATCTAGGTAGGGGAATGTGGCCTGCAGTCCGTTCTGGTCAACCATCCGGTCCATCTCCCTTTGGAAGACCGAGACCCCGTTGGTGACACCGAAGGGGACCCTAAGGAAGTGGTATAGGCGCCCATTCGCCTCGAAGGCGGTGTACTGGCGGTCCTCGGGGTGGATAGGGAGTTGGTGGTAGGCCGACTTAAGGTCGATGGTCGAGAATACGCGGTATTGTGCAATCTGATTGACCATGTCAGATATGCGGGGAAGAGGGTATGCGTCCAGCTGGGTGTATCTGTTTATGGTCTGGCTGTAGTCGATGACCAGGCGATTTTTATCGCCGGTCTTAACGACCACGACCTGGGCACGCCAGGGGCTGTTGCTCCCCTCGATGATGCCCTCCTTCAGGAGACGCTGCACCTCAGAGCTAATGAAAGCTCTGTCCCCAGCGCTGTACCGCCTGCTCTTGGTAGCGACGGGTTTGCAGTCGGGGGTGAGGTTAGCGAACAGGGAAGGTGGCGGCACCTTGAGGGTGGATAGGCTGCAGGTGTTACGCGGTGGGCGGTTTAACCTTCGCTGGTTGTCGACTGTGAGTGGGGGGAGGGGTCCACCGTATGCTAGGGTTACACTTTGGAGGTGGGATTGGAAGTCCAGCCCTAGTAGGACGGCAGCGCAGAGCTGGGGGAGGACGAGGAGTTTAAAGTTTTTATACTCTGTACCCTTAACCGACAAGGTCACAGCACAGTAGCCGCTAATGTCCGTGGCGTGGGACCTCGATGCCATCGAGATTCGGTTGCGCGTTGGCAGGACAGGGAGGGAGTAGTGGCTCACCGTGTCTGGGTGGATGAAGCTCTCCGTGCTTCCGCTGTCGAACAGGCAGGTCGTGGCGTGGCCGTTTACTTTGATGTCCATCATCGACTTGGACAGGTGGTGTGGGCGGGCTTGATCCAGAGTGACGGAGGCTAGCGTGTAGGTAAGCGAGTCGTTGTCGTCTGCGGGCGAGGCGGTCGTCGGGTCCGGGGGCCCGGTGGCAGTCGGGCGTGGTGTGTAAAATGGCGTCTCCCACGAGGTAGGACAAAATGGCGGAGAAGATGGCTGCCCCCATAACTCACATGAGGCACTATTGGGGTCGGTTGCCTTGATCAAAGATGGCCGCCCCCATGACTCACGTGTGGGGATACTGGCCTCAGTTGCCGTGAAAGAAGATGGCCGCCCCCACAGTTCGCATGAGGCACTGCTGGCCTCTGAAGATCCGCTCCTGCAGGCCTTAGAGAAGTGGCCTTTCTTCCTGCAGGTTGTGCAGGTAGAGTTCCTGGCTGGGCAGCGCGACCTCGGGTGCTTCTCCTGGCCGCAAAAGAAGCAGCCGGCGGCCCGATCGCGGGTGCCCGATGTCGGAGCCGGTACCGGGGGTGGCGGGCCCGGTCGGGTCCGGGACGCCGACGCTGAGGTAGGTCCCGGGGGCGGCGCTGCGAAGGGTATTGCGGTAGGGGTCGGGCCCGAGTCCCAGGGTCGCGAGCAGTACCTGGAAAACGCCTCCTGGTCCTGATGGGCCACCTCCAGGGAGAGAGCGAGGGCTTCAGCTTTGTCCAGGTCGAGGTCTTTAGCTTCAAGCAGTCTTTGCCGTGAGTAGTCGGACCGTAGGCCTTTCACAAAGGCATCGCGGATATTATCTTCCGTATTTTCAACAGCCGTCACCGCTTTAAAGTCACAGTTCCTGCCGAGTGCTCTTAGCGCCCGTAAAAATTCAGCTACAGACTCTCCTGGCTGTTGCGGGCGGGATCTTAGGAGGTGCCTGGTGTACATGTAATTTACCGGGCTGCGGTACTGCTGTTTCAGTAGGTTGATAGCGGCCTCGTACGTAGTCGTGTCCTGTATGAGTGCGTATACTCTCGGGCTCGCTTGGGCGTTCAGAAGTCTTAGTTTGGATCTCTGCGGGGCGCCGGATTCTTCCAGGTAGGATTCGAAGCAGTCCAGCCAGTGTTTGAAGTTGAGGGCTGCGTTTGGTGCCTGTGGGTTTAGATCCAGGTATGGTGGTTTCAAGGCTTGCAGCCAAGCCGGCTGGTGTGGCCCGTTGTCTGGAGGCTGCTGTTGCTGTGCTGCTGGGTGAGCTCCTTGCTGTTGCTGTTCATTATCAGACATCTTTAAAATTTAGCCAATAAAATTGATATGCCTATCAATTAGTCCAATAAAAGGCGACGAGTTAAGAACGTAACTGAAGGTTTTTATTGGCTAAATAACAGAGCCCACCCTCGTGGGTGATCCGATCCAACAGGGAGGAATACTAGCCAGTCAGCTACCTTTATACCTGGGCAGGTAATGGGCGGAGTCGGAGGTGGTCAGCCCAGGTATAACAGTGCGACAAGAGGCGACCTCGTGTAGTGATGTGACAGTGAGAACAGTGAGAACAATATACAGTGATAACTATAACAGTGGTTTACCACACATAGAACATAGAAATATAGGAGCAGGAGTAGGCCGTTCGGCCCTTCAAGCTTGCTCCGCCATTCAATATGATCATGGCTGATCCTCTATCTCAATACCATATTCCCGCTCTCTCCCCATATCTCTTGATGCCTTTTATGTCTAGAAATCTATCTATCTCCTTCTTAAATATATTCAGTGACTTGGCCTCCACAGCCTTCTGTGGTAGAGAATTCCATAGGTTCACCACCCTCTGAGTGAAGAAATTTCTCCTCATCTCAGTCCTAAATGTCCTACCCCGTATCCTGAGACTGTCACTCCTTGTTCTAGACCCCCCCAGCCAGGAGCAACATCTTCCCTGCATCCAGTCTGTCTAGCCCTGTCAGAATTTTATACGTTTCAATGAGATTATACGTTTCAATGAGATATACATTAAATAGAGTCATCTTCATTCGTATGGCAGCTTGAAAAGCAAAATTAAATATCGATGTCCAAGTTGATCATCCACTCCATTCACCCAGTGATTGATCTTAGCGAGCAATGGTACACAAGATGCCCCATGGCTTGGGAAGCCTCTCCACAGTTGCACATCGGGCTATCATCCATTTTCCATTTATATAGTTGGTAGTTGCAGTTCCATATGAAGTTCTGATGTGGTTCTCCGTGATCCATATTTTACATGGTATGGTGAAGCCAGGTGGTTGATTCAGCAAGGTCAATGATCGGGTCCTGATTCTTGACCCGATTGGTTTCCCACTACCTCTGCCACTTGTCTTTAGGTGAGAGTTCTGAGGTTTTGAGAAAATCGGCCGCTAAGCCGAAGGGGGTTCCTGGTCTTAAGGCGATATCTCGGGATCTTCTGGTGATCTTTATCCATGGGTTGATCTGAGTTTACTAGGGCCCGGTTGTATTCCCTGATAATGCTGCTTCTCTTCTAAGAGGTGGTATCAAGATATGTACAAGGACAGGGAGCCAGACTGTCTGTGTTGCTTTCATACTGTTGTGCTGATTCTCCTAGTTCAGTTGCACTCCCAACAAAATTTGTTCATGGACTTCCTGCCCATGCTGGTGTGCAATATTCAGCTACTGGGAAAACAAGAGCCAAGGTGGCCGTCTGCAGTGTTTCTGAGCATCTGCTCCCCAGCTGGTCCCAGCTAATTTGTGGATTAAGTGGATCATAGTCTTTATCTTAGCTGTAGTTTTTGTCTTGACAGTCTGAGAGACTGCGATCTAGAACCACTCCAAGAAAATCTTCGTCCCTGGATCCAGTACCACAGAAGGGAGCACTCAGGTGCTTCTTTGCATGCCAGTTGCTCAAATGAAATGCATAGACAATCGTTTAATAAGGATTTGGACAAAGCCACCACAACAACAACTTTCATTTATAAAACGTCCCAAGGCACTTCACAGGAGCGATACCAAACAAAATTTGACACTGAGCCACATGAAATATTAGGACAAGTGACCAAAAGCTTGGTCGGAGAGGTAGGTTTTAGGGAGCGCCTTAAAGGAGGCGGAGAGGTTTAGGGAGGAAATTCCAGAGCTTGGGGCCTAGGCAGCCGAAGGCACGACCGCCAATGGTGGAGCGATTAAAATCGGGGATGTGCAAGAGGCCAGAATTGGAGGAGTGCAGAGATCTTGGAGGGTTGTAGGGCTGGAGGAGGTTACAGAGAGTGTGACCGGCGAGGCCATGGAGGGATTTGAAAACAAGGATGAGAATTTTAAAATCGAGGCTTTGCTAGACTGCGAGTGAATCTAGATCAGCGAGCACAGGGTTGATGGGTTGATTGGTACGAGTTAGAATACGGGCGGCAGTTTTGAATGAGCTCAAGTTTACCACAGCTTATAATAGACTGCAAATATTTGTAAGTCTTCTGCAGGCATGCGTCCTGCTTGGGCAAGAGTTCTCTCTTGGATGGTTATCGCAAGGTTATCTACATAGCCAAATTTGCTTACTAGAGTAATGGGAATTAAAGATCGGCTGTAGTGTAGCTTTGAATGCTTTTGTCTTTGTCACCTGGAGGTAGCCAATATGTGAAACCTGGCCTATCTAGATTCCTTGTTTAATATTTTCTGTATCTATAAATTAACTGCATAATGTCTGTGCGAATCCCTTTTTGAGATGTTAATCTGACCCCAAAACGTGATATACTCGATTGGTAGCAGTAGCTAATGTCTTGATTTGCCTTTCCATTGTGAAGAAGAGGTTTGATCCTCAAATATACTTGCTTGGAGTTCAAAGAAAAGGCAAGGATATAATTGGACTCCAGACCCGGGGTTACCAATTCCTGCTTTACATTGCTTATTCTGGGCTCCATGGAGTCATTCTCTACGTAATGTTTTTAGACTTAGTTGGAAGTTACTGAAAAAACTAAGATTTTGGAATCCTTTTTTTTGGATCAGTTTGTCAAGTATTGTACTATTGGTTACTTGTTGTATTTTTCTGCCTTTCTGTAATTTATCTTTCTTGTAAGTAGATCTTGAACATCACATAGTTCAGGCTAAAACGATCTATTTTCAAAGCAGGCAGGAGAGCATGATGGGCAGCCCATGGGTCACTAAAGGTAATCTTTATCCTATTGACAAGTACCAGGGTCAAAGTTTCAATTTATGGGGGATTTATGTTGCCTGTGGAGACAACGGCTTATCTGTAAAGGCAAGTTTAAAATTTTGGCAGAAAGCTCGCAGTGTAACAGAAAATTTCTATAGAGGCAATAGCATAGCTTTGTTTAATTATAGAAAGTTAGTATTGCCTGTAGAGTTTGCAGTAAAGACCACATTCATTGTCTCAGCTGATCAATTCTCATCTCTTTGTCTGGTTGAAAGCCATTTGTCACAATATCGAAAGAGGAAAAGAAGAAAGTAATCTTGCAAACCTTTTGTGGAACCCTTTATATCCCCACTTGCGCCACTTAAAGGTTGAATAAAATAATACCAGCCTCCCAGAGAACCCTGTTAGTGGATTTCAAGCTGTAATGTATCTGTCATTACTGAGCTAACTAATGTGTGGAAGGGATTATGAAAAGTTAAGTATCTTTGGCTGGTTCCAACTGTATATATCAGGATTGTAGTGAGACTGGTCAGTTGCCTTATTATTGCAAAGAGCATCTTGCTAACCAGGCATAAAATAAGTGCGGTATATGTTTTTTCTGAGTTGGCGTGAAGGAATGTTGTTCAGTCTAATGGTTTATTTTTAGAAGGAAGTACAACATTTGTTCTAATGGTTTGGTGAAGATGGCAGTCTCAGGAATGTGTTTTAAGCTTATTGCAGAGCAAGGCAGAAAATGTTTATAGCTATGATTTTGTTGTTGTATCTTGTGCCTTTTTTAAAGAAAATGGTTGCGATAGCTCTTGCTCAGACTGACTGAAGATTGTGCTATACCATACCATATAGAATCATACAGCACAGAAGGAGGCCATTCGGCCCATCGTGTCTGTGCCAATCTTTGAAAGAGCTATTCAATTTATCCTACTCCCCTGCTCTTTCCGAATAGCGCTTAAAAATGTCAACTTTTCAATTATATATCTAATTCCCTTTTGAAAGTTAGTATTGAATCTGCTTTCAAGATCTTTTCAGTTTGTGCATTCACATAACAGCTGTTATCGTTGATAGTTGGGTTCCTTTTTGTGGATCTGCGGAAGTATATATAGCTGTTAAGCATAAAAAAACACTGATTGTGTTATAACATTGTAGATATGTTATATAGGACTAATTTAATCTGACATTCTGATAATGGCACAGGGTGCTGAAAAAGCCTCAGCATCTGGGTCAAAATCGAGTAACCATACCTGGAAAGTGCAAATGTGTAGTCATAAGATGTGTGCAGGATTGGGCTTCTACCTCTGCTGGCCCCATGATAGAATAGCATGTTGATGCTCTCACTATATAGGCATCTGCATGAAGAAAAACCTCTGCGCAAGGTACTGTAGGGTTGCCAGCACCTGTTGAACTGTACCCTTGCACATGGTGATGTCTCACATGGAGTGAAGAAGGTAGGCAAAGAGGAAAAGGGTTAATTTCTGGATGGTTCTGGCCCCCTTACAGTGCTATTTGATGTTTTAATTACAAAGACCATATGTATATGACACTACAAAAAAATAGTTTTTTCACTAAACTACAGACATTTTTTCCAACAGGACAAGGTGGAATTGAATTTACAAGAATGAAACCAGGTATGGAGCAAAACATTTCAGAATTTGCAACACCTGAGAACAACTGATAAATAAATCTTAAAATCCAGTACTCTTGTCAAAGAATGTTTAGGTCTGTAGAGATGAGAATACAGAGCTTTGTCTGTGAATTGCATATTTAGAAAATTGTTGTAACTGACAGTTTAAATTAATTCAATATTTATTTAAATTGAGTCAGCAGATGCACTTCTTGCTGGTGGTTCTAGTCCAAACCCCTAACCAAGCACTGATGACATTATTTTTTGTGACTTTTAAACTGGTGCCTGAGGGAGAAGGGAACACAAGGATGTGGTGTTAGGTTGGGAGAAGGCTGGTGTGGAGTATTAACACCTGCGCAGATTAATTGGGCCGACTGGCCTGTTTCTTTGCTGTAAAATTCTATAAGCATTGACGATGAAACTGAAGTCACAACCTCAATCAATATAAATGAAGCCTCCACCAAACTCTTGACATTTGGTGCCACGGTATATCCAGTGATTGTAAGTGAGGAAAATAGTTTTACATGACAGACCATTATTAATAGGTAAAACAGAGAAATTTGATGCTAAAAGCACTGCCCACGGTGAAGCCGAGGCAGAACTCTTGTTAGAGTCCTCTTAAATAGGGACTGGTTTAATTGTCCTTCCTGTCTGCACTTCATGTAAAGCAGCCTGTATAATTCAGTGGAACAGAATATAAAACTTTCTGTTGGAGTTAAATCGACCCTATTGACATTCTGTGGCTGCAGACTTTAATGTTATCTGCAAAGTTGCCATGGATCTGGCCCAAATTCCAAACCATTGATGCCTTTGTCTAAACTTGCACTGGAATGTGTGTTCTTGTTGAGTTTTGGTAGTGATTGGCGGTAATACTTATGCACTTTTGGTTCTCTAGAACAGAGCAGCGTGGTCAGGATTTCTTGTTTTTTTTTATCCAGGTGATATAGAAAAGAAATGTATATTGTCAGACTCTAGTGGTTGGAAGAAGAATATTGTATATCCAAGTTGATACTTGGCCAAATATGCCAGTACCTTCCTTAACACAAAAACTGTAAAACAGGCTTTTAAGCAAAAACACTAGCACATGATCAGAATATTTCTGCCACAGAATTCAACATTTTTTTGAGAGTCCCAGACAAAAGCCTACATTTAGATTTTTATTTTATTCATTCATGGGATGTGGGCGTCGCTGGCAAGGCCAGCGTTTATTGCCCATCCCTAACTGCCCTTGAGAAGGTGATGATGAGCCGCCGCTTTGAACTGCTGCAGTCCGTGTGGTGAAGATACTCCCACAGTGCTGTTAGGGAGGGAGTTCCAGGATTTTGACCCAGCGACAGTGAAGGTTCAGTGATATATGTCCAAGTCAGGATGGTGTGTAACTTGGGGGTTGTGGTGTTCCCATGCGCCTGCTGCCCTTGTCCTTCTCGGTGGTAGAGGTCGCGGGTTTGGGAGGTGCTGTCGAAGAAGCTTTGGTGAGTTGCTGCAGTGCATGTTGTAGATGGTACACACTGCAGCCATGATGCGCCGGTGGTGGAGGGAGTGAATGTTTAAGGTGGTGGATGAGGTGCCAATCGAGCGGGCTGCTTTGTCCTGGATGGTGTTGAGCTGCTTGAGTGTTGTTGGAGCTGCACTCATCCAGGAGAGTATTCCATTACACTCCTGACTTGTGCCTTGTAGATTTTGGAAAGGCTTTGGGGAGTCAGGAGGTGAGACACTCGCTGCAGAATACCTAGCCTCTGACTTTCTCTTGTAGCCACAGTATTTATGTGGCTGGTCCGGTTAAGTTTCTGGTCAATGGTGACCCCCAGGATGTTGATGAATAATACTTGTAATGAACTCTCTGCATCATATGCCCAGACTTCATGTGTTAAAATCTAATTTTAAGAGTCTTTTAATTGTTTTAGATGGGATTTTGGACACTTCTTTCCTCTTCAAATATTGGCATGTTTTTCAGTTTGTATTTTCACCTGGTCAGAATCATTCTTTTTGCTATATTAATTTCTATTTCAGTTCCTTGTATTGATGATTGGCAAAGTGAGTTCTTTGTTAGGAAATGTTTTGTGGTAATGGTTTTCTTGGAACAAAAGGTTACACCAATATTTTGTACATGTGTAGAATATAATAGAAGTTCTTTTGAGCGGGGTGGGGCAGAGGGGAGGAAAGGGGTGAGTGCCTGACCTTGGTATAAAGGGAGGCACCCCATATTTTTTCATAATGGTATGAGGAATGTGAAAAGTTGCACTATTATTAATTGGCAGCACCCTTTTAATCACTTTCTCTTCACTTAGTTCTGGCTTTGTAGCTGGAGAAGGAAACCTTGAGAAGCCACTAAAGGAGTGAATCACCGTTCTACAACTTTAGTTCAAAATTCATAGTGATATCTGTCAGTTTTGATGTTTCTGTTCGATCGCTGCATCTCTTCAGAGACCTGTATTTAATTTGGGGTGTCTGCAGCAAAGATTTTCAGCGAGACTTTAATACTGGCACTCCTAGTGGCAGAAGATTGGCAATGCAGTCTTTCAATTTACAGTACTGCACATATTCTGCGACTTGTACGTTGATTGTGTTCTACAGATCAGAGGAGTATTCGTTCACTTTCATCATACCCAGGCAGATTTGTTTTTTTTACCAGATGCTTGTAGGCTAAAGCAATAAACAAAAAAATTGCATACTAAAAATGAAAATTCATTTACAGGCAGTTTCTGAGCTGTTTAGGTTTTGCTGCATCGTAGTAGTTCTATGATTTGTACATAAAGGCAATAGAATTGCTCAGTCTGCACGGGTGTAATCATGAGTCCTGTGTGCTGACTGGCCAGTGAATGTGGAGGCTGTTTAAGTTGGAAGGCGCCCATGGGTTTGGCAGCTGAACCAGTTTTCTTGAGGTAAACCAGATAAACACGAGATCTTAACAGAAATCAAATTTTATCGGAGTGCCTCATCTCATTCAGTCTTAGCATCTCAAATTTAATAATGCACCATCGTCCTCTGATGAATTGTGTATATATCACACATGCGTACTCTTTAAAGTGGGAAAGTTTCCTTGTGAAACAATTTAGCTAAACACGTAACTGGTTCAAGCATAGGAAATGGGGAAAGTATCAGACAATTTAGAGTCCAAATAATGGGGATGTATTTACAGAAAATCCAAATCCATAAAAATCTCTTATTTTGTAGATCAGAACCTCAAGACTAAGTAACAGCCTACAATTATTTACATAATTTACAGATACCACTTACCGGTCTCCAATGGTAGTTCCAAAAGTTCAAGCAGTTGTTACAAAGTATTTGCAGCACATTCGGCCCAAGAGGTCCATGCCAGTGTTTATGTTCCACATGAGGCTCCTCCCACCCCTCTTCATCTCACCCTTTCAGCATAACCTTCTATTGCTTTCTCCCTCATGTGCTTATCCAGCTTCCCCTTAAATGCACCTCTGTTATTTGCCTCAACTACTCCATATGGTAGCGAGTTCCACTTTCTAACCACTCTCTGGGTAAAGAAGTTTCCCCTGAATTCCCTATTGGATTTATTAGTGACTATCTTATATTTATGGCCCCTAGTTGATCTAAACTATGTAGTTGCCGAACATATAGGAGATAAAGGGATAAACCTATGCATTCATATATTTTTCAGGCTTTAGTATCCACTTTATGAAATGCCAAGAGGGATTTACATAGAATTTTATAGCACAGATTGGTCTATGCTGTTATGCTCCACACGAGCCTCTTCCCACCTTGCTTCACCTCAGCCTATCAACATCATATGACACTTATGGTCCAGCTCCAAATCTGCCATCCTGTAAGGATAGCTAAAGTGCGAGGGAACACAGATGTATCACCATTGCACCAGTATGGAAAAATAATCTTGGGAATATTAGACATGGGCAATTGTTCCCTGGTGCAATTTGCCCGCAATATTAATAGGGAAACTAAGTGCATACTGTTGACTTTCCATGATTGACACCTCTGCTTAATCTGTTAGATGCAGAAATATTTTAACATTAATTATGAAAACTTTTCAATAAATGTCATTGTGGTTCCAGCCACAGAGGTGACACCAGCAGTACAATGACACTCCCACAGTATAAGCTATTGCAAGTCATCGGTTTTGGGCAAAATTTGTACATTCAAATATTATAATGAATTAGATCAGTTTGATCCACTATTTGAGTTAGGAGTTAAGGTTTCACGCTGATTCCTTGGCTTCTTGATGTTAGTGACCAAGTGTACGTACCTCTGATTGATTCCATATTAGAATTTGGTGCTGAAAGTTGGATCTTGGGATCCGTACACATTATGTGTGACACCAACTCGCACACAATTTTTTTTTACTGATCTACCGCCCTGGAAAATACAGGAATTTATCAGTGAAAATCAGCAAAAACTAATTTTTACAGGCTCTCAGCGTGGAATGCAAAGGGGCTACGCTGTTCATACTCAGTCCGTTCCATTGTGCTGTAATGATAAAAACAATTCTCTATTGAATCTGATTACATAGAATTCAAACTGATGTAATCAGCCTTTATTTGAGTTCTATTGTATAGAATCCTTGTGTACCAAACCAGCCATCTTTAACTTCCATTATGTAGAATATCCATAAACCAAAACATTCACTTTCATTTGTGTTGTGTAGAATTATTGAATTGAATGTGATCTTTAATAAAATAATTCTGCACTTGGAGTACGTGTGTTTTTTGCTGTTAGTCATATGTTAGGACAAGCAATTTGGGCATAGCTTGGTTGGCATTCGATAGCCTATGTTTGCCCTTGGAGCAGCTTCCTTGTTGGCTCTGGTTGTTTCACAATTGTATGACATTATATACACAAATGTTGTTTCATGCAGCAAGCAAAGTCAATTTTTGTCACATTGCATGAAATGTTTTGTGCCCCTGCTTAGAAATAAGTATATATCTATTACAGTTCAGATATTTTGTTTTCAAGGTACAAAGAGCCTAAAATCAGTGTGAGCAGGTGTGTTGCTTCATATTGCGGTTGTATTGAAAAAGTTTGTTTGCGAGTCCTTTGCTAAATCTTATAGGGCACTTGGATGTAAGTTATGAGCTGATCGAATTTCAAGTCAAAGCTTGCAACATTTGCATTTATGCAGCAACTATAACATTAACGATGTCCTAAGGTGTTTTACAGAAAAACAAGGACTGGGTGTTGTGCCATGGGAGAACAGCTGAGAGAGGTGATTGAAGACTAGGTTAGAAAGATGGGTTTTCAGAGTGTTTTCAAAGGAGGACAGAGGCTGAGGTGCTTAGGGAGAAAGCTCCTGAGAGAATAGGCTGAGGTGACAGCTCTGCTGTTAGTGGGGTGGAGGAGGGAAAAATGCGCAGGAGACCAGAGAAAGAGAACCATAAAGTGCAGGAGGGACTGTGTAGCTGTAGGAGGTTGCACAGGTAGAGAGGTCAGAGGCTATGGAGGGATATGAAAATGAGAACAAGAATTTCAAATTGTATGCATTGAGGGATCCATGAGCCAGTGTAGGTCAGGGTGAGGGACAAGCAGGACTTAATGCAGAACAGAATGGCTGCAGTTGTGTTTTTGGATGAGTTGGAGTTGATGAAGGGTGGATAATGGAAAGCTAACAAGGAGAGCACATTGGACTAATTGAATCTATTGGTGATGAAAGTGAAATTTGGTGGCTGAAGGGGTGATGGTGGCGGTGGGGGCTGACTTAAGTGTCTTGGTGATGGAGAGGATGTGAGGCATAACATTCAACTCTGTTGAATCTTGATACTGCGGTTGTGCAAGGTTGTTCTTAGCCTGAGTGAGTGGACAGGGGTGGGGGGCGTGGGGAATGGCAACAGTGGCAAGGGAATTGAATTTATGGTGGGTACTGAAAATGATGGCTGTGATTTTCTTGGATGTTGAACTTGTTGGCAGCAGCAGCCAACTTCCTGGCACCAGGGGTGGTTCTGCTGCACAGGACGGGAGGAAAAAGAGGGGTAGAGCTATAGTAATAGGGGATTCTATTGTAAGGGGAATAGATAGGCGTTTCTGCGGCCGCAAACGAGACTCCAGGATGGTGTGTTGCCTCCCTGGTGCAAGGGTCAAGGATGTCTTGGAGCGGCTGCAGAACATTTTGGAAGGGGAGGGTGAACAGCCAGATGTCATGGTGCATATAAGTACCAACGATATAGGTAAAAAACGGGATGAGGTCCTAAAAGCTGAATATAGGGAGTTAGGAGGTAAATTTAAAAAATAGGACCTTAAAGGTAGTAATCTCAGGATTGCTACCAGTGCCACGTGCTAGTCAGAGTAGAAATAGAAGGATATTTCAGATGAATACGTGGCTAGAGGAATGGTGCAAGGGGGAGTGATTCAAATTCCTGGGACATTGGAACCGGTTCTGGGGGAGGTGGGACCAGTACAAACCGGGCGGTTTACACCTGGGCAGGACCGTGACCGATGTCCTAGGGGGAGTGTTTGCTAGTGCTCTGGGGGAGGGTTTAAACTAAAATGGCAGGGGGTTGGGAACCTGAGCAGGGAGACAGAGGAAAGGGAAACAAGGATAGAAGCAAAAAACAGGAAAGAGAAAAACCAAGATGGCAGTCAGAGAAATCGAGGGTTTAAATCAAACATGGCCACAGTAAACAATAATTCTAATAGGTCTAAGAGCGTTAAAAAAAACAAGCCTGAAGGCTTTGTGTCTTAATGCAAGGAGTATTCGTAATAAGGTGGATGAATTAGTTGCGCAAATAGAGGTAAACGAATATGATATGCTTGGGATTACGGAAACATGGCTCCAGGGTGGCCAAGGCTGGGAACTCAACATCCAGGGGTATTCAATATTCAGGAAAGATAGGCAAAAAGGAAAGGGAGGTGGGGTAGCATTGCTGGTTAAAGAGGGGATTAACACAATTGTAAGGAAGGATATTAGCTCTGATGATGTGGAATCTGTATGGGTAGAACTGAGAAATACCATGGGGCAGAAAACGTTAGTGGGAGTGGCATATAGACCTCCAAACAGTAATGCAGAGGTTGGGGATGGCATTAAAAGGGAAATTAGAGAAGCGTGCAATAAGAGCACAGCAGTTATCATGGGTGACTTTAATCTACATATAGATTGGGCCAACCAAATTAGTAACAATACTGTGGAGGAGGAATTCCTGGAGTGTATACGGGATGGTTTCCTGGACCAATATGTCGAGGAACCAACTAGAGATCAGGCCATCTTAGACTGGGTATTATGTAATGAGAAAGGATTAATTAGCAATCTTGTTGTGTGAGGCCCCTTAGGTCGGAGCGATCATAATATGATAGAATTCTTCATTAAGATGGAGAGTGAAGTAGTTGACTCGGAGACGGGTCCTGAATTTAAATAAAGGAAACTACGATGGTATGAGGCGCAAGTTGGGTCGGATTGATTGGGGAATGTCACTCTCAAAGGGTTGACGGTGGATAGGCAATGGAAAACATTTAAAGATCGCATGGATGAACTACAGAATTTGTTCATCCCAGTTTGGCATAAAAATAAAACCGTGGCTAACCAGGGAAATTATGGATAGCATAAGATCCAAGGAGAGGACCTATAACTTGGCCAGAAAAAGCAGTAAACCTGAGGATTGGGAGCAGTTTAGGATTCAACAAAGGAGGACAAAGGGATTAATTAAGAAGGGGAAAATAGAGTATGAGAGTAAGCTGCAGGGAACATAATAACTGACTGTAAAAGCTTCTAAAGATATGTGAAGAGAAAAAGATTGGTGAAGTCAAGCGTAGGTCCCTTGCAGTCAGAATCAGGGGAATTTATAATGGGGAACAAAGAAATGGCAGACCAATTAAATACATACTTTGATTCTGTCTTCACAAAGGAGGACACAAATAACCTCCCAGAGATGTCGGGGAACATAGGGCCTAATGAGAGGGAGGAACTGAAAGAAATCAGTATTTGTAGGGAAATGGTGTTGGGGAAATTGACGGGATTGAAGGCCGATAAATCCCCAGGGCCTGATAATCTACATCCTAGGGTACTTAAGACAGTGGCCCTAGAAATAGTAGATGCATTGCTGGTCATCTTCCAAAATTAGACTGGAACAGTACCCATGGATTGGAGGGTAGCTAATGTTACCCCACTATTCAAAAAAAAAAGAAAAAAAGGTGGCAGAGAGAAAATGGGGAATTATAGACTGGTAAGCCTGACATCGGTAGTGGGGAAAATGCTGGAGCCCATTATAAAAGATGTAATAGCAGAGCACTTGGAAAACAGTGACAGGATCGGACAAAGTCAACATGGATTTACAAAAGGTAAATCGTGCTTGACTAATCTGGAATTTTTTGAGGATGTAACTGGTAAAATAGATAAGGGAGAACCAGTGGATGTCGTGTATTTGGACTTTCAGAAGGTTTTCGATAAGGTCCCGCATAAGAGATTAGCGTGTAAAGTTAAGGCACATGGGATTGGGGGCAAGGTATTGACTTGGATAGAGAACTGGTTGGCAGACAGGAAGCAAAGAGTTGGAATAAACGGGTCTTTTTCCGAATGGCAGGCAGTGACTAGTGAGGTACCGCAGGGATCGATCCTAGGACCCCAGCTATTCACAATATATATTAATGATCTAGACGAGGGAACTAGATGTAATATCTCCAAGTTTGCAGACGACACAAAGCTGGGTGGGCGTGTGTGCTGTGAGGAGGATGCCGAGAAACTCCAGTATGATTTGGACAGGTTGGGTGATTGGGCAGAAGCATGGCAGATGCAATATAATGTGGATAAATGCGAGGTTATCCACTTTGGTGTCAAAAACAGAAAGGCAGATTATTATCTGAACGGCAATAGATTGGGAGGAGGGGACGTGCAACGAGACCTGGATGTCCTTGTGCACCAGTCGCTGAAGGTAAGCATGTAGGTGCAGCAGGCAGTTAAGAAGGCAAATGGTATGTTGGCCTTCGTAGCGAGAGAGTTCGAGTACAGGAACAAGGATGTCTTGCTGCAGTTGTACAGGGCCTTGGTGAGACCACACCCTGAGTATTGTGTGCAGTTTTGGTCGCCTTATCTGAGGAAGGATGTTCTTGCCATGGAGGGAGTGCAGCGAAGATTCACCAGGCTGATACCTGGGATGGCAGGAATGATGTATGAGGAGAGATTGGGTCGATTGGGCTTATACTCGCTGGAGTTTAGAAGAATGAGAGGGGATCTCATTGAAACTTGCAAAATTCTAACAGGACTGGACAGACTAGATGTCGGAAGGATGTTCCCGATGGCCGGGGAGTCCAGAACCAGGGGTCACAATCTAAGGATAAGCGGTAAGCCATTTAGGACAGAGATGTGGAGGAATTTCTTCACCCAGAGAGTGGTGAACCTGTGGAATTCTCTACCATACAAGGCAGTTGAGGCCAATTCATTAAATATATTCAAGAAGGAGTTAGATATATTTCTTAAGGCTAAAGGGATCAAGGGATATGGAGAGAAGGCAGGGACAGGGTACTGAATTTGGATGATCAGCCATGATCTCATTGAATGGCGGAGCAGGCTCGAGGGGCCGAATGGCCTACTCGGGCTCCTATCTGCTATGTTTCTATGTTTGAAGGAAGTGGCAATTCATCCACGTCTTTGTCCAACAGACAGACAGACAGCACAGAATTGGTAGTGGGGTCAAGAGAAGTGGTAGTGAAGGAGAGCTAGATGTCATCAGCATACACGTGGAACCAAATCACGTGGCTATGGATGAGGTTGCAGAGGGACTACATTGAGAGGTGGAGGGGCAAACGGATAGATTCCTTTGGGGTCTCTGGACATGATGGCATGGAGGAGGGAGGAGAAGTCATTGTTGATGTGCTGACTCCATCTGGATAGCTAGGAGTAAAACCACACGAGCAGTCCTGTAGAACTTTACAAAAGAAGAGAAACCGTAGAAGAGGATGGCACGGTCAACCATGTTCAACATTTGAGTACACGAGGACTAGGAGAGATAATGCGCCATGATTACAATCAGGGAACCACAGCAGGCATACAAGTGGCGACAGGAACAAGTTAAAGACAGCCCTCCAGCTTTCATTTGGGATGGGTCAAGGTAAAATAGGCATACGATCCAAATTATTCACATCTGTGATAAAACGTTTCTCATTTTATCCTGTAGTTATCAAAGCCATTTTGTAATCTCCCAATATTTTAAATGGATGACTGTGGATTTCTATAACTTTCCAGTGACTTGAGAACCATTAGAAAACGGTCGTATTGAAATAAGTCATTGCATATTTGTAGAAACAGTGCTTTCCTGCTACATTGAAAAATTCAGCACTGTTGCTTTCTTTGGTCAAGGGTTACAGCTTTCAGAAAAGCTAGTAGCATTTTTTTCTTATTGTGACCTCAAACATGTTTAGGGTACAATCTCAAAACACAAGATCCATTCACAGGCATTTGTTTCTAACTGAATTAATGGTTTTACCAATAAATTGAATGTATTGTCAAGAAGCAAAAACATCAGTACCTTTTGTAATGTGCAATATCTACTGAGAGGGGTTTTGGAACATTTCAAATTCTTAAAATGAAATAGTTAATTTACTTTCCCGCTTTTCCTCTCCATAGCGTTATAATTTTATTAAAGGAATATACTCTTTTCTCTTGTCCCTATATTCCCGATGGCTAAGATTGTTGTCCATGTTTCCTTTTAATAAATTAGGAGTTTACATAATTGAACTACCATCTGGCTGGTTTGGTTTGAAATTTCTAAAAATGTTGTTTTCCCCCACCTTTTATCTGCCAATTTTCCTGATGTGCACTTCTTCTGTCCCCCTTGTCTTTTTATTTCTGTTTCTTGATTTGTTTTTTTCCTCCCTTTCCCTTGAAGTAGTTGTTACTTGTGTGAGCCTTGACATGGAGAGCATCTGGCCCACCCTTGGTCCTATTCATTTTGTTTTCCAGTAGGACGATTGCTGGATAGTGATCAGGCGTGAGAAAGAGCCTGGCAGATTTTTCACTGCCTAACGTAAGGCACAAAGGCTAATTATAACACCCCAAACTGTAACCATAGCGAAAATCACCCAACTGCATAGACCGGGATGGCAACTTGTTCTTTGATCATTTCTTCCTGCTCTATATTTCAGCATCTCATTGCCTTAACAGAGAGTTGTAATTTTCACTTTCCTCTAATATTGCAACGATTAATAAAATAAACCTTGCAGTAAATGATTTGTTTTTCTGCAGCTGCAAGTCTTGTACTCTTCAAGTCTTGTAGATGCTGGTTGACTTTCTGACCTTGGATCACAGTTACTTAATGCCTCATTGGCTTTTGTTTCCTACTACCCTAGATGAAGTGGTAACAATTTGCAGCCTCTGACTGGAGCAGGCTTTACACACTGTCAGACTAAACTTAGGACCATTTGAAAGTTTAAGTGGAAAGGAAATATATCAAACGGGTTTTATACGTACACTTTAATTAATCACCTAGCTTTGTCTTGCATGCTAAGAGGAGTGCTTCTCTACACATAAGCACTCAAAACCAGAAATAATATACGCAGCCTGGCTAATGCAAACAGTATTCTATTTTACTTCACTGAAAGTGCACTTGCAGAGTACTTTGCAAATAGGAGGGTTTTAGACTAATATTTACTGGGGCATCACTGATGGGCACGAAGATGTAAAATGAGTCCTCCTTGACTGGGTGCCTTGACTTCTGTATCTATTTGAACTTGAAAAGAGGAGAATGTGGGGGGCTGATACTTGCAGAGAAAATTGGTACTGTTTACCTTGCACTTGCTTTTCTTTTACTTCAAATTGAAGACGGCTGTGTGTAGCCAAGCGTCTGCTGAGAGATTTATACTGCTGCAAGTTGTTGTATAATATATATTTTCCATTCACAAGCTTGACATTCTGCAAGTTTTGAATATGGGATGTATGAGTTGTTAAACTTAGTTCATTGTTAGAATATTCAGGATATCTAAGTCATATCCAGACAAAAAGTGTTGATGAATGACTGCCAGCACTTAGATATTTTTGTAAAGATTAGGGTACGGAGCACTGAGTAAACTGGGTAGGGAGCTTCCTGCCAAATATCCTCTCCATCACAAAGACTCCCTACTTCCACACCCACAATATCTCCTGCCTTCTCCCCTGTCTCAGCCCATCTGTGCTGAAATCTCATCCATGTCTTTGTCTCGTCCAGACTCGACTATTCCAATGCTCTCCTGACCAGCCTCCTCCACCTTCCCTAAATTTCAGTTCCTCCAAACCTCAGCTGTCCGTATTCTATCCCACACCAAGTCCTGCTTGCCCATGACCCCTGCATTGCTGGCCTACATTGGCTCTTGGTTCCCTAACACCTCCAATTTAAAATTCTCATCCTTGGCTTTCTATCTATAATCTCCTCTGGCCTGAAAAATACTCCCCTGCTCCCTCCACCCTAAACTCTTAATTTCTTCTCTCTAGCTTTTTGTGAATTGCCCCCTCCCTTTGCCTCACCAATGACAGCCATGCCTTAAGCCATCTCAGGAATTTCCTTCCTAAACCCGCCCTCTCCTTCAAGGCACTTCTTAAAATCCACCTCTTGACCAAGCTTTCGGTCACCTGTCCTAATACCTCGTTCTTTGGCTCGGTGTCAATTTTTATCTGATTACGCCTCTGAAATGCCCTGGGTGTTTTTCTATGTTAAAGGTACTGTACTGTATAAATGCAAGTTTAGTTGTAAGTTGTCCTGATTGCTAAATAACAAATTGAGGATCTGGTGCTTCGATTTCTGCAGGATTAAAACAAAATATTTATATCTTCTTAGTAGAATTCCTTTATTTGCAACAATTCAAAAATTCCTTTAGTTTAATTTTAACCTCCTTTGAACCATTGGGTTTTACAATAATCTTCCTTACAGAATTAAAACAGTTCCTAAAATATTCTAATGCTCAAGGTTAAGAAATCGTAACACAGAATGTGCAGCAAAACTAAATTAATGTTCAGAATGGGTTATCACTTCTGAGTTTGTTAATATAAAGTACTAGCGGGGGGCCCGGCGTTGCCAGGGCAGTTTAGAGGGCGGCGCGGTTGACGGCCGGCCGCTGCCGCTCCCCCGCTGTGTGTCTCGGGCCGAGCAGTTGTGAGGCCCGGCCCGAGTGACCCCAACTCACCTCCCGCTCCGGCGGGCCGACGCAGTTGAGGAAAAGCAGGGGAAAAAATGGCGGCGAAGTTTCGGGAGGCTGGAGGATTAGGTCCCGCCCGTGATGCACCGATTGGTCAACCATCAGGTCACTGAACTGTAGGATTGGTCAACCATCACGTCACTCAACGCTAATGAGCGGTAGGATTGGTCAACCGCTAATGAGCGGATTTTTAAAAGTTTTTTGAACGTTTTTTGTCTACTGTCCGAACAATTTTTGTCTGACCAAAAAGTAAATACACCTATGACACTCCCCTGATCATCAGCTTTCTTTTGATATAACATATGTGTAGGTACGCTCTATAACTTTTGAGAGTATAATGGACAGACAGACAGACTTCACATTTGATGCTCATAATAAACTCCAATATGTCCCATTGGTATAGATGCAAGTACATTTTCCACTATATTTATTTAGAAGCTGGGACACTTGCTTATTCAAATTCTCACTTTTGTCAAGAGGATGGGTTTCCCAGGACAGTAAGCGTGTGAGGTAGCTTGGGAGCTGGCATCTGCTCCTTCAGCATCACACTTCAGCTGATCACTGATGGAATCTGATGCTGACAATATCAATATTTTATTAGCTTTTTTAATTTGATTCTGCACATTGGCTAGACATCACCAGTGGAAAGTCAACTATTCTAGGTATTTTGAGCACTATTTCCATATTCTATTTGTATTATACTTAAGTCACTCATGATTTTGTCCATTATACAAAACATTTGGCTTAGGGTGGCACTAAATCACCTGATATTCCAGTGTCTCCCTTGTCACCTCTCTTTTAACTCTCCATTTATATTGCAATTTCTGTTGCCCCTTCAAAGAAATGTGGACTTGTATATTTCTCAAACAAATATTTTGCACCTACAAAGCAGAAGAACACCAGAGATCTTCGCTACAAGCTTTTCGGTCAGAGATTAGATAGTGCATATAAAATATTAATTATATGACGTCCTCACCAAGCCTGTATGTGATTTTTCTGGTTGTTTCCACTGGGATGTGGTTACTCTTTACTGGAACATAACATCAATTAATGTATTCACTATTTTTGTGTGTGTATGTCCACCCTTGTGCTGCCACTCACTTGCTTCTTTTACTGGCTCGTTCGCCCTCTCTCTTGCCTTATTGCTCTGTCTTGCTTGCGCTTTATCTCTCCCCAATTAGCATGAAAAGAGTTATGTATCTCTCTTTTTGTACCTGTTCTGCCAGTTTTATTTCGTCCAAATAGCCCAGCAATTTGCATTCAACACTATTTGTTAGAGGGTCAATAGGATACTATGATTTCACATACCTTGCTAATATACCCAAGTTACTGACTCCCATGCACCACATTTCAGCAAGAAGCTTTAGTGTAGAACTCAAAGGTAGAAACTGATGCCATAGGAACTTTCAAAAGGCAACCGGGCATGTACTTGAAGAGGGTTAATTTGCAGGGTTATGGGGAAAAAGTTAGGGTGTAGGACTAAATTTGATAGCTCATTCGTAGAGCTGGCACAGGTATGACTGGCCGAATGGTCTCCTGTGCTGTAAGATTCTGTAAACATAACATAAGAAATAGGAGCAGAGTAGGCCATTCAGCTCCTCGAGCTTGCTCCGCCATTCAATAAGATCATGGCTGATCTTCTACCTCAAGTCCACCTTCCTGCCCGATCCCCATATCCCTTGATTCCTTTAGTATCCAAAAATCTATTGATCTCTGTCTTGGAGATACACAATAACTGAGCCTCCACAGCTCTCTGGGGTAGAGAATTCCAAAGATTCACCACCTTCTGAGTGAAGAAATTTTTCATCTTGGTCCTAAATGGCCGACCCCTTATTCTGAGACCGTGACCCCTGGTTCTGGACTCCCCAGCCAGGGGAAACATCTACCCTGTCAAGCCCTGTAAAATATTTTGTATGTTTCAATGAGATCACCTCTCATTCTTCTAAACTCTGGAGAATATAGTCCTAGTCTACTCGATCTCTCCTCATAGGACAATCCCCCCATCCCAGGAATCAGTCGGGTGAACCTTCATTGCACTCCCTCTATGGCAAGTATATCCTTCCTTAGGTAAGGAGACCAAAACTATACACAATACTCCAGGTGTGGACTCACCAGGGCCCTATATAATTGCGGTAAGACGTCCCTACTCTTATACTCAAATCCTCTTGTAATAACGGCCAACATACCATTTGCTTTCTTAATTGCTTGTTAACTTTCAGTGATTTGTGTACAAGGACACCCAGGTCCCTCTGAACACCAACATTTCCCAATCTCTCTCCATGTAAATAATACACTGCTTTTCTATTTTCTACCAAAGTGGATAACTTCACATTTCTCCACATTATATTCCATTTGCCATGTTCTTGCCCACTCACTTAGCCTGTTTATATCCCCTTGAAGCCTCTTTGCATCTTCCTCACAACTTACATTCCCACTGAACTTTGTATCATCAACAAACTTGGATATATTACATTTGGTCCCCTCATCCAAATCATTGATCTGGATTGTGAATCGCTGAGGCCCCAGCACTGATCCTTGTGGTACCCCATTAGTTACAGCCTGCCAACCCGAAAATGACCCACTTATTCCCACTCTCTGTTTTCTGTCCGTCAACCAATCCTCAATCCATGCTAGTATATTACCCCCAATCCCATGAGCCATAATTTTGTTTAATAACCTCTTGTATGGCACCTTATTGAATGCCTTCTGAAAATCCAAATACACCACATCCACTGGTTCCCCCTTATCTATTCTGCTAGCTACAACCTCAAAAAACTCAACAGATTCGTCAAACACAATTTCCCTTTCATAAATCCGTGTTGACTCTGCCCAACCCTATTATTTTCTAAGTGCCCTGTTACCACGTCCTTAATAATAGATTCTAGCATTTTCCCTACCACTGATGTCAGGCGAACTGGTCTGTAATTCCCCGTTTTCTCTCTCCTTTCTTAAATAGTGATGTTACATTTGTTACCTTCCAACCTGTGGGAACTGTTCTAGAATCTATGGAATTTTGGAAGATGACAACCAATGTATCCACTATCTCATTAGCCACCTCTTTCAAAACCCTAGGATGTAGGCTATCAGGTCCAGGGGATTTATCGGCTTTCAGTCCCATTAATTTCTCCAGTACTATGTTTTTACTAATGCTAACTTCTTTCAGTTCCTCATTCCCTTGGTTCTCCACTATTTCCGGGAGTGTTTTTTGCTGCTGCTTCTCTGAAGACAGACACAAAGTATTTGTTTAATTTCTCTGCCATTTCCTTATTCCCCATTATAATTTCTCCTGTCTCAGCCTGTAAGAGGCCCACGTTTACGTTCGCTAATCTTTTCCTTTTTACTTACCTATAGAAGCTTTTACAGTCTGTTTTTATGTCTCTTGCTAGTTTACTCTCATTCTATTTTCTCTATCAATTTCTTGGCCCTCCTTTGTTTAATTCTAAAATTCTCCCAATCCTCATGCTTACTTTCTTTGGCAACATTATAAGCCTCTTCCTTTGATCTAATACTATCTTTAACTTCTCTTGTTAGCCACAGTTGGACCACCTTTCCTGTGGGTTTTTTGTGGCTTAAAGGAATGTATATTTGTTGTAAATTATGTATTCTTCTTTAAATGCTAACCATTGCTCGTCCACTGTCATACCTTTTAATGTAGTTTCCCAATCTACCTTCGCCAACTCACTCCTCATACCTACGCAGTTTGCTTTGTTTAGATTTAAGACCCTAGTTTCGGACTTAACTAAGTCACTTTCAAACTGTTATGGTCACTCTTCTCTAAAGGCCCCTTTACTGCAAGGTTATTAATTAACCCTTTCTCATTGCACAATACTCAATCTAAAATAGCCTGTTCCCTAGTTGGTTCCTCAACATACTGATCTAGAAAACTATCTTGTATACATTCCATGAATTCATCCTCCACACTATTACTGCAAATTTGGTTTGTACAGTCTATATGTGGATTAAAGTCCCCCATGATTACTGTATTACCCTTGTTACATGCGCCTCTAATTTCCTGATTTATACTCTGCCCTGCATTACAACTACTGTTTGGGGGCCTATAAATAGTTCCCATCAATGTTTTCTGCCCCATGCCATTTCTTAACTCCACCCAAACTGATTACTACTTGATTTTTGGAGCTAAGATCCTTTCTCTTTACTGTCTTTATCTCATCCTTTATTATCAGCGCATCCCCTCCTCCTTTTCCATTTTGCCTATCTCTTCTAAAAGTTATTGGCTATTAGATCAAACCTATTTCTATCTGAGCTATTAATTCACCTATTTTGTTGCGAATCCTTCGCGCATTCAGATATAGTGCCTTTAGCTTTGACTTTTTTTTCTATTTTTCCCTGATGTCACCTTAGTCACTGATACCCAATTACCTTTGTTACTCTCTCTGCCCCTTCCTGAACCACTCTGCTTATTTTTATCCAAAACTCTACTCTGCTCTAGAGCCTTGACATTTCTCTTGCTGCTTTTAAATTTAATCTTTCCTGAACCCTCCCACTTCATTAGTTTAAAGCCCTGTCTACTGCCCTAGTTATTCGATTTGCTAGGACACTGGTTCCAGCCCGGTTTAAGTGGAGCCCGCCCCAACGGAACAGCTCCCTCTTTCCCCAGTATCCCAACGGAACAGCTCCTTCTTTCCCCAGTAAGAAAGTACTAGGTTAATTGGACCAAATATGACTAGTAAAATAGATATCTAAAGGAATCTTGAACAGTAACTGTTCAACTAGGAAGGTCACCCTTTGTTGTGTATTTTACTTTTAAAAGTACCCATTGTGGGTGCCGTAGATCTCGTTGTGCACTTGGTGCACCATCGAGAGTATCCTGTCCGGCTGCATCACTACCTGGTATGGCAACTGCACCGCCATAGACCGCAAGGCTCTACAGATGGTGGTGAAAGCTGCACAACACACTATAGGAATTAAACTACCTGCTGTGCAGGATATCTACCCCGAGGGGTGCCGGAGGAAGGCCCTAAGAATCATTAAAGACGCGAGCCACCCCAGCCACAACCTCTTCGCCCTGCTCCCGTCCGGTAAGAGATCCCGAAGCATACGGCCTCGTACCAGCAGGTTTCGAAACAGCTTCTACCCCCAGGCCATAAGACTCATGAACGAATAATTTATTATTATTTATTACTGTTGTTTTATTTATTATTACTGTATTTCTATTAGTATTTTTATCATTGTTATGCTATATTTATTCCAATGTTGGGAGGACTTGTAAAAATCAACATTTCATTGTGCAGTACACACGTCTGCTGCATGTATGACAAATAAAATTGAATTGAATTAAAATTAAATTGAATTTGAGAATGAAGAGGTGGCTGATTTCTGAGCTTTTTCAAATGCATTTCGAGATTTGGTGGTTCCAAACTAAGTCAACTTAACAGTAATACAGAAACTACTGATCTGTGGTGAGGTTGACGATGAGCACATGAAGCAATCCTGGAAAACATTAAACTAAATTCATATTTTGCCAGTAAGATTTCCCCCCCCCCATGATAAGTACTATTGTGTAAACTTAAATATGAGAAATTCAATCCTCAAAATGAGTGAAATAAACCTTTTGGTTCAAGCTCATCACTGCAATAGGGAAAAGGCCACAAAGTATCAATTGCAGCAAGAAATCAGCAAAAATGTGCGCTGAGGGATTGATGATGTCAGGAAAAATGTTCTGATGTTACTTGCACGGTAAATGCTTGTCTTTCACTTGCCAAAGATGGAAAGTGACTCCCCTCGAGTCATTAGTGATTTCTTGGTTTGGTGCAAGTGCTGTCAGGCAGTAAACTTCTTGCTACCTAATTAATCCATTCTCTCTGTCATTTTTGGACAAAAAGTACTGCTTCATATGTTTTTCCTTAATTATCCAAAGGCCTCTTTTGCACAATCTGTGATCTTGTCTGGTTTCCTTCTGTGGTTAAAACCATACTCTGTTTTCATTCTCAGGTTAACACTTGTGGCAGTAAAACTGTGATCCATGAGCTTCTCGTTAGCTGATATTAGATAGTGTGACAATGGAGGGGGGCCTACAGTTTGTCTCATCCACCCACTGGGCTAATAAGGGAAGCTTCCATTTTTGATCCATTTAAAATAAATGTGTGTTACTGCCGTGTGAGGGTAGGATCCTTCTGATAGTCTCCACAATCACTTAGTCTGTTGAAACTTGCTTCACGCAATGGATCACACAATGAAAAATAGCTATTTCTGCAAAGCTATGAAGCGCTTCGGGTGGTGTGAGTCACTGCCATTTGGAGAGGGAGCACAAGCAGGATCTACCAAACTCTTGAAACAGTAACATTAATCCTGTTCAAACTTAAAGGAAGGGGTTGTATGCTAGGATAATTACCGAGTACAAAAGCAAGATACTGCGGATGCTGGAAATCTGAAATAAAAACAGAAAATGCTGGAAATACTCAGCAGGTCAGGCCGCATCTGGAGAGAGAGAAACAGAGTTAATGTTTCAGGTTGATGACCTTTCGTCAGAACTGAGTGTTTAATTGCCCACCTTTTTAAATTAAAAAATTAAGCATGATGCATTTAAAGGAACCATTTCACATTGGGAAAAGAGTCTACAGCTTGGGGGCCATGTAAAAATACCCAGCCCATGGAATCTAGTTTTTAAAGCTCAGGCACCTCCATTCCATTTTCACCTACATTTCTTGCTGGTTTGCCCTGTTTGAATTTTGGGGCCTGGATATTTAGAAAGGCCAGAACTCTTGCCTCGTTGTTGAATAAATCCTACATTTGACAGCCAAGATCCATTGGTACCAGCAATTTGAAATGCGTAGAAATATGAACTGGTGAATTGTGTAAAATGGTTGCCTTTAGAAAATGGTCGAGGACTGCGAAAACTGCAGCCACAGTGAGATCTCAAATAAACAAAACCTTGAAGCTGGGGGCCTAGGGCTACTCAAATAACATAGTTAACAGGCCTGCAAGAGATGACAAGCTTGCAGGATGATCGAGTCTACAACAATAATTACAATACAATACAATACAAATCGCTTTATTGGCATGATAAGGTACATCTTATGTTGCCAAAGCATCAAAATACATTTATGGTTGAACACATAAACGCGGTTCCATTCATACAGTGTATAAACAGGTATATCCCTGAGTGTATAAATATACATTCGCGTTGTTTATATATATTCTTTTCTTAGTTTACTGGTTGTCCCTCTGTTCATGGCAAGCTGTAACATAGTGTGCCGCCAGTGTTATACAGCTTCTCTCCTCTCCCAGTAGGAATGGGAGCTTTTGGTTGTCATTCAGATTTCTGAAATCAGGGCATATTTGTGAGAATTTTTGGTAGAAATTCTCCCTGATGCCCTGATATTTTCCACAAGCTGTGAGGAAGTGCATCTCTGTCTCCACCACTCCCTGACTGCAGTGAGAGCATATCCTGTCCTCTCTTGGCAGCCTGGTCTGCCTGTGTCTGCCTTTTTCGATCGCTAGGCTATGTTCGCTAAGTCTGTACCTTGTCAAGGTTCTTCTCAGTTTGTTATCCTTTACCATGGTCAGGTAATCAGCTATGTTGTATTGTCTGTTTAGGGCCAAGTAGCAATTGAGTTTGCTTTGGGTTTTTGTTGTTTCTGCCCAATATGTCAGATATTTTTCCTTTTGCTTAGCGACGATTGTGTTGGGTCGAATTCTTTGTGTTACCCTGTCACTGTCCTGGGGCTGGGTATTGTTAGTAGTTACTTCACTGAGTCCCAGGACTAGTTGACTGAGGGTATTCTTCTTTATGGTCAGCTCTTGGCATTTCAGGGCGTCGTAGTGATAGCATTGGGGATTGCTCATTTGTAGGTGATTCCAAAATTTGGTGGCTCTTTTTTGGATAGTGATTATTAATGGATATTGGCCTAGTTCCGCCCTGCATGCATTGTTTACTGTTTTCCTTTGAGTCCGGAGGATACTTTTACAGAATTCTGCATGTAGGATCTCAATTGGGTGTTTGTCCCATTTTGCAAATTCTTGTTGAGTTAGCGGTCCCCATACCTCACTGCCATAGAGTGCAATTGGTTCAATTACTGATTTGAAAATTTTGAGCCAAATGCTAATTGGGATTTCTATTTGGATTGATTTTTTGATGGCATAGAAAGCCCTTCTTGCTTTCTCTTTCAGTTCATTCACAGCCAGTTTGAAGTTTCCCGTAGAACTGATTTTTAAGCCCAAGTATGTGTAGTTAGTGGTTTGTTCAATTTTGGTTGTTCCTACTGTGAAATTTATTTTGGGTCCCTGATGTTTGGATCTTTGCTGGAACACAAGGACTTTGGTTTTTTGGGGATTTATTGTCAGGGCCCAAGTCTGGCAGTACGACTCCAGCAGGTCCAGGTTTTGCTGTAGCCCCTCTTTAGTAGGTGACAGCAGAACCAGGTCGTCTGCATAGAGGAGGAATTTAACCTTGGATTCATATAGGGTGAGGCCAGGTGCTGTAGATTGTTCAAGTAGTTTTGCCAATCCATTAATGTAAATATTAAAGAGTGTCGGTGAGATTGGCGAGCCCTGCGTCACCCCCCGCCCCTGTGGGAAGTATTTTGTTTGTTTGTCTCCAATTTTAACTGCACATTTGTTGTTTGTATACATTGATTTAATTACATCATATGTTTTCCCTCCTACCCCACTTTCGATAAGTTTCAGGAATAAACCGTCATGCCAGATGGAGTCGAAAGCCTTCTGGAAATCTACAAAGCATGCGTAGATTTTGCTTTTGTTATGGTGAACGTGTTTGTCAATTAGGGTCTGTAGGGTGAAGATATGATCGGATGTTCTATAGTTTGGCAGGAATCCAATTTGGCTTTTACTCAAGACATTGTGCTCCTCAAGGAAGTTTATAAGTCTTTTGTTTATGATGCTACAGAATACCTTCCCCAGGTTACTGTTTACACAGATGCCTCGATAGTTGTTTGGGTCGATTTTGTCCCCACTTTTGTATATGGGCGTTATGAGTCCTTTGTTCCAGATATCAGGGAAATAACCGACACTCAGAACCAAGTTGAAGAGTTTTAGGATAGCCAGTTTCATTTTGTTGTCTGTGTGTTTAATCATCTCGTTTAGTATGCCGTCTGTCCCGCAGGCTTTTCCTGGTCGCAGGTCCTTGAGTTTTTCAAGAAGTTCTTTTTCTGTTATTATGGCGTCCAGCGGGTTTTGGTTATCTTTTATGGCCATTTCTAGCTTTTCCAGTTTTTTGGATATTTGGTGTTGCTCTGGTCTTAGTGTGTTTTTCTGGTATAATTTTTCAAAGTGGTTTACCCATGTGTCCCCATTTTGAATGGCCAAATCGTCGTGTTGTTTTTTGTGTAGTGTTTTCAAGTTTTCCCAGAAACAATTGGAATCAATGGATTCCTCCATGGAGCTGAGTGTATTCTTAATATATTGCTCTTTTTTGGTTCTGAGTGTGTTTCTGTATTGTGTTAGTGTCTGACAATAATTAACTCAAGATAAGGGTGACAATCTAGTCTAATGGGTGAGCAGTTGCAAATCACATAATAAGGGACCTCTGGAATTCCCTAAACAACCAAGGATACCGATTGGCTAAGGGTGGACACATCTCAGACAAAATGTCCGAATCTGCACACGGCACGCCTTGACCATTCTGTTATGATCACAGAAGCTGTGAGCTAACTGTAAAGAGGTCTCATGACTGATTAGAGCAACCTTGTGCAAATGGTCTTATTGGTGAGGCGGCACATAGGTAGTAAAAATATTATAGATATATAAAAGAAGGGAGCCAAGAGCTAGTTTAGCAGCAAGAACCTAGGAATCACACTCGAAGGGAGGAGCCACAAGTCCAGGACTTCTTGTAGGACACCAGCGCGAAGGCTGATAAACTTTCAAATGGGTAATATTGTTTTAAGCTAGCACACAGGGAAGTGTGAGCCATGTGTCATTTTCCTTGTAAGTTATTCAAACAACTCGTTAACCAATAAAGTACTGAATGTATGCAACTTACTGAGTGACCGACATTTGACTCTCTGAACCATAATTGTTGAACTGTTGTTGAGCTGACTACTTATTCGCTCAATAGATAGTGAATTCGGGACAACAAAATGTAAAATTATTGAGAATATGGATTTAAACTTGTTTTTTGGCCTCTGAGGCTCTGTCTCTATATGACGCACAAGGACAAAAACCTTGAACATCCTTGGTCTACAGCATGAGTCTGGGGCAAATTTGGTTCCGGTGCCGTTGTGTCTTGCAGGAGGTGCCTTGGTTTCTGAGCTGTGCGTATTTGCAAGTTCTTGATGTTGTGTTCCATTTGCTTAGTAATTATCTGGTGGGAGATGCAGGAAGATTCCAGATTACTTAGCAGCGAAGCAAACTCAATATCCTGCAGTGTTTGTTGCCAGATAATCTGTTATTCCAATGACTCGTCCTGTTTGTAAACCTTTTGTGCATGATTAAAATGTGTATGCTTGACTGACTTCCTTTGTTGAAGATGTGATAGCAACAGAATTTTGAATCTCTTTGATCTTATTCCGGATGATCACACAGATTGCTGTGGTGAAGGCAACAATCCTTGTTATGAAGCAAAAAGCAGCAGTTGTCATCTGATCCTTTCTTACTAAGTAAGCCCCCAACATAAAGGGACAACTAAAACAATTGTGATGAGCTATGATTCGGTATTAAAAAAAAGTGTTGTCCGTTTCCCCCCCCCACCCCCCCCCCCCCCACCCCCCAATCCCTCCAACGCACTGCAACAACCGATCGATTGACCAGGTTGGATTGGGCTAGGATGCTCGCATTGAGCTACAATTTCCAGAAGTTCAGCTCATATAAAAAGAGAAATGTTTTAAATGGAGAATTGTAATTGTTTCTAGATTGACGATACGCAAGATTTCAGTACCATGCAATATCTGAGCAACCATTTGTCATTGTGGATCTAAGTGATTTTAAAAATTCAATAAATAAATGGACATCCAGATCCTCAGAGTTGTGGGAGGAATCCAAAGTATGTGGGTTTTGGAGAGACACTGGCATTTAAACTAATTTGGGTGAGGTTCTCATTTGGTGTCTGAAGCTTCCTGGGAGTACTTTGAACATCTTTTGTTGCATACTGCTCTGTAATAATGGTGACTTGGGAGAGAGATATCATGGCGACCGCATAACCTTGTCATTGACCGGCTGAAGAGATGGTATGACCCTCTTGTCTCTAGGGAATGAAGTGAAGGTTATTTTGATTTTTAAAAGTACAGGAACCCAAAAGAGGTATTTGGAGCTCTTTATGTACCGTTACAAACATGTATTTCAATTCTTGTGGTGGGTGCATTATTGAACAAGATGGCCTTGAGCATTGGCAGCTTGTTATAAACACTGGCACCTGGGAATCCCTGGCCCAAGACCGCACAAAATGGAGGAGAAGCATCCGGGAAGGCGCCGAATACTTCGCCAGCAGCAAGCTGAAGCCAAGCGCAAGGAGCGCACGTCAACCCAAGCACCCCCACCCACCTGCCCCTTCAACCACCGTCTGCCCCACCTGTGACAGAGACTGTAGGTCCCGCATTGGACTCATCAGTCACCCGAGAACTCATTTTTAATGTGGAAGCAAGTCATCCTCGGTTCCAAGGGACGGCCTAAGAAGATGATGATGATAAACAAGTAGGTATCCCCTTTGTCTACCTAAACTCTTCAATACCTTCAAATCTTGATCTGACGTTTTTGCTGTATTATTTCCAGTGTAAGTAGAAGTGAAACTGCATCTCCAGACTGCTAATCAATTCACAATTCACAATTCAAATCGCTTTATTGGCATGATAAGTTACATCTTATGTTGCCAAAGCATCAAAATACATTTATGGTTGAGCACATAAACGCAGTTCTATTCATACAGTGTATAAACAGGTATATCCCTGAGTGTATAAATATACATTCGCATTATTTATATATATTCATTTCTTAGTTTACTGGTTGTCCCTCTGTTCATGGCAAGCTGTAACATAGTCCTTCCCTTCCTGTATTCAGAGAGTATCCGGTGAGAATGGGATCAGTAACTGTTCAGCTCATCTGGTCCTGGGCAGAAGGGTTGAATGACAAATATCCCTTCTCTTTTAAACTGATGGAAATACCTGTAAGTTCTGAAGATACTTTGTTTAGCTCAGCCTAAATCTTGTTTCAAATCTACATTTAATACAACCAACCTCGCTATCCATGCCTGCTGTGGTTGTCTGAGGACTCTAATCTCATTGTTGTTTGTAAATGTGAAAGATCACATCAGTTGAACTTGAGCAATGGTGTTACCAGACCTTGCATCTGACCTGAGGCTGAATTAGAAATTCAGAATGCACTGATGAAGTAGTGATGAGACTAATCCTTGTTCAGTCAAACCAGTTGCAGTCAAGTATTACATGCTACGTGCTTTTTGCTGCTGACCCTTTTGAGGACCAGAGGAGTTTTCCATTTGTTGGAAGATTCGGGCCATTTTGGGATACACAGCATCCCAATTGGATAAATATCTAGGCATTATTGTAAAGTTCAACATTAAATAGAATGAAGATTGAATAGTCCTACACTGCCCAAACCCCTTTACTAGACTACTTTTTATTACTTCGTGATGTCTTTAGCAGGATAAATTATGAGGATGGGTTGAATTAACATGGCTTGCGTTCTCTTAAGTTTGGAAGGTTGAAGGGTGATCTAATCGAGGTGTTTAAAAGGATAAAGGGATTTGATCGTGTGTATACAGCAAAACTATTTCCTCTGGTAGAGAAATCCAGAACAATAGGGCATAATCTTATTGAATAGCAAAACAGGCTGAATGGCCGACTCCTGTTCCTATGTTCCATCCTGATTCTATCCCTGGACTTTTGTGGTGAGCTTCAGCAGCTGTTCTTTTATGTGTTTGCACTTTAAAAAAACTACTGCAACTGCGCTTGAATTTTAGTGCACAACTTAAAGCATACCTTAAAAAAACAGGATTTCTTGAATTTATATTAGAAATGTTATAATTTGGAAGAACGTTCACATTTAACATGGTGCTAATGTCAGGTACGTATGCTAACCGTTTGTCTTGAAGGCGACCACAAACTTTACACGGAACATTTTTTTGGGGCCTGTCTCGTGTGTCCCGCCCACCCCCTTTTCTCAACGAAGAGAGTGGATGAATTATGACAACTTGTAGTACGAGAAAACTTCTACTGTTGCCAGTTAGAAAGGTAGGTCAACCTTGTAGCTTCACGAGTGCCAGGAAACCAGTGTGCAGAGTTGGAAGCACGATGCTGGCCAACTGGCAAGCTACTCCTTCAGCCCGTATCCACACAGCACAGCAGGCATGGATAGCGAGGTTGGTTGTATTAAATGTAGCAGAGAAAGAGCTTTTCTGTGGCATGGTCGAGGAGACAAAATGCAGCAGTAAGATGAGACCATTGTTTTTGTGGTCACTGTAGATGCGGGAAAGATGTCCCACACCTGACCATGGTATGTTTGAGGCAGACATGGGAGTTGAGGGACACAAGGTGTTACTTTCATGCAACCATATCTGGTATAGAGCAAAAACTGCACGGAAGATAGAATTCCTTCTTTGAAGAAATAAAATTGGTACCTTGATAAAGGGCTGCACACTTAAACCTGTGAATGTATGTACATACCTTTTGTGTGTGTGTGTGCATAAAACAACAACAAAAACTACTTGCATTTATATAGCACCTTTAAAACATCCCAAGGTGCTTCACGGGTATTATCAAACAAAATTTGCTACCGAGCTACATAAGGAGATATTAGGACATTTAGCCAAAAGCTTGGTCAATAAGGTAGGTTTTAAGGTGTGTCGTAAAGGAGGAGAAAGAGGTGGAGAGATGGAGAGGTTTAGGGAGAGAATTCCGGAGCTTGGGGTCTAGGCAGTTGAAGGCACGGTCGCCAATGGTGGAGCAATTAAAATCGGGGATGCAGGGATCTCGGCATGTTGTCGGGCTGGAGGAGGTTACAGAGATAGGGAGGGGCGATGCCATTGAATGATTTGAAAACAAGGATGGGAATTTTTAAATTGAGACGTTGCCGGTCTGGTAGCCAGTGTAGGTCAGTGAGCACAGGGAAGAATGGTGCATGGCACTCGGTGCGAGTTAGGATATGGGCAGCAGAGTTTTGGATGAGCTCAAGTTTAGGGTGGAAGATGGGAGGCCGGCCAGGAGAGTGTTGGAATAGTCAAGTCTGGAGGTGACAAAGGCATGGATGAGGGTTTCAGCAGCAGACCGGCTGAGGCAGGGGCGGAGACGGGCGATGTTACCAAGGTTGAAGTAGGCGGTGTTGGTGATGAAGCGGTTATGTGGTCTTGGGGTCAAGTACGACACCAAGGTTTTGAACTAAAGCACCCACTCGTACAGAATAATCATGTTCCATTCTTGTCTTCTGTTTCCAAATATGTTTGAAATCTGCATTTTGTTGTATTGAATTAAGTGATTTCCCTGTTGGTTTACACTTCATACATGTTGATGCAAATCTGCCACCTATTTGTTTGCTATAAACAACCTCCTCCCTGCACAGATGTTTTCAGAAATTAAGGCCATTAACTGAAGTGATTAGGGCATGGCTGGAATTTTGCTTGTACAAGCATTTGGAGCCCTGTTAATTCTATACATTGTCCTCTGAAACAATCTTGGGGCTGCATACATTAATGAAGTCGCCTTTTTATCTTTTATTCTGTATATAGTACATGTTTTCCATTTTGTGACTCTCTCAAAAGATATCTCTAAAGTGTAACCTCAAAATGACAGTACATCGATGAAGCATTAAAATGTTTTAACCATTGAGTAATTGATTCTTGTTTGTTCTCGAGGTCATCCTGTGGGCTGTATGCGGTTTGTTTAAAGTTAGAATCAGATTCAATTCGAGTTTTCTGATCTACCTTTGTAAAGCTTCAAATCTTTCAGTTTAGAATAAAAAAGATTGTAACCATTGGCGGGGCAGACCTTATTGATGAGAATTTTGCACGTGCACCAAGTAACTATTGATTTCTGTTCACATTGTGTTTATTTTAACAATAAGTTTGTCAAATTCAATCTGTTAAGATTAGTTGGGTTTGATTCTGTATTGCACTCATGGATCAATAAAATCCTTTCCTATCCCTTCCTATTTATATTCGGTATTGTACATGAGGGTCGACTTGGACATGTATCGCCGTTCTTTCATGGTTGCGGAGTCAAAATCCTGGAACTCCCAACCCAGCAGCACTGTGGGAGCACTTTCACCGCATGGACTGCAGCGAGTCAAGAAGGCTCGTCACCACCTTCTCGGGGTAACTAGGCATAGGCAATAAATGCTGGTTTTGCTAGTGACTCACATATCCCAAGAATGAATATAAAAAATAAAATAAAAAAATAACCAAACCAGGTGGCAGTTATATTTGAGTAGAAAATTTTAGATAAACATGCAGCTAACTGCTTGTAATTAGTCATGAATAATTCATTGTCAGTTATATTTAAGTATCCCCAAATAAAACATATTTTAAGTTTTTAGTTTTATTGTGTGAAGTAATTAGAATACACAGTGGTAGCAGTGGGATATCTGGTTTACTAACCTCTCGAGATTTTCATGACTCACATTGCCACTTGTGAATTTATCTGCTCTTTCTTCGTGCTGAGATAATTTGGGGTATTGCTCTGAGTATCACACTCTCCTTACTTTGTGCTTAAGATATTTGCAAGTGTGATTCACTTGTAGAAGCTGTGGGATCAGGCTGTCCAGTTGTCACAGCTGTCTCAGTCTTGTGCAGTAATCTAAATCATGCACTTACATGCTTTTATGATGTAAGCCGATTTGTGTGCTCGAGAGCTCTATTGAAAAATATAAAGTCCCTCTTACGACCTTCTGTGTTCATTGAATTGGTGGTTTGGATTTGCCTTGCCTGAGGATGGGTTTGCAGTGGACATGGTTCCTAAGCTCATCTACACCATCTTGTGGTCACTTTGAGGTATGATCTTGTGATAAATTGAGAGGGGTCTGCATTCCCTTTTTTGTTTTGATATGGGGGATTGTCTGTGCAGATGCTCATGCCCGAGCCTGTCCTCAGCCCTATACCAGAAAACTATCCAGTATAATGGGATCTCATATCGACTTTTTTGTCTAAATATCTCCTACTGTAAGGAATGTGATTTACTTCAAAAATGTGGATGAACAGTTAAATGCCAGTGTTCTTAACATTGACTAGTTTTGAATAATTAATGACAATGTCACATTGTCTTGTATTTTACAATTATTTGCAAGTGCAGATGTTGGAAAAGGATTATGGTGAGTATTTTTACAGGATTATGTTCATGAACAAAATGAATTGTATTAACAGAAAGCAGAGTCGGGATAAATTGGTCATTTTCTGGTTGGCAAACGGTAACTAGTGGGGTGCCACAAGGATCGGTGCTGGGGCCCCAACTATTTACAATCTACATTAATGACTTGGATGAAGGGATCGAGTGTAATGTAGCCAAGTTTGCGGATGATATAAAGATGGCTGGGAAAGCAAGTTGTGCAGAGGACTCAAAGAATCTGCAAAGGGATATAGACAGGCTAGGTGAGTGGGCAAACATTTGGCAGATGGAGTATAATGTGGGAAAGTGCGAGGTTATCCACTTTGGTAGGAAAAATAAAAAAGCAAATTATTATTTAAATGGAGAGAGATTGCAAAATGCTACAGTTCAGAGGGACCTGGGGGTCCTTGTGCATGAAACACAAAAAGTTAGCATGTAGGTACAGCAAGTAATCAAAAAGGCAAATGGAATGTTGGCCTTTATTTTAAGGGGGTTGGAGTATAAAAGCAGGGAAGTCCTGCTACAACTGTACAAAGTATTGGTGAGACCACACCTTGAGTACTGTGTACAGTTATGTTCTCCTTATTTAAGGAAGGATATATTTGCATTGGAGGCAGTTCAGACACGATTCACGAGGTTAATTCCAGAGATGAGGGGGTTGACTTATGAGGAAAGGTTGAACAGGCTGGGCCTATACTCATTGGAATTTAGAAGAATGAGAGGTGATCTTATTGACACATATAAGATACTGAGGGGGCTCGACAGGGTAGATGCAGAGAGGATGTTTCCCCTCATAGGGAAATCTAGAACTTGGGGGCACAGTCTCAGAATAAAGGGTCGCCCTTTTAGAACTGAGATGAGGAGGAACTTCTCTCAGAGGGTCGTAAATTTGTGGAATTCTCTGCCCCAGAGAGCTGTGGAGGCTGGGTCATTAAATACATTTAAAGTGGGGATAGACAAATTTTTGCAAGATAAGGGAGTGAAGGGTTATGGGGAGTGGGCTGGGAAGTGGCTTTGAGCCCAAGATCAGCCATGATCTTATTGAATGGCGGAGCAGGCTCGAGGGGCCAAGTGGCCCATTCCTGCTCCTATTTCTTATGTTCTTATTTCTGCCGATGATGCTGTTCTTTGGCATTGAGGAACTAGTAACTCTCAGCTTAATTATTCTGGTGTGATTCGTTCTCACTTTTGTCAGTTGACTTTCTGATCTTAAAAGAAGTTAGTCCTGATTCTTCATAACTGAGACTAAATGGACTTCTGTTGACGAGACTTGCTCTAAAATGTTATTTTTAATGCATGCAGCAGTGCCACCTACTGCCTGAAGAGATGACCAGCATGTGGACGGTTCAGTAAATACTGTATTAGGAATATCGCAGTAGGTCCAAATGCAAACCATTGTACCCCAATGTGCCATCAGCACCATACTTTCTGTGGAAATACAGCGTTCTGGTTAAAATGTCCTGTTCGTCTTTCTAATACTTTTTCATGTTATGTGCAACAAAAATGACCAGCATCCAACCTCTTCATGACCACCCTATGGGTGAATTTGTAATAAAACAGTTGAGCAAAAAAGCTTAATGCAATTTTTCTCCTCTACTTTTTCTTCCTTCTCATTTCAGCGCAGAAAGTTGGACAACATTCTAGCTGCAAAAACAATATCTTGGCACTAACTGCCACCTGAGTTTTTTAGCGTGGTTAAGAATGGGTTTTAATGAAGAAAATAAGATGTATTTTCTCTTGCCTTGGATGTTTAAAACCCGCTTGGCATTCCCACTGACCACTCCAGCCTTTCCTCTCTGTAATTTTGTAGCTAAATGTCATCCACGACAGAGACCATTCATCCAGCTGCTTCCCTCCCTGCTGCCCCCATCCTTTTCTCTTGCCCACTAACCGCCCCAGTCTTATTAATTTACTGGTTATTAATAAAATATACAGTGCATTATTTAATTAAAAATCATTGCTCCCCGCATTTTATATTCTTTTTTAAAGTGGCAATTATTTTTGCATAATTTGTAAGTAGAATTAGTGATATTGAGCATAACTAAGCAAACCGTACAACGACTACACTTCAAAAGTACTTCATTGGCTGCAAAGCGCTTTAGGCCATCCTGAGTTTGTGAAAGTAGTTATATAAATGCAAATTCTTTCTTTGTTTCTAATCAAGTATTTCTAATCCCAGTGTTTCTTAAATAAAATGTAACATTCTAATTAAGGTTTTATTTGTGTTACAGTGTCAGTTTGATACAGTGGTTTCACTTTGCACGGATGTTACAATTGTAGTGTAAAAGCAGCTTAAATTTGCTGCAGGAATCTGCATTGATTGCAGAGATAATTGCTATCTCTAGATTTCTCCATAGTTCTTGAAGATAGAAATTTATAACAACTGTCTATTTTGAAAACTGCAAAGGAAAGTTAGTTCTCAATGTGTGTTGTGTTGTGCCAGGGATTATCGTTCGTCGCCAGGCTGATCCTGGAATAATGGGTGATTTTGGCAGAGGAGAGTAAGACCTTGAGACTCGATTACTCGAACGCTGGCCTCTTGTAAACTTCAGTCGTCGAAGTTATTGTTTTGTTGTTTTTCTGCCTGCAGGACTCCAGGGCTAAATGTTCTTGTTTTCCTGTTATTCAGGAAGCTTCGTTGACATAAGGGCAGTTCCGTTGAGGCAGATAACAGATTTCCAGTATTTAGCGCTTTCCAGTTTGCCTCTTCCTATGCCCAGCACAGCATCCCCTCCCACACTGCATGCTTGTGAGGAACATTAAACTTCATGTAACATTTATTTCATGAAGGTGGATTGCTATTGCTTTGGGGGCTAAAGGGGAAACCATCTTCCCAGACTCTCACGCTTAATTCTTTTCTCTACATCCCTCGATATATAATATCAGAGGGCAGCATGTTCCTGTATTGTATTGCATTCTATACACTAAACGCACTTATGTATGGTCCAGCTAGAAACTTCCTTCATTTCTTGTAATATTTGTTTCCTTAAGTGTTGCTGAATGTTACTCGCTTGTGTCTCTGTGCATTTTCTTCTTTACATTGGAACATTTTCAAATGCAATGAATACTATATAAACACATTATTTAAAGCAGCAATTAACAAACTCTTGCCCCTGCTAATTTCATTTTTACATATTTGGAGTTGATGACCAGAGATTTGCAACTGCAGCATGATTCAAGAGGAAGATGGAAAAGTGCTAATGCCAGGTGGAAAATCATGCAATTAAATGTTGTTGCGAAGGTGATGCAGTGCAGACACTGGCCCCTCATTGAGGTGTGGAATCTGTTTTCATCATGAACGTGATGGTCTTGACACTTGTCGTTCTTCTCTTCAGTGGGTGCATACATCATTGCTTGCTCTATTTGCTCATCAGTTCTTAACTGTGTTTAGACATGCACACCCCCTAATTGGGTTTTATTGCAGACAAAAAGGAATTTAGTTGTACACAGCTTTAATCGCAATAAACTTTGCACTGCTCATGTATCTTACTCTTGAAAATAAACTCGGCTCCTTGTATTTAAATTGTTTTGCATTTTTAAAATCCTAAATATCAAGCTTAAAATATCCCTGATGGTTGTGGGTTCTGTCCTTCAAATATGTAATGGTAGCTATGCTGTTAGGCCATATTTTATGACATGGCTGTTCTCTTTCTTTGCAGATTATTGGACCCAGGATATGTTTGGAAAGAAATGGGACCAAGCAGGTATCTCAAAATAATTAATACTTCAGTTCAAAACTGGTGTCTGAGAAGTATCTGCTGGACCAGGACTTTGGGAGGGATTGTGGCAATGGCCTGTTCAGTCACCACTGTTGCACCTTTTGGACTATTCTGTTGCAGTACTTGAATTTTGTTCTTCATAATACAGTACTTCATTACTCAGTTGGTTTATATTGACACCGTTGTCAATCTTGATTCCCTTTTTAATCTGACAATGGGATGTTGTACACTAGCTAATTCTGGATGAATATTTTAAATAAATAATTGTAAAGAACACCAAGGAATTTGAATGAGATAATTCAGCTATAATTCGTAACTGGTAAAAATGTCATGGCATCTCAGGTGGCTAACTTAAGTGAGCATAGAACATTCTGATCAGAGGAATGAGGGGTCACAATTCGGAGGAGAGTTGGTGATGAAGAGAATTACTTCACTAATAAGGTGATGTTCAGCTTTAAATGTAGAAGTGTTGAGTAATGTAACAACCTTCCCCGCCCAATCTTTAGGCATAAATGGAAAATACTGTACCCTTTTAAAAAATTTGTTCTTAGGATGTGGATACACTTGCAAGGCAGTATTTATTGCCCATCTTAAGGTACCCTGAGGGCATTAAGTCAGTCATATCATGTGGAACTAGAGACACATGTAGGCCAGAGAGGGTAAGGGTGACAGCATCTCATTCTTGAAGCACATTAATGAACCAGTTGGGTTTTCCCAACAATCTGGAAGCTTTTATGGTCATTTTCTGGTGATAGTGAATAAATCATCAGATTTTTTTCATTTCATATCTTTCCGTGATAAAATTTGAACTCTCTGCCATTTGGGTTGCTAGTCCAATACCATAATCACTAGCCTACCATAGCTTGGATATGTCTGTGCCAACAATCTTTGAATTTAAACCCCTCAGTTAGTGGGTCTATGTTGGATTTGGTGGAGGTGTTTTTTCCATCTCATTGGAGCATTATTGGGTAAGATTTGGCAGCACTGAAACAAATCCAGCTTGTAACCTCTTGTCTTCATATCCAAAGTATGATGAACTAGTAGTTCATTGCAGTTACCACAACAGCGGTGACATCTTTAGAGATGAAGAATGCTGGCATCACCCTTTCTGTTGCCCCCTCTTTCAGAAGGTTCAGTGATTGCCTTTGCAGTTTTGATTTAATGCTGGTTTTAATAGAGAGCCAGGTCATTCAGGAGTGAAATTAGGAACTACTTTTTAAATCTGTGATTGATAGATTTTTGCTAGCCAAAGGACTTTAAGGGACATGGAGCCAAGGCGGGTGGATGGAGCTAAGATACAGATCAGCCATGATCTCATTGACTGGCGGAACAGGCTCAAAGGGTTGAATGGCCTACTCCGGTTCCTGTGGTTTCCTGTTGCTCTGTAATGCATATAGAACTCTTCTGGGCAGTTATTTTCATCCATTAAGTAACAATTACGACCTGTCTCATTATCTATTAATTATACTTACTGCTGAATGTGTCCTGCAAGCTAGCGGGGCACGACTCCCATTCCTCCCACATCTCAGGACTTTGATCTCTTTCTCCTCTTTTCCCTCCCTCCCTCCCTCCCTCCTCACAGACCTGACCCTGAATGCCTTTCCCAATGCTCCCAAACCCCAGGGCCACCCTCAATATTACTGACCCACTTGGTTCCGCACGACTGCTACAAGTAGTTTCTAATAATAATTTAGAAAATCTTTTTCTGTGTTCTGGGCTTTGAAAAGGTAAGAGATAAAATTAACAATCTGATTCTACTTTTAGTAATTAAGTAGACTTATTTCCTCAATGCAAATATTCACATAATCATTAAAGTTGAGTCCAAAAATAGTACCAACACTCGTACATCATGCAATTTGACTTCTTCCGTGTAAATCAGTGGCCCCGATGATTTTTTTGCATTTAGTGCCCATCCCGAATTGCCCTTGAGAAGATGGTGATGAGCCGCCGCCTTGAACCGCTGCAGTCCATATGGTGTAGGTCCACCCACAATGCTGTTAGGAAGGGAGTTCCAGGATTTTGGCCCAGCGACAGTGAAGGAACGGCGATACAGGTCCAAGTCAGGATGGTGTGTGGCTTGGAGGGGAACTTGTAGGTGGTGATAAGAACATAAGAACATAAGAAATAGGAGCAGGAGTAGGCCAATCGGCCCCTCGAGCCTGCTCCACCATTCAATAAGATCATGGCTGATCTGATCCTAACCTCAAATCTTCTATCACTCTGCATCCACCCGAACCCATGTGATCTCCCGGGAGAGGCGAAAAACCAGATAAAGACCCAATGGCCAATTTGGGAGAAAAAAATCTGGGAAATTCCTCTCCGACCCATCTAGGCGATCGAAATTCTTCCAGGAGATCACTCTGTCCCTATATTTTCTACAGTACTTACCTTCTGTAAAGGCGATCTCCACCCCAGCCAGGAACAGGAATAAAACCATCTCCTGAAATCTAACAGAATTAGAACACAGTAGGAGCAGAACAAGGCTACACGGCCCCTGGGCCCGCTCCACTACCCACAGGGCCATGACCATTCCGAACCCAGACTCATGTCCAATTTCCTGCCCGCTCCCCGTAACCCTTTATTCCCTTTACTTCTAGGAAACTATCTATTTCTGTTTTAAATTTATTTAATGATGTAGCTTCCACAGCTTTCTGGGGCAGCAAATTCCACAAACCTACCACCCTCTGAGTGAAGAAGTTTCTCCTCATCTCAGTTTTGAATGAGCAGCCCCTTATTTTAAGATTATGCCCCCTAGTTCTAGTTTCACCCATCATTGGGAACATCCTCACCGCATCCACCCGATCAAGCCCCTTCACAATCTTATATGTTTCAATAAGATCGCCTCTCATTCTTCTGAACTCCAATGAGTAGAGTCCCAATCTACTCAACCTCTCCTCATATGACCACCCCCTCATCCCCGGGATTAACCGAGTGAACCTTCTTTGTACTGACTCGAGAGCAAGTATGTCTTTTCTTAAGTATGGACACCAAAACTGTATGCAGTATTCCAGGTGCGGCCTCACCAATACCTTGTACAACTGCAGCAATACCTCCCTGTTTTTATATTCCAACCCCCTAGCAATAAAAGCCAACATTCCATTGGCCTTCTTAATCACTTGCTGCACCTGCATACTAACTTTTTGAGTTTCGTGCACCAGGACCCCCAGATCCCTTTGTACTACAGTACTTTCCAGTTTCTTGCCATTAAGATAATAACTTAATAACTGCTGCCCGTGTCCTTCTAAGTGGTAGAGGTCGCGGGTTTGGGAGGTGCTGCCGAAGAAGCCTTGGCGAGTTGCTGCAGTGCATCTTGTAGATGGTACACACTGCAGCCGCGGTATGCCGGTGGTGGAGGGAGTGAATGTTTAAGGTGGTGGATGGGGTTCCAATCAAGCGGGCTGCTAAGTCCTGGATGGTGTCGAGCTTCTTGTGTTGTTGGAGCTGCACTCATCCAGGCAAGTGGAGAGTATTCCATCACACTCCTTACTTGTGCCTTGTAGATGGTGGAAAGGCTTTGGGGAGTCAGGAGATGAGACACTCGCCGCAGAATACCTAGCTTCTGACCTGCTTTTGTTGTCACAGTATTTATGTGGCTGGTCCAGTTAAGTTTCTGGTTAATGGTGACCCCCAGGATATTGATAGTGGGGGATTCGGTGATGGTAATGCCATCGAATGTCAAGGGGAGGTGGTTAGACTCTCGCTTGTTGGAGATAGTCATTGCCTGGTACTTCTGTGGCGCGAATGTTACTTGCCACTTATCAACCCAAGCCTGAACATCGTCCAGGTCTTGTTGCGTGTGGGTATGGACTGCTTCATTATCTGAAGAGTTGTGAATGGCACTGAACACTGTGCAGTCACCAGCGAACATCCCCATTTCTGACCACCTATTGGAGGGAAGTTCATTGATGCAGCAGCTGAAGATGGTTGGGCCTAGGACACTGCCCTGAGGAACTCCTGCAGCAATGCCCTGGGGCTGTGATGATTGACCTTCAACCACCACAACCATCTTCCTTTGTGCTAGGTATGACTCCAGCCAGTGGAGCGTTTTCCCCCTGATTCACATTGACTTCAGTTTTACTAGGGCTCCTTGATGCCACACTCGATCAAATGCTGCCTTGATGTCAAGGGCAGTCACTCTCAACTCCCCTCTGGAGTTCAGCTCTTTTGTCCATGTTTGGACCAAGGCTGTAATGAGGTTAGGAGCTGAGTGGCCCTGGCGGAACCCAAACTGGGCGTCAGTTAGCAGGTTATTGCTGAGTAAGTGCCGCTTGATAGCACTGTCGACGACACCTTCCATCACTTTGCTGATGATTGAGAGTAGACTGATGGGACGGTAATTGGCCGGGTCGGATTTGTCCTGCTTTTTGTAGACAGGACATACTTGGGCAATTTTCCACATTGCCGGGTAGATGCCAGTGTTGTAGCTATACTGGAACAGCTTGGCTAGGGGTGCAGCTAGTTCTGGAGCACAAGTCTTCAGTACTATTGCCGGAATGTTGTCAGGGCCCATAGCCTTTGCAGTATCCAGTGTCTTCAGCCGTTTCTTGACATCACGTGGAGTGAATTGGATGGGCTGAAGACTGGCATCTGTGATGCTGGGGATCTCAGGAGGAGGCCGAGATGGATCATCCACTCGGCACTTCTGGCTGAAGATAGTCGCAAATGCTTCAGCCTTGTCTTTTGCACTCACGCGCTGGGCTCCACCATCATTGAGGATGGGGATATTTTTGGAGCCTCCTACTCCTGTTAACTGTTTAATTGTCCACCACCACTCACGACTGGATGTGGCAGGACTGCAGAGCTTTGATTTGATCCGATGGTTGTGAGATCGCTTAGCTCTGTCTATCGCATGTTGCTTCCGTTGTTTGGCATGCAAGTAGTCCTGTGTTGTAGCCTCACCAGGCTGACACCTCATTTTTCAGTATGCCTGGTGCTGTTCCCGGCATGCTCTCCTGCACTCTTCGTTAAACCAGGGTTGATCTCCCGGCTTGATGGTAATGGTAGAGTGAGGGATATGCCGGGCCATGAGGTTACAGATTGTGGTTGAATACAATTCTGCTGCTGCTAATGGCCCACAGCGCCTCATGGATGCCCAGTTTTGAGTTGCCAGATCTGTTTGAAATCTGTCCCATTTAGCACGGTGGTAGTGCCACACAACACGGTGGAGGGTATCCTCAACATGAAGACGGGACTTCGTCTCCACAAGGACTGTGCGGTGGTCACTTCCACCAATGCTGTCATGGACAGATGCATCTGCAACAGGTAGATTGGTGAGGACGAGATCAAGTAGGTTTTTCCCTCTTGTTGGTTCCCTCACCACCTGTCGCAGACCCAGTCTGGCAGCTATGTCCTTTAGGACTCGGCCAGCTGTGGTGCTACCGAGCCACTCTTGGTGATGGACATTGAAGTCCCCCACCCAGAGGACATTTTGTGCCCTTGCCACTCTCAGTGCTTCTTCCAATTGGTGTTCAACATGAAGGAGTACTGATTCATCAGCTGAGGGAGGGCGGTAGGTGGTAATTAGCAGGAGGTTTCCTTGCCCATGTTTGACTTGATGCCATGAGACCTCATGGGGTCCTGAGTCAATGTTGAGGACTCCCAGGGCTACTCCCTCCCGACTGTATACCACGGTGCCACCACCTCTGGTGGGTCTGTCCTGCCGGTGGGACAGGACATACCCAGGGATGGTGATGGTGGTGTCTGGGACATTGGTTGTAAGGTATGATTCGGTAATTATGACTATGTCAGGCTGTTGCTTGACTAGTCCGTGGGACAGCTCTCCCAATTTTGGCACAAGCCCCCAGATGTTGGTAAGGAGGACTTTGCAGGGTCGACAGGGCTGGGTTTGTCGTTTCCGGTGCCGAGGTCGATGCCGGGTGATCCGTCCGGTTTTATTCTTGTTTTTCGTAGCGGTTGTTTACAACTGAGTGGCTTGCTAGGCCATTTTAGAGGGCATTAAGAGTCAACCGCATTGCTGTGGGTCTGGAGTCACATGTAGGCCAGACCAGGGGTTGGGGTGGGATGGGGGCGGGTGGGATGGTGGGGGGGGGATGGATGGGGATGGGATTCGGGGGGGGGGGGGCGGTTGGGGGATGGGATGGGCGGGGGGTGATGGGATTGGCGGGGGGGGGTGCGGATGGGGGTGGAATAGCCCTGATAATAAAGGATGGGATAAAGACGGTGGAGAGAAAGGATCTTAGCTCGGAAAAGCAAGATGTAGAATCACTTTGGGTGAAGCTAAGAAACAACAAGGGGCAGAAAACACTGGTGGGAGTAGTTTATAGGCCCCCTAACAGTAGTTGTAGTATTGGGCACAGTATAAATCAGGAATTTGAAGTGCATGTAATAAGAGTAATGCAGTAATCATGGGGGACTTTAATCTACATATAGACTGGGCAAACCAAATTTGTAGTAATAGTGCAGAGCACGAGTTCATGGAATGTATTCAAGATAGTTTTCTAGATCAGTATGTCGAGGAACCAACTAGGGAACAGGCTATTTTAGATCTAGTATCGTGCAATGAGACAGGTTAATTAATAACCTTGTAGTAAAGGAGCCTATGGAGTGCAGTGATCATAATATGATAGAATTTTATATTGAGTTTGAGAGTGATTTAGTTAAGTACGAAACTAGGGTCTTATTAAATGTGAGCAAAGGAAACTACATAACGTAGTTATGAGAGTTGAGTCTCTCTAAACTAAAGTTAATTTAATTAATTTAATAAACTAAATGAGGTAAATAATTTGATTAACACTAAACTAATTAAATAAATAAATAAATAAATAAATAAAATAATGGGAGAATAGGAGATGTGTTGCTGCTGCAATATGTGGGAGCTTGTGGACATTTTTGTCCAGGGTGACTACATCTGCGGTAAGTGTCTGCGGTTTGAGGAACTTCGGCTCCGAGTTGAGGAGCTGGAGTCCGAACTGCAGACATTGCGCGACATCAGGGAGGGAGAAAGTTACCTTGATCTTTTGCTCCAGGAGGCAGCCACACCCGTTAGATTAAATATTTTAGAATTGACACATGGTCAGGGACAGGAGAGTATGACTGTGAGTGAGGCAGGTACGGGGATCCAAGAGGAAGTATTGCAGGAGCCTCAGTCCCTGCACTTGTCCAGTAGATTCAAGGTTCTTGCAACCCTTGTGGACAAGTGCAGGGACTGCGGGTGGACGAGCAAACTTACCACGGCACCGTGGTACAGGAAGCCATTCAAGTGGGGGGAGTAAAAAGGAAGGTGGTTGTCGTAGGCGACAGCATAATTAGGGGGATAGACACTGTTCTCTGCAGCCAGGAGCGTGAGTCCCGAAGGCTATGTTGCCTACCTGGTGCCAGGGTAAAGGACACCTCCTCAGGACTGGAGAAGAACTTTGAGTGGGAGGGGGAGAATCCAATTGTCGTGGTCCACGTAGGTACCTGCGACATAGGTAGGACTAAGAAAGAGGTTCTGCTGAGAGAGTTTGAGCAGCTAGGGGCTAAATTAACAAGCAGAACCACAAAGGTCATAATCTCTGGATTATTACTGGAGCCACGAGCATATTGGCATAGGGTCAATAGGATCAGGGAGATGAATGCATGGCTCAAAGATTGGTGTGGGAGAAGTGGGTTTCGATTCGTGGGGCACTGGCACCAGTAATGGGGAAAGACTACACCTGGGACGGACTACACCTGAACCATGCTGGGACCAGAGTTCTAGAGAATCTAATAACTAGGGAGGTAGATAGGGCTTTAAACTAAATAAGGCGGGGGAAGGGTCCCGGTGGAGAGAAATCTAGAATGCTAAAGAGAAAAGACAAGGAAGCAGTGCAGGAACGTGATTGGGGTAAGGATAACCAGATTGTCAAGAAGGGACAGAGCGTACAAACAAAAGAGTAAACTAACAAACGGGTAAGAAAAAATGGTGTGACAAATAGGGCCATAGTACAAAAAAAGGTTAAGATGTCTAAAAATGTTAAAGACAAATCTAAAGGCACTGTATCTGAATGCATGAAGCATTTGTAATAAGGTAGACGAATTAACAGCGCAAATAGATGGGAGATGATATAATTGCAATTACGGAGACATGGCTGCAGGGTGACCAAGGCTGGGAGCTGAATATCCAAGGATATTCCATATTTAGGAAGGACAGGCAAAAAGGAAAAGGAGGTGGGGTGGCGTTGTTAGTAAAAGATGAAATCAGAGCAATAGTGAAAAAGGATATTGGCTCAGAAAATCAAGATGTAGAATCAGTCTGGGTGGAGCTAAGAAGCACAAGGGGCAGAAAACATTGGTGGGAGTTGTCCTTCAGCCTCCAAACAGTAGTGGTAATGTAGGGGATGGCATCAAACAGGAAATTAGAGATGCATGTAACAAGGGTGCTACAGTAACCATGGGTGACTTTAATTTATATATAGACTGGCCAAATCAAATTAGCAATAATACTGTGGAGGATGAATTCATGGAGTGTGTATGAGATGGTTTTTTAGACCAGTACGTTGAGGAGCCAACTAGGGAACAGGCTATCCTAGATTGGGTATTGTGCAATGAGAAGGGGTTAATTAATAATCTTGTGTGGGGTCCTTTAGGGAAGAGTGACCATAACATGATAGAATTCTTCATTAAGATGGAAAGTGAAGTAGTCCAATCCGAAACTAGGGTCCTAAATCTAAACAAAGGAAACTACGAAGGTATGAGGAGGGAGTTGGCTATGTTAGATTGGGGAGCTTCATTAAAAGACATGACGGTGGATATGCAATGGCTAACATTTAAGGAACAAATGCATGAATTGCCACAGTTATACATTCCTTTCTGGCACAAAAACACAAAAGGAAAAGCGGCCCAACCATGGCTAACAAAAGAAATTAAGGATAGTATTAGATCGAAAGAGGAGTCATATAAAGTTGCCAGAAAAAGGAGCAAGCCTGAGGATTGGGAGCAGTTGAGTTCAGCAAAAAAGGACCAAGAGATTGATCAAGAGGGGAAAAATAGAGTATGAGAGTAAACTCGCAAGGACTGTAAATGCTTCTACAAGTATGTAAAAAGAAAAAGATTAGTGAAGACAAATGTAGGTCCCTTACAGTCAGAAATGGGAGAATTTATAATGGGGAACAAGGAAATGGCAGAGCAATTAAACAAATACTTTGGTTCTGTCTTCACAGAAGAGGGCACAAATAACTTCCCAGAAATGCTAAGGAACCAAGGGTCTAGTGAGAAGGAGGAATTAAAGGAAATTAGTATTAGTAAAAAAAAAATAGTGCTGGAGAAATTAATAGGACTGAAAGCTGATAAATCCCCAGGGCCTGATAACCTGCATCCCAGAGTACTAAAAGAGGTAGCCATGGAAATAGTGGCTGCATTGGTTGTCATCTTCCAAAATTCTATAGATTATGGAACAGTTCCAGCAGATTGGAGGGTGGCAAATGTAACCCCACTATTTAAAAAAGGAGGGAGAGAGCAAACAGGAAACTACAGACCGGTTAGCCTAACATCAGTAGTAGGGTAAGTGCTAGAATCTAATATAAAGGATGTGATAACAGGACACTTCGAAAATATCAACGGGATTAGACAAAGTCAACATGGATTTATGAAAGGGAAATCGTGTTTGACAAACCTACTGGAGGTTTTTGAGGATGTAACTGGTAGAATAGATAAGGGAGAACCAGTGGATGTGGTGTATTTGGATTTTCAGAAGGCGTTTGATAAAGTCCCACATAAGAGGTTAGTGTGCAAAATTAAAGCGTGTGGGATTGGGGGTAATATACTGGCTGGGATTGAAAATTGGTTAACAGACAGGAAACAGAGAGTAGGAATAAATGGGTCTTTTTCGGGGTGGCAGCCGGTGACTAGTGGGGTACCGCAGGGATCAGTGCTTGGGCCCCAGCTATTCACAATATATATCAATGATTTGGATGAGGGAACCAGATGTAATATTTCCAAGTTTGCTGACGACACGAAACTAATTGTGAGTTGTGAGGAGGATGCAAAGAGGCTTCAAGGTGATTTAGACAAGTTGAGTGAGTGGGCAAATACATGACAGATGCAGTATAACATGGATAAATGTGAAATTATCCACTTCGGTAGGAAAAACAGTAAGGCAGAGTATTATTTAAATAGTGCTAGATTGGGAAATGTTGATGTACAAAGGGACCTGGGTGTCCTTGTACACCAGTCACAAAGCAAACATGCAGGTGCAGCAAGCAGTTAGGAAGGCAAATGGTATGTTGGCCTTCATTGCAAGAGGATTTGAGTACAGGAGCAAGGATGTCTTACTACAAGAAACTTTGTGATATCCGGCACCGACGGGACCGAGCTGTTGCCGATCTATCAAAACTGCCAGACAGACCAGCGCTAGGTTTTCAGCTCCATATCTGGCAACAAACACTGTTGCTTAGCAACAGCTTCTAAACAGTCGGCCCGTACCTTGGAAGCGTCTCTGTAGCTTAGCAACAGCTTCAGAGAGACTTTGCAGAGCCTGACTGTTGGGGAAAAAAAAGCCACGAGAAGAAAAGAAAAAAATCCTAACAAAGCAGCTCCTGATTTCTGCCGGTGGATCGAGGTTTCCGGACGTACGACCTCTGGATAAACCAAAGTTTCCTGTACACTTATACAGGGCATTGGTGAGACCACACCTGGAGTACTGTGTGCAGTTTTGGTCCCCTTACCTAAGAAAGGGTATACTTGCCATAGAGGGAGTGCAGTGTAGGTTCACCAGACTGATTCCTGGGATGGCAGGACTGTCTTATGAGGAGAGATTGGGTCGACTAGGCCTGTATTCACTAGAGTTTAGAAGAATGAGAGGGGATCTCATTGAAACGTATAAAATTCTGACAGGGCTTGACAGTCTGGATGCAGGGAGGAAGTTTCCCCTGGCTGGGGGCTCTCGAATGAAGGGTCACAGTCTCAGGATACGGGGTAGGATATTTAGGACTGAGATGAGAAATTTCTTCACTCACTCAGAGGGTGGTGAACCTGTGGAATTCTCTACCACAGAAGGCTGTGGATGCTCAGCCATTGAATATATTCAAGACACATCTCATAGATTTTTGGATATTAAGAGAATTAAGGGACATGGGGATAGTGCAGGAAAGTGGAGATGATGTAGAAGATCAGCCATGATCTTCTTGAATGGCGGAGCAGGGTCGAAGTGCCAAATGGCCTACTCCTGCTCCTATTTCTTATGTTCTCATGTACATTGACCCCGATGGTCAAAAAATTGTCCACTTGCATATAATTAGATCAGCGGTGTCACCAAACCTGCTCTATTAAAGTTCCAACTGTTTAGAGATCCATTATTGCCATGTGAAGAAATGGAAAACAATTAATCTTAAAGCGGAAATTATATTAGGATTTTCATTGATTTCAGTTAAAGAAAGAAAGACTTGCATTTAAATAACGTCTTTCACGACCACCGGACATCTCAAAGCGCTTTACAGCCAATGAAGTACTTTTGAAGTGTAGTCACTGTTGTAATGTGGGAAACGCGGCAGCCAATTTGCGCACAGCAAGGTCCCACAAACAGCAATGGTGATAATGACCAGATAATCTGTTTTTGTTATGTTGGTTGAGGGATAAATATTGGCCAGGACACCGGGGATAACTCCCCTGCTCTTCTTCGAAATAGTGCCATGGGATCTTTTACGTCCAGACGAGAGGGCAGGCGGGGCCTCGGTTTAAGATCTCATCCGAAAGACGGCACCTCCGATAGTGCGGCACTTCCTCAGCACTGCACTGTCGTGTCAGCCTAGTTTTATGTGCTCAAGTCCCTGGAGTGGGACTTGAACCCACGACCTTCTGACTCAGAGGCAAGAGTGCTACCCACTGAGCCACAGCTGACACAAGTTACTCAGTTTCCTTATTTTAATCATGAGCTGCTTTTTTAAAGTGGTCTTACTGGTGCAGTTGAATCTCTGATGTTTACGTAAAGTCTGTAAAATTTTGGGTTCATGGTTTGTTGTAGAAAAAAGTCAAGCAGTTGCCATATTCTAAAACCAGGTGGTGCTCTAATACCACATCACAGCATTGTGCCCTTGATGAGCACATTTCAGAGTGGATGAATGCTGGGATTTTTCCCAAACACACAAATTTGCTAATTTGAATACAGCGAGATTTGCAAATTAAAGACCAGAAATTTGCATACAATGCTGTCATGAGATAGAAGTGCTAGTAAAGCCCAACGATCAATGAAAGAATTAAAACAGGAAATGTTGGAAATACTCAGCAGGTCAGGCAGCGTCTGTGGAGAGGAAAACAGAGTTTACAGTTTATAAGTACGCACAGAACCAGGGAAAAAAGGGGAGGAGGAGAGGAAAGAATGAAAAGGGAAGGCCTGTGATGGGGTGGAGGGCAGGAGTGATTAAATGACAAAAGGGTTGATGGTACATGGCAAAAGCAGGTGGTAATGGGACAAAAGATGGGCCTAAGGGGAGAACCATTATCGGCACCCGCTGTCCGACAAAATGGGAGCAGTGGTTTGTTTTTCCGACTCATTGCCCACCAAAAAAAAAACAACTATACTTCAATAAGGTAGAAGAGTTAAGTTTAAAAATATGGCAAATGTAATTGTAAATGTAAAGTCAGTTACATGTGTATGCATTAATGAGGGCATTTCTGGATCCACAAGATATCCAGGAGGAGTACAAATGTATGAAGTGTTGGAAGGTTATGTTCCCCAAGATCTGACTGTTTTTTCTATACTATCTGTTTTGGATTTTCATTCTCAGGATATGGGCGTTGCTGGCAAGGCCAGCTTTTACTGCCCATCTCTTGTTGCTCTTCAGAAGGTGGTGCTGAGCCGCCGCCTTGAACTGCTGCAGGCCAGCATATTTTTGAACTGCTGAGACATTCCTTTCAGTGAATGCTATTGCATCCTACAGAAAGGAATTTAAGTCAGAAGTTTGTTCTCAGCATCTTTAAGTTGCTTCTATTTAAGTTTGCGTTTGAATCAATATTTAAAACCTGTGTTTGAGATCTTGAGGTGGTTGGATTTCTTAACCATTTGAAGAGCAGCACTAAAGATCAAATTTTTAATTTTATTTTTGCATTTTGCACTGGGAGATGGTGAGTAATGGCAGCACCATAATATATAAAAAGAAAAAAGACCTGCATTTATATAGCACTTTTCACGACCTCTGGGTGTCCCAAACCGCTTATAGCCATTGATGAAGTACTTTTAAAGTACAGTCACTGTTACAATGTAGGAAATACGGAAGCCAATTCGTGCACAGCAAGGTCCCAGAAACAGCAGTGTTATAATGACCAGATAATCTGCTTTAGTGATGTTGATTGAGGGATAAATATTGGCCAGGACACCGGGGATAAATTCCGTGTTCCTTAAAATAGTGCCGTGAGCTCTTTTACGTCCACCTTGGAGGCAGACAGGGCTCTCGGCTTTACGTCTCAACAACAACTGCCATTATGTAGTGCCTTTAACATAGTAAAATGTCCCAAGGTATTTCACGAGTATTATCAAACAAAATTTGACACCAAGCCACATGAGATATTTGGAAAGGTGGATGTAGGTTTTAAGGAACATCTTAAAGGAGGAGAGAGCGAGCTGGAGAGGCTTAGGGGGGGAGTCCCAGAGCTTGGGGACCAGACAACAGCAGGGGGCAATGGTAGAGCGATTAAAATCAGGGATGCGCAAGCGACCAGAATTGGAGGAGCGCAGAGATTGTGGAGGGCTGGGGGAGGTTGCAGAGATAGGGAGGGGCTAGGCCATGGAGGGATTTGAAAACAAGGATAAGAATTTTGCCGGACCGGGAGCCAATGTAGGTCAGCGAGCACAGGGGTGATGGGTGAATAGGACTTGGTACGATCTAGGATACGGGCAGCAGAATTTAATGAGCTCAAGTTTGCGGAGGGTGAGGGGCAGGAGGTTTAGAGGGGGCCAGGAGAGCATTGGAATAGTCAAGTCTAGAGGTAACAAAGGCATGGATGAGCGTTTCAGCAGCAGTGGTGGAGACAGACAATGCGACGAAGATGGAAGTAGGCGGTCTTGGTGATGGAGCAGAAATGTGGTCGGAGACTCATCTTGGGGTCAAAGAAGATGCCAAGGTTGCGAACGGTCTGATTCAGCTTTGGCCAGTGACTAACGAGAAGGATGGAGTTGGTGGCTAGGTAATGGAGTTCGTGGTAGGGACTGAAGATACTGGCTTTGGTATTGGAGTTGGAGGAAATTTTTGCTCATCCAGGGCTGCTTGTTGGACAAGCAGCATGACAAATCGGAGACAGTCGAGGGGTTGAGAGAGGTGGTGGTGAGTAAAGACGGCACCTCTGATGACAATGCAGCACTCCCTCAGTACTGCATTGCTGGGTCAGCATAAATTTTGTGCTCCAGTCTCTGCAGTGGGGCTTGAACTCAGAACCTTCTGACGCAGACGTGCGTGCTACACACTGAGCAACAGCTGACACATATATTTAAAAAAGACATGATATGCACTGGAGTTCTACAGGGCTTTTTACCTGACTACCATGGATAGATCACGGGAACTATGTAAATACCTTCTGTAGTTCAGATCTCATGACAAAGAATGCTTTTTGCTGCACTCTAATCCTGTCCTGTATTTATTTCCTGCATTATCTTTTGTATTCAAGGCAAGGGACATCAGTACGGAGGATGGAACTAATTTTCACTGTTTAAGCCCAGCATATTACTGTTCAATATCTCTAGGTCAGATATTGCACAATGAAGATTGTCTGCTGTGCTCTAAAATGCATTTTAACTCCAACCTTCAGAAGTGCACTCCATATTGCACCAGAGTCTATTTTTGATTTTCCTTGTCACACATTCTTTCGGACTTGATAGTAAAATCCACAGTTGAGGTTGGGGCAAAGGCAAATGGTTGGGTCAAAATGGAGAATGTTGAATTCTGCCTGTGGACTACTTGCTGCCGAATCCTGATTAGCAGAGTGTAAAAGTGTTAGATTGCTCTGTCATTGACATTCCTCACTTCATCAACAGAAAAAGGTCCCCTCAAAAAAAGCCAAGGAACATGTAAATGGTCGTAATTGCATGAAGCAAGGAGGGTGGGGGCGGGAGGAGGGGATTGAAATGGGAAAAGACAATTAAGGGGCAATGTTAATATAAGGAAAGGCGGCAGTGTGCAGAGGCAAAAATGGGAAGAAGTTTCTTGAACTGTGGTTTTGTATCTAATTTATTTGGAAGGGAATAAAATTGTTTTGTTACAATCTCCTCCATCCTATCATGATCTCCACTGTCCAGACCAAATTGAATCACTGCCATTTGTAACTGAATGAATAGTACTGATTCCATCAGAGCCTTGGCACTAGTCTTTACCCCTACCTCCCCCTTTCAAAAAATGCAGTGGTGCAGCAGTCCCAGCAAGCCATTTAAACTGTAAGTTTCCTGCACAATGAGGCACCAGAATAACCAGGTGAAGATGAAAATGTACATGGGGCTGCCCAATGACTTGTCATTTATCCAGTGAGCAGCTGAGCCATACTGAACAGGAAGGGACCAAGTTCTGTGCTGAGCTAGTAAGGTTGTAACAGTTGGCCACAGCACCCCAGTTTAGGAAGGAGAGAATTGACTAGGGTTCCCATTCTTGATCACTGTCTAGAAACCTGTACTAAAACTGCTGGTGGACACCTGGTAAGGGTAGGAACAGGTGGCTGAGAGTCACTCCGTTTAGGAAAATGGAAAATGGGTGAGAAAACATAAGTAGGTAAAAGCTCTTCAGGCAATTAACAGCCTTGGGTTGGTGCATGGGTTCTCTCTATAGTTTGTGTTGTACAGGTTGGACCCCGGTAATCCGGCACCCTCGGGACAAGGCCGGTGCCGGACCATTGAAAATTCCGAACCACTGAAGGTTAGGTAAATAACACCTAAAAATAACAATATTAGGTACAATATTATGTTTGTTTATATCGTGGGAAACAGTGGCGCCGCCAGCGGCTGCTCCGCAAACTAAAGACCGCCAGTTTCAATTCGTGCCGGACCACTGAAGGTGCCGGACTGTCGGGTGCTGGATTACCGGGGTTCAACCTGTATACTGCTTGCTTATTCTCTGAATTCCCCCTTGGAGAGCCATGCATTAAAGAGAAAGCTTGAGTTATAATTACTACTAATTCTCCCAGCTTCTATTCAGTAATCGTGCAGCGGTGAATGAACCGGTTGCTATTAATGCTGTAATTATAATGCTGGCAATGATTTAAGTTTAATTACTGGTTAAGGCAGTGCAAGAATGCAGAGGATAGATTATTATTTACATTCCTTTCTGTCTGTGGTTGATTTAACATTGCAAGCAATTTACAACGTGAAAATAAAAAACTGTGTTTTGTGATGAAGGTTTTGTAGTGCTATTCAAGGTCAGTGACACTTCAAAGGATACTTGAAGCAAACCACATATGACACAAGTGGCACCCGATTGTATTCTGCTGTGACAGCCACTGTACATGGAATGAAATTTATGCATCTGTGTACTTGCTACTTGAGCTACTTTTATAAAATGCCTTCCACACAACTCCACTCCTTTTGTCAACACTGGCTGCTGTCCACTCTGTTAGAACAAAGTTGTAATCAGTGGCTCAGAAAGCCTTATGCTAAATGCAATTAAGGAGCAGGGTAATTAACTTGTGTAATATGTGTGAATGGATATGTGAGACCAAGGTAGGGAGATGCATTTTTTACAATGGGGAACAGTTCTGCAATGTTTAAAGGCTCTTCGTATTCTATAATGCATCTTATTTATATTGCAGGATGGTTTTTAGAGTACCAGGAGCAACACTGAGCTACTTGCTCGCTCTTGTGCATTAGCATTCGTTCGTTCTTTCTAAAGGTTGATCTGCAGCCAGAAATCTACAAACGGCTGGCAATCTTCCCTCAGCACCCGCTATTAACCTGCAGTCAGCCTCCGGACCTATTTCGACCATTACACCACAGTGGCCATTGTCCTTACCCCAAATGACCTGTGAGCTATAGAAAATCAGCAAGTGCTAATAATACACGTTTTCTGCAGTGTTAGCACTATTTCCATTTAGTCAGTATTTGCAGGGTTGCCCGGGTGTACATGAGTATTTGCATCTTTTCTGCACAAAGTTGCCTCCTTTGCAGAAGACCATGAATTTGATTATTGCACTGAATCATTTCTTACGTCAGGGGGACTGCCTGGATGTTCTAGCAAAAACTGTAGTAGTGGCCTGCACAAATGGGTTGAGAGCTCAGCTTGCTGGTGAGCCAAACAAAATGACAGTCTATAGATACGTCCATTTGTCACTGGCACCAGAGCCAGTGCTGTAGGGCAGTCTAACATGGTATGGGCAGATCCTGTGCGTGAACCTAATCGGGGCAGGCTATACGAGCCGAATTGCTTTTCTCCTCCTTACCACTGAACCTCCCTGACTTGATCGAACCTTCAGTACTGCAGTATCTTGTGACCACTTCTAGTTCTGCGGCCTTGCATGCATGCCTTCCTTACTGTTAATGATTTTATTCCTTATTCGTGATAGTCTAACTAATTTTTAATACCAGTTTCTGAAAGTGCAGCACGTTAGAGTATTAACATCCTGTCCATGATTGTGGTGGGAAATTAGGATGTTCCTCCCTTTGTATCCCTCATCTTGGGTGCCTTGCTATGGAGGTGTGAAAATAACCCATATTTCTTACATTTTTACCTTTTATGGTTTGGTTTTTAAGTCATAGGCATTAAAAATTGTGTGTTTTATATTTTGCAGCAGCAACAGCAACTACTACTTGGATTTATATAGCACCTTTTAATGTAGGGAAATATCCCAAGGTAGAGAGATTTAGGGAGTGATTTCCAGAGCTTTGGGCCTAGATGGCTGCAGGTGCGGCTGCCACTGGTAGGGTGAAGAGATTTCAGGAAGTACAAGAGGGCAAAGGGTTGTCGCGCTGGAGAAGGTTACAGAGATGGGGGCGAGGCAGTGAAAGAATGTAATCACGAGGATAAGGATTTTTAAATGGGAGGCGATGGGGTCTGGGAACCAACGTAGGTCAGCGAGCACATGGATGATGGGTGAGTGGGACTTAGTGCAGGATAGGATATGGACAGCAGAGTTTTAAATGAGCTGATGTTTCTGGAGGATGGGAGGCAAGCATTGGAGTAGTTGAATTTGGAGGTGACGAAGGTATGGATCAGGGTTTCAGCAGAAGATGGGCTGAACCAGGGGCAGAGACGGGTGATATTACGGAGGTAGAAGTAGGCGGGTTTTGTGATTGAGTGGATATGGGTTGTAAACTCAGTTCAGATTCAAATAGGAAGACCGAGGTTGTGAATATTCTGGTTTGATCTGAGGCAGTGGTCGGGGATGGGGTGGAATTGGTGGTAAGGGAATGAAGTTTGTGGCAGGGGCCGAAGACAGTAGTTTTGAGCTTCCCGTTGTTTAACTGGATGAAATTGTAACTCGTCCAGGATTGCACGTTGGACAAGCAGTCTGACAACACAGGCATTAAGATGAGAAAAATCCACGATTGCTTTACTGGTAGGAGAGGATTTAATCCATTAGGCCAGACATCTTTGTTCCACTTTTGGTGGGTTGCTAAGAATTCAAAAGCTTGAATAAAAATACTGATACTGTCTTTCTTTAAAATTTGGAATTAAATTGGGTTTAGTGAAATTAAACCCAACAGAGTTATGGGCTGAATCATTGTTCCCTTGCCCGCTGGACAAGCTGTCGGTGTGTTTCATTGTCAATTCAAGAACACGACGACGCTACTTCTCTTTCTTACTGTTTAGAATTTGTCCATCTCTCTTTACTCAACTACGTCACTCTTTGTCTTTGTATCTCAATAGCTCGTTCTTTAGCTTTCTCTTCAGCAGTCATACAAGCTAATACTAATTCATTATTTCTTTGAGATTGTTGTGGCACTTTTTTCTATACTGTAAAACTGTCAATATTTGACATGTCAAATTCTGGCTGCTTGTGCATCCCCGATTTCCTTCTACCCACCATTGGCGGCCGTGTCTTCAGCCTAGGCTCTTAAGCTCTGGAATTCTCTCCCGAAACCTCTCCGCCTCTCCACCAATGTTCCCTCTAATTTTTTTTTGTACTGAGCGGGCCACATACTCCTTTAAGCGTGACCTCTTGTCCGTGAGCAAAAACAACAACAACAGCAACCACTTAAAAACATATACAGTAATGCCATATTGCCACCCCACCATCTCAAATCATGAGACAATCAGACAAGATTCTATACAAGTTTAACATAACTTTGCTGCTTTTGAATTCTACTCCTCTAGAAATGAGCCCCAGTGCTTGATTTGCACTTTTATGGCTTTTTAAACCTGCATTGCTACTTTTAATGATTTGTGAATCTATACCCCTAGATCCCTTCAATCACTTCCATTAATAAACGTTGTCTTCTTGAACCAGCACCCAACCCAACCCAACCCCCCCCCCCCCACCACCCCCACCACCATGTAACATGTCAGAAATGCAACACTTATTCACAAGTGCAGAAGAACACATACGCAATTTGCATCACCGAATTAAAAGCAAAAAGCAGGAAGCGCTATGATTTAACACAAATAAACATTCATCTTTCTTCCTGGACAGGAAAACTAATCAGACTGACTCAGAAATGTTTACTAATATGTTGACGTAAAGATGTTAATTTACGAATTTTGCTTCATATTTTTCTCTCAAACATTCTCCACAATATTAATCCCTGCTCTTAATCACAAAGTGTTGAATTATTTTAGGTACTTCCCAATTTAAATATTGGGAAACAAACTTCATTGTGCTCTCAATGTTTAATCTCCTATTTCAAACATTTATACCAAATCAAAATTGTACATTATCAGTTTAATTGAAGTATTTTCTGTGTCTTTCTCAATAAACAAAGAGTGGTTTCTTCTAAAGTAGCTTCCTGCAATTTTTATACATCATTACTAACTCGTGTTTCTAGTAACACTCACTAAATGTTAAAGAGGAAATCTATATTTACATTATTCCTGGGACTTGTTAGGACTATAGAATGACAGACACAATAAAATGGTTTGTGTTTTTCCCCTTTTTTAGTTCTCTTCCTAAAAGTCTTAATTATACTTTTTATTGACTTAAAAAAAAAAATTAAACTCCTACAAGCCCTCCCCCTCCTCAACAGCATGGTTGCATGTTTGTGTAAAGCTACTCACTTCAGTCGATCGTTCAAAATCAAATATTGAGAAATCTCAATTTTAAAATGTTTTAAGCATTTCAGAATCTCTTTAAAAGCGTTTGGACTTCAAGACCTGGTTGAAATTTGTTTAGATGAGGGGAAAATTGATTTTTGTTTCTGTTTCCAAAATCATATTTGAAACTTGAGGTCGGGTGGGGGGGTGTTTTTAACACTTTTTTGTGAAAAGTTCATGAACAATCTTTAAATTGTTTCAAGTCCAGTTGCAGCTTTGACAGAAGTTGCTCCAAGTTGCTCTTTCCCTCTTCAACGGTGTTGTTAAACATACAACAAAAAATAATAAAATAAACTCATTCCAAACTGAGCTCAAATAAGAAAGTGAATAAAGTGGTTAAACTTCTAAGAAGGCGGCGAAGTTATCTATCCCCAGCCTTGGCGATGAGTTTTGGAGAAGTTGTTTCCTCTTTTTCTGCTGCCGTTCCCTCCGACTCTCACTGACTCTGAGGTACAAACAGGGGCACAAACTCTTTCCCCTTACCCCTTACATGATTTAAATAACCCTGATAGACTCTTTTAAAAAAGGGGACAACACCTGGCAAAATTTAACTGGAACTTACCACGGGACATTCAACATCACTTTCCCGTATTTTTTTCTGGCATTAAACAATTTTCTGCATTAAAAAAAAAAAAAAAAAATTCTCATTTTTGTTTCACCGGGGGCCTAAAACTTGTTTGCTTTACATAGAAACATAGAAGATAGGAGCCTTCGAGCTTTATTCTGCCCTTGCAGCGCGTTCCTATGCAGAGCTAGACAGGTAGCTAACAACTTGATATCTTCCCATAAAAATCACAAGGCTTGACTTTTCTTGTAAACTTTACTGAAAGATTCTTATTGTGAAACTGAAATACAATACAGAAATGGAAGCACACATTAGTACACAAGCACATAACTGATATGCATACACAAACTTAGGTAAGCCTGAGCAACACAGTACATTTGGCATGTAACTTACCAAAACACGTGAAAACACAGCTTACTGTGAATATACATTTAGCAAACTGAAAGGCATTCTCTTACATTCACTTTAAATTAGCTCTGTACATAGTGCATCAAAATACAGCTACAAGCTAGATGCAGAGAGCGAGCAATTTACGGCTAGTTGTGTAGGTTTGCTTACAGAGAAAGGTTACAAACTAAACATTTTCTGCAAAATATAGTGTACACTAATCATCTATAACATTCTCAAGTACTTACAGACAAATAGTGTCCAAGGCCGAAGTGTAACAAGAAAATAACTGCAAGACCATGTGTCGAGCTGCAGGTCTTGTGATATATAGCAATTTACTTTACAGCACTTACTTTACTGCGCTTTACTGCACCTGCTAGGTACCAAATATCCACTAGGTGACGGCACACAATGGAAATCGACCCAAATTACTCAAACCCCTGAATTAACTTGAAAACTAACATAAATTCCTAAAGGAAGGCAGCACAAGCCTGCTCCGCCATTCAATGTGATCATGGCTGATCATCCAATTTCAGTACCCGGTCCCTGCTTTCTCCCCATACCCCTGGATCCCTTTAGCCTTAAGAAATATATTCAACTCCTTCTTGAATATATTTAATGAATTGGTTTCTACTGCCTTCTGTGGTAGAGAATTCCACAGGTTCACCACTCTCTGGGTGAAGAAATTCCTCCTCATTTCTGTCCTAAATCGCTTACCCCTTATCCTTAGACTGTGACCCCTGGTTCTGGACTCCCTGACCATCGGGAACATCCTTCCAACAGCTAGTCTGTCTAGTCCTGTTAGAATTTTATAAGTTTCGATAAGATCCCCTCTCATTCTTCTAAACTCCAGCGAGTACAAGCCCAATCAACCCAATCTCTCCTCATACGTCATTCCTGCCAAAAGAACCAGAGGTGACCTGAGGAAACATTTTTTTTTAGACAGCGAGTTGTGATCTGGAATGCACTGCCTGAAAGGGTGGTGGAAGCAGATTCAATAGTAATGTTCAAAAGAGAATTTATTAAATACTTGTAGGAAAAAAAAGTTTACAAGGGGGTGAGATTAATTAGATAGCTCGACCAGCTTTTTCAGCTGACACAGACACAATGGGTCAAATGGCCTCCTTCTTTGCCATAAATTTTTATGATGCATTTGGTCCATCATGCCTGTGCCAGCTGAAAAAGAGCTATCCAGCCTAATCCCACTTTTCAGCTCTTGGTCTGTAGCCTTGTAGGTTACGGCACTTCAAGTGCATCTCCAAGTACTTTTTAAATGTGCTGAGGGTTTCTGCCTCTACCACCATTTCAGGCAGTGAGTTTCAGACCCCCTACCCACTCTATCTAGGCCCCTCATAATTTTATACACCTCAATCAAGTCTCCCCTCAGCCTCTGTTCCAAAGAAAACAACCCCAGCCTATCCAATCTTTCCTCATAGCTAAAATTCTGCAGTCATTCTTCTAAACTCCAGCGAGTACAAGCCCAATCGTCCCAATCTCTCCTTGTACGTCATTCCTGCCAACCCAGGTATCAGCCTGGTGAATCTTCGCTGAACTTCTTCCATGGCAAGGACATCCTTCCTCCGATAAGGTGACCAAAACTGCACACATTACTCAAGTTGTGGTCTCACCAAGGCCCTGTACAACTGCAGCAAGACTTCCTTGTTCCTGTACTCAAACCCTCTCGCTACGAAGGCCAACATACCATTTGCCTCCTTAACCGCCTGCTGCACCTGCATGCTTACCTTGCCTCATTCCAGCGGCCATTGTACACGTGCTGCGCCTCCAACTGTGTTGTTCTAAAGTGCGGCTGCCACTCATTCCCCGGGAATGGACTACACGCGTCTGGACTCTCACCGCTCTCATAGAGTCATAGAGTTATACAGCACAGAAAGAGGCCCGCCGGCCATCAAGCCCTGTCTATTCTAATTCCATTTTCCAGCACTTGGTCCGTAGCCTTGTATGCTATGGCGTTTCAATTGCTCATCTAAATGCTTCTTGAATGTTGAGGGTTCCTGCCTATACCACCCTTTCAGACAGTGAGTTCCAGATTCCAACCACCCTCTGGGTGAAAAAGTTTTTCCTCAAATCCCCTCTAAACCTCCTGCCCCTTACCTTGAAACTCCGCCCCCTGGTTATTGACCCCTCTGCTAAGGGGAAAAGTTCCTTTCCATCCCTCTCTCTCGCGGCTCTCCATCCCTCTCTCCGTCTGTCTGCCTGTCCCTCTCTCCCCATTTCCCCCCACCCTCCCGGTCCCCTTCTCTCCTCCCCCTCTTTCCCCCCCCCGGTCTCTCTCTCTCTCTCTCTCTCTCTCTCTCTCTCTCTCTCTCTCTCTCTCTCTCTCTCTCTCCCCCTCTCTCCCCCCCCCCGCCCCCGGTCTCTCTCTCTCTCTCTCTCTCTCTCTCTCTCTTCCCCCCCCCCCCCCATCTCTCTCTCTCTTCCCCCCCCGTCTCTCTCTCTTCCCCCCCCGTCTCTCTCTCTTCCCCCCCCGTCTCTCTCTCTTCCCCCCCCGTCTCTCTCTCTTCCCCCCCCGTCTCTCTCTCTTCCCCCCCCGTCTCTCTCTCTTCCCCCCCCCGTCTCTCTCTCTTCCCCCCCCGTCTCTCTCTCTTCCCCCCCCGTCTCTCTCTCTTCCCCCCCCCCCCGTCTCTCTCTCTTCCCCCCCCGTCTCTCTCTCTTCCCCCCCCCCCCCGTCTCTCTCTCTTCCCCCCCCCCGTCTCTCTCTCTTCCCCCCTCTCCCCCCCCCGTCTCTCTCTCTTCCCCCCCCCCGTCTCTCTCTCTTCCCCCCCCCCCGTCTCTCTCTTCCCCCCCCCCCCGTCTCTCTCTCTTCCCCCCCCCGTCTCTCTCTCTTCCCCCCCCCCCGTCTCTCTCTCTTCCCCCCCCCCGTCTCTCTCTCTTCCCCCCCCCCGTCTCTCTCTCTTCCCCCCCCCCGTCTCTCTCTCTTCCCCCCCCCGTCTCTCTCTCTTCCCCCCCCCGTCTCTCTCTCTTCCCCCCCCCCGTCTCTCTCTCTTCCCCCCCCCCGTCTCTCTCTCTTCCCCCCCCCCGTCTCTCTCTCTTCCCCCCCCCCGTCTCTCTCTCTCCCCCGTTCTCTCTCCCCCCCCCGTCTCTCTCTCTTCCCCCCCCCCCGTCTCTCTCTCTTCCCCCCCCTCTCCCCCGTCTCTCTCTCTTCCCCCCCCCCGTCTCTCTCTTCCCCCCCCCGTCTCTCTCTCTTCCCCCCCCCGTCTCTCTCTCTTCCCCCCCCCCGTCTCTCTCTCTTCCCCCCCCCCGTCTCTCTCTCCTTCCCCCCCCGTCTCTCTCTCTTCCCCCCCCCCGTCTCTCTCTCTTCCCCCCCCCGTCTCTCTCTCTTCCCCCCCCGTCTCTCTCTCTTCCCCCCCGTCTCTCTCTCTTCCCCCCCCCGTCTCTCTCTCTTCCCCCCCCCGTCTCTCTCTCTTCCCCCCCCGTCTCTCTCTCTTCCCCCCCGTCTCTCTCTCTTCCCCCCCCGTCTCTCTCTCTTCCCCCCCCCGTCTCTCTCTCTTCCCCCCCCCCCCCCGTCTCTCTCTCTTCCCCCCCCCGTCTCTCTCTCTTCCCCCCCCGTCTCTCTCTCTTCCCCCCCCCGTCTCTCTCTCTTCCCCCCCCCGTCTCTCTCTCTTCCCCCCCCCGTCTCTCTCTCTTCCCCCCCCCGTCTCTCTCTCTTCCCCCCCCCCCGTCTCTCTCTCTTCCCCCCCCCGTCTCTCTCTCTTCCCCCCCCGTCTCTCTCTCTTCCCCCCCCCCGTCTCTCTCTCTTCCCCCCCCCCGTCTCTCTCTCTTCCCCCCCCCCGTCTCTCTCTCTTCCCCCCCCCCGTCTCTCTCTCTTCCCCCCCCCCGTCTCTCTCTCTTCCCCCCCCCCGTCTCTCTCTCTTCCCCCCCCCCCGTCTCTCTCTCTTCCCCCCCCGTCCTCCTCTCTCTTCCCCCCCCCCGTCTCTCTCTCTTCCCCCCCCCCGTCTCTCTCTCTTCCCCCCCCCCGTCTCTCTCTCTTCCCCCCCCCGTCTCTCTCTCTTCCCCCCCCCGTCTCTCTCTCTTCCCCCCCCCCGTCTCTCTCTCTTCCCCCCCCCCGTCTCTCTCTCTTCCCCCCCCCCGTCTCTCTCTCTTCCCCCCCCCCGTCTCTCTCTCTTCCCCCCCCCCCGTCTCTCTCTCTTCCCCCCCCCCGTCTCTCTCTTCCCCCCCCCCGTCTCTCTCTCTTCCCCCCCCCGTCTCTCTCTCTTCCCCCCCCGTCTCTCTCTCTTCCCCCCCCCCGTCTCTCTCTCTTCCCCCCCCGTCTCTCTCTCTTTCCCCCCCCCCGTCTCTCTCGTCTTCTCCCCCCCCCCCGTCTCTCTCGTCTTCTCCCCCCCCCCCCGTCTCTCTCTTCCCCCCCCCCCCGTCTCTCTCGTCTTCTCCCCCCCCCCGTCTCTCTCTTCCCCCCCCCCGTCTCTCTCTTCCCCCCCCCGTCTCTCTCTTCCCCCCCCCCGTCTCTCGTCTCTCTCTTCCCCCCCCGTCTCTCTCTTCCCCCCCCGTCTCTCTCTTCCCCCCCCGTCTCTCTCTTCCCCCCCCCCGTCTCTCTCTTCCCCCCCCCCGTCTCTCTCTTCCCCCCCCCGTCTCTCTCTTCCCCCCCCCGTCTCTCTCTTCCCCCCCCCCGTCTCTCTCTTCCCCCCCCCCGTCTCTCTCTTCCCCCCCCCCGTCTCTCTCTTCCCCCCCCCCGTCTCTCTCTTCCCCCCCCCGTCTCTCTCTTCCCCCCCCCGTCTCTCTCTTCCCCCCCCCCGTCTCTCTCTTCCCCCCCCCGTCTCTCTCTTCCCCCCCCCGTCTCTCTCTTCCCCCCCCCCCCGTCTCTCTCTTCCCCCCCCCCCGTCTCTCTCTTCCCCCCCCGTCTCTCTCTTCCCCCCCCCGTCTCTCTCTTCCCCCCCCCGTCTCTCTCTTCCCCCCCCCCCGTCTCTCTCTTCCCCCCCCCCCGTCTCTCTCTTCCCCCCCCCCCCCCCGTCTCTCTCTTCCCCCCCCCCGTCTCTCTCTTCCCCCCCCCGTCTCTCTCTTCCCCCCCCCCGTCTCTCTCTTCCCCCCCCCCCGTCTCTCTCTTCCCCCCCCCGTCTCTCTCTTCCCCCCCCCGTCTCTCTCTTCCCCCCCCGTCTCTCTCTTCCCCCCCCGTCTCTCTTCCCCCCCCGTCTCTCTCTTCCCCCCCCCCGTCTCTCTCTTCCCCCCCCCCCCCCGTCTCTCTCTTCCCCCCGTCTCTCTCTTCCCCCCCCCCGTCTCTCTCTTCCCCCCCCCGTCTCTCTCTTCCCCCCCCCGTCTCTCTCTTCCCCCCCCCGTCTCTCTCTTCCCCCCCCCGTCTCTCTCTTCCCCCCCCCGTCTCTCTCTTCCCCCCCCCGTCTCTCTCTTCCCCCCCCCGTCTCTCTCTTCCCCCCCCCCGTCTCTCTC